>NC_079173.1:26957182-27312182 GCF_947568905.1 Ostrea edulis
TGTAAATATAAAGACAAGGTGTTGCTCCCCTCATTTAGAAGGACAACATTTTTCACAAACTGTTTTGGTAGCTTTGAAATCCAAGAATTCAACGTCTTACTTCAATCGTACTGATATACTTTCACTTCTTGAGATTGTGAGGACAACTCTGTCAAGGACTGCTGTGTTAAATTTTGACAACGCTTCATCATTGACTGAAGACGATAATTACAACATGACAGACTAAACAAAGGATCAGTTTGAAGATTTAGCAGCTTTTGCCACTTCCATTCATCATTCAAACATCAGATCAGTCCGAACATACATAGCTGCACTTCTAACAAAGCTAAGGACAGTTTGCCCAACCATATTCTTGGAACAATATTTTCCTTGAAAAAGTGTCAGGTTCAACGATGTGTTCAGAGAGCAAGACCCCCCCCCCCCAAAAAAAAACACTGTTCGTCTCTCGAAACGATGGATTTCATCACATCAGTTATGATGAATTTGCAGATCTTCATACTACTCCTCAGGCTAGATATCTTTTATTTGGCAAGAATGAAAAGTCAGCAATTTTAGTTATCGATGGAACATATATTTTCATTCAAAAAAAATTATATCTATAAGTCCCAACGCCAGTCGAACAGTCTGCACAAGCATCGTCCTTTGGTGAAGCCAATGGTCATCGTTGGAACTGATGGATATATACTGTCTGTATTAGGCCCATACTTTTCAGATGGTAAGCATAATTATGCAGCAATTAAAAAGCACATGATCACTTTAAACGCCAAGAGATTGAATGATTGGCTTCAGGAAAATGATTTGAGCATAATAGATAGAGGTTTTCGGGATGTGGTGGAGTTTCTTGAGGAACAGGGATTGTCAGTACATATGTCAATGTGTTTGAAGAAGGGTGTCAAACAACATTCTACGGAAAATGTAAATGCTAGTCACCTTGTTATAAAAACCAGATGGATTTGTCGAGAGTGTGAATGGAAGGCTGAAGCAGTGGCAAGTTTTCGACAAAGTTGCTTCTAATCATTACATACCATATATCGGTGAATTAATTAGATTGGTTTCAGCAATATGAAATAGATATCGACCGCCGCTTGCAAGACAAAATCCAGACGGTGTCAAATTAGCAGAGGCAATGCTTGAAAAGAGTAAACAGGGAAACCATATCCAGAGTCTGTTAGAACAAGAAGGCTTGCTGAAGAAGAGATCAGTGTATACAGTTGTAGACGGATCGTCTGACCCGCTGAACGACTTCACTGTACTTACTGAGGAAAAACTGCGTCAAATCACATTAGACATTTATCAATTAGAGGAAGCGCCATTATATGCGATAGCGCAAATGAAGAAGAACAACTCATACGACCTGAATGTTTGTAAAATCAAAGAAAACCTTCTAAACATCAAAATGCAGTCTCGTCACAGAAATAGTATCTCACACACTTTGTTGGTACAGAACAACTTAGATGGAGAAATAACTGGATGGTACTGCACGTGCAAAGTTGGAGTCAGAGTGGCAAAATATGCCCATGTTTCCAGTGTACTTTGGTACCTAGGGTATCAAATGTTACAAGGACAACAGTATGATTCAGGCTTAATTTTTCCTAAATCTTTATTATATGCTAGTGATATTCCGCAAAGTGATTTTGACTGTAGTTCTGTTATGGAGGAGTAAAACACAGTTTTCTGAGTGTAACACTCCCCTAATTATTGATAACAGAATGTTAGTTAATTGTTGACGTGATACTGACGTTTGATTGCTTAGAAACAAATGATACAGATAATTAAATGTTGGTGAGCTATTTGTTAATGTACAACGTTTTGAAGTTGGCTATGGAATTTATTTCTTTTGTTTTAAAACAAGTTTGTTTCAAATCTTACTGGATGGTATAGTAAAACACAACATAACGTCACTATCAGTTAACATGACGTCACAATCAGTTGTTATTTTCACTAGAGAAAATATAAATTATGATTTTATTTTTGGTTAAATGGATAAATATTAGCATTTCATTGTTGAAAGTGTAATAAATCAGTTTTATTTAATGCCATATGTTAGATGTATATATTTACAATATGAACTGTTGCTAAGGAATACTTGTGCATAACTAAGGAAAATATGACTATTGAACACCTAAAAAAGTACTATCGTTAATTTTTGTTCAAATACAAGGTGATGGAATTTGAAATTGATAAAATGTTATCATTCCAGTTTAAAAATTTGAACTTTCGGTCTTGCATTTAAAATATATATGGAAATGAACAATTTCATTGTTGATATGTTCAATGCTTTGTTAAGCAATCAATATTAAAGGTATCAAAGTAAATCATGTATTTTTTTATCCACACATGTGTACTGTAGATAGAAATGAGTAAATTTGAAAATCGGCCATAAATGCCTCTTGTCCTATCTAGCCCTTTATTTCCTCACAAACTGATTTAATACACAGCAACATATTGTTTGCACAAAATGTGGCTTTAAACATAACATTTAGATACATTAACGGTGATTTATCTATTACAATGATCATTTTCACTGATATGTCGATAAGACATACTCCTGTCAGCTTCAAATAAAAACCACATACTGTATTCAAGTGAGTAAGTATCCCCTATAAACCGTTCACACCCGCCGTTAGCCATATATCTTGATCAGGTGAACGGAGTTATCCGTAGTCAAAATCAATGTGCCAAGAACGGTTTAAAAATTGGTATGATACACGTCAGATAACATTTGACTCAATGATAGGTTGTATTGGCAACTAGATCTTTATAACGACCATAGAATTTGCGAAATGCTGAATTTAAACGAGACTGTTGAAACCCCTGTACTATCAACTTCTTTGTCATCGATTTAGAAACTGACAATACACAGAACAGGCTCCTGTGTATCGAATCAGTTGAGAGATATTAACATTATTTGCAGGTGATGATGGAATATTGCGATACAAATATGACAACTTAACGATGCGAAAGCTGAAATCATTCCGCTTATCAAAAGGTTGACGTGTTTGTTTGCCGTTAACATCTACTTTCAATAAAATATAAAGCATAAAGCATGAGTGGACGACTCTGTGGTGTCTTTTGTTTAGAGTTCGCAGGGAATCGACACATGAATGGAAGTGTTTGTTGTTAATACATGAAACTTCGATGTATCTAAATGTCGAATTGCATTGCATGACACAGCAAGAGATTGTTTCTTCTCATGTAGAGGTTTTTGAATAGATTCTGCTTCATAGGATAAAAACAGGTCAGCTAATAAAGGAGCAAAATTGTTGCCCATGGTAAATTACAATATACTGTAGGACGAACTGCTCACCAAAGACCACGAAGATATTGTCAATGAAGCACTTACTGAATACAGCAATGCAACTTTGTTTGTTAGGGTTTTTATAGTTTAGGAATCTTCATATTCATTTAACCCATTGACTGGGATATTAAATGTGTCAAAACTGACAGGTTCGTATATAATACAGTTGTAATAATAAGCCTTACAAAGAAATAGTGTTACAAGCGTTGTCAGCTGCAACCAAAACATATTCCTCATATAACCTATCTAATTCTTTTATCACCTCTGGTTTACTAAACACGAGGGCTATATGGTAGGTACTTTTGCTTTTAAGTAAAACTTATACGGTACTAATTTTGATGCACCATATGCGCATTTCGACAAATAATGTCTCTTCAGTGATGCTCAACCAAAATGTTTTACAGCTATTATAGCCAAAAACAGCGTGCCAATAAAGTAGAGTCAAATTCGTCTAAGGATAAGAGCTATGCATGAGGGAGATAATCCTTAATTTTGAAATGAATTTCTAAATTTTATAACAGCAATTCAATATACTTCCGTATTTTCAAGCTAGTAACGAAGTACTTAGCTACTGGGCTGTAAAGACCCTCGGGGACTAACAGTCCACCAGCAGTGGCCTCGACCCAGGGGTCATAATGTAAAACTTATACGGTACTAATTTTGATGCACCAGGTGCGCATTTCGACAAATAATGTCTCTTCAGTGATGATCAACCGAAATGTTTGAAATCTGAAATAACAATGAAGTTTCAGAGCTATTATAGCCAAAAACAGCGTGCTAAAAAAGTAGATTCAAATTCGTCTAAGGATAAGAGCTATGCATGAGGGAGATAATCCTTAATTTTGAAATGAATTTCTAAATTTTATAACAGCAATTCGATATACTTCCGTATTTTCAAGCTAGTAACGAAGTACTTAGCTACTGGGCTGTAAAGACCCTCGGGGACTAACAGTCCACCAGCAGTGGCCTCGACCCAGGGGTCATAATGTAAAACTTATACGGTACTAATTTTGATGCACCAGATGCGCATTTCGACAAATAATGTCTAATGCGGGATTTTAATATTCCTCTTATACTTTTAATCCATTCTGAAAATATAGCAAGCCCTTTCCTATATACTCCATCGTCTGACATATTCTTCGACATAATTCATAATAGGTATGGACTTCTCTCACCATTTGAAAAACCGAGATTATCTGTATTTATGACTTTTAGAATAAGTGATTTGAGGTCTTCATATTCAACTATATCAACATCACTAATAATGACATGCCCAGCTGAACTATAGTTGAAAAAGAGAAGAATAATATGTTGGTGGATTACGTAGAAAATGGTCTATATCTAAGCACTGCAAAGTTTGTTTACAATTAGAAAGTTTAAATGCAATAGTAGAAGTATAGTTGTAGGAAATACTATGTGTATCTCTATCAAATAAATGTAAATTGATATTTTCTAAGTATGTCAATATACATGTATCAGATTATCCTGATAAAGGACTTTTCACACGCTTGCTACATACTGTGATATGTGTACTGCAAATGTCAGCGTCCATGTGCAAACGTATAAAAACAAATAAAAATTATCCACACTTTCGGCTAAAGTGTCCACGCTTTTTCTAATATACTACTCTGTTTCGATATCTTTATTCTTTTTTTATCAGGATATATAAGACATTGTGCTACAACCAGTCCAATGTGGCACACGTGTCTTGGGTTTATATAGGAAGAGTAAGACAAAGGCTCAGAAAAAAAGACGAAATTGCTCTATTTAGTTTTTTTTAAACACTTATGTCTAATTAAAATATTATTAGAATTTTAATTTAGGAAATGCAAACTTTGATTATAGATACTTGTTATTGAAGTCATCATATCGCTATTAGCTTACCAATGCCTCAAAAACGACACACTTTTATGTCAAGCATTGCATTTCACATTCTTAGATGTATAAAGTACAAACTAAAACACTTAATGCAAGGTGAAGATAACGAACAGTGATAAATCTCATAAGTCCTACAAGCAATGCAAAATAGATAGTTGGGCAAACACGGACCCCTGGACACACCAGACGCGGGATCAGGTGCCTAGGAGGAGTAAGCATCCCCTGTTGACCGGTCACACCCGCCGTGAGCCCCATATCCTGATCAGGTAAACGGAGTTATCCGCAGTCAAAATCAGTGTGCCAAGAACGGCTTAACAATCGGTATGAAACACGTCAGACAGCATTTGACCCAATGCGAGGTTGTATTGACGAACTAAATCGTTATAACGACCATAGAATTTGCGAAATGCTGACTTCAATCGAGACTGTTGAAATTCCTGTACCATCAACTTGTTTGTCAGTAGCTTACCTCGATTTAAAATCTGACTATACCAAGAACAAGCTCTTGCATATCGAATCAGTTGAGATATATAAACACCATATGCAGGTGATAATGGAATATTGCTACATAAATGTGGGAAGTTGACGATGGAGAAGCTGAAATCATCCCGTTTGTCATACAGTTGAGTTGTTAGTTTGCCGTTAATGTCTACTTTCAATAAAATATCTAAATATGAAGCAGAAGTGGACGACTTTGTGGTGTCCTTTATCTCGAGCTCACAGGGATATATCAAATCGACATATGAATGAAAGCTATCATTGTTAATAGACAAAACGTCATCGATATATTTAAAAGTCGAAATGAAGGTCACAGCGAGAGATTTTTTCTTCTCACGTAGAAGTTTTTGAATAGATTCTGCTTCATATGAATATAAAAACAGGTCAGCTAACAAATGAGCACAATTCGTGCCCATGGGAATTCCAACAGACTGTTGGAAGACCTGATCACCAAAGACCACGAAGATATTGTCAATGAGGAACTCTAGCATATTTTTTATTTCAACTTCAGAGTACTTGTGCGTGGAATCAGAGTGGTGCTTAACAAAGTAAGTTTTTGAATGACTGATCACTAGATATGAATATTTCCGTTTTCCGTTTTTGTTGAAGAAGCAACTGTCTATGATGTCAAAAAGTCCAGTCTTTAATTTATCGCGAGGAATGGTTGTGTATAGTGTTGAAAATTCATAGGTTTTAATGCTATTGATTTGGGAAAAATTCTGTGATTTCAAGTTTACTAAAAGTTCTTTAGAATTTTTTAGAATCCGCATTTGATTAACACCACTTCTGGCATATGTAGTCGCACAGTAAGTTTGAAGTTTCTCCTTCACAGCTGTTAACATTTTCGTGAGGAGCAAAGATAGGGGCTTGGTAGAGCACTTACTGGATCCAGCAATGTATCTTTGTGTGTAAGGGTTTTAATGCTTATACAACAATATTGATATTACAAATCGCATTTTCCTCTATGAATCAACCAATTTCAGCGCAACATACAATCCGTTCATATTGAATATGAACGGATTATGAATTTGTTTAAAGCACGCAACTTATTTTCAATTTTCAAGCTTTGAAACATTTTATAAATCAGAGAATTAAAATGAACTCTTAAATGAAAAGGCCGTTATATTCTGTGGTACATGGGAGAGATTCTGAATTGTTTTGCAATCTTTTCAAACATATCACATTTCTCATTTTTTAAAGATGATAATCTGACAATAAACTAAACTATAAAATGAGGTGATCTAATTTGTGGACCTGAGTGATGAATGGACATGTTATGTTAATTCATTGATCAACAAATGATAGAGGATACTAGAACAGTCTCCTGCCGACTACGGCTTAAGGAACATTTCTCCCGCAAGGACTTTAAATATAACAGAGCCTCCCCCAACCCCAAGATGCAGCTGAAATTCTAATATAGCAACCTCTCTACAGACCCAGAAACACTTGGGAACCACCTTTAGGCAAATGTGAAAAAAACTTGTATGTGAGAAGAAAAAATATCTTAATGTTGCCTTCATCATCAGAGTTATATGTCGTCAAAATCAATGTACCAGGAACGATCTAACAATCGGTATCATAAAAGTCGGACAACAATTCACCCAGTAATATGTTTGTAGCAACCACTAATGATGTTAAATCCAGTAATGATAAATTTTGCATTAACGGATGTATTAATATTTGCTAATGCAAAAACTTTAATGATGGTCCATCATAACTATAAATCATTCACCAATGGAAAAACCTTTTTTTTTTCATTGGAGGACAAACGAATAATCCATCACTTTGTATCAAATAGCAATTGTTAGACTCAAGATGAAATTGATTGATTACGTTTGAACATAAGCAGAATAAAATATTTTCAAACAAAACATACATTCTGCATTTTCAATGTTAAATTTAGTACATATTTGTAAGTAACACATTCAAATTAATTTCTTTTTCGCATTTGTTTAAGTTTCAGATCGTTTAAACGTTTAAACGATCGGAATATGTGAAATTCGATTATCTCGGTTTTCAGTACTTCTAATGGCCAAGCGTAAAAAAAAATTATGACACCGTAATCGAAAACAGGAATACATCTCTTAAAGTTTAACCATTGCTTTATTAAATCGATAACAGAAAGAATGAATTTCTTGTATGGATGTAGTTAAAATCACCATCAAAGTCGTCCGATTCACGATCGTATTACCAGAGAGATCGATCGAGATTTTATATTGCTTATAGCTATTATGAGATTGATTATTGTTCGTTATCTTCAACTTCCGTGTTTTTTATTCATATAGAAAACATGCGTATACCTGGTTACTTTCATTCTTATATGTATGTTGATTTCAAGGAGTTTTAACCATATAAGGTAAGTATGCTATTCATTTGTTGTAAACATTCATATAAAATATGTTTGAAAATAGATTTGTCAAGCAAACAAAAACATACGTTAAACATATTCATAAAACAATGCATGACATACATACTCGAATATAGAACGCATGTTCTCACGCGTAGATGTGCCATATTTGTTTTTACAATATGTATATTATGTGGTTAAAATGCAGGCGTGATTTGCAATGCATGTGTCAGGTATGTGAAATGTATGTATTATTTGAGAACAGAGACATTTTATGATTTAGATATATTCTCAATAGCCTGCAGTGCATTATCTATATCAATGGTATTCATGAGATGATATGTAGCCACTCATTTCATAATTTTTAAAGGGAATCGTGAATAAATGTATAAAGAAATATCATATATTTAATGTTATTTACATTATGTCATGAAACAGGAAATAATATTTTAAAGTTTTTATAATGTCCATTACTCTCTGTTGTATTGTAAATAATTGGCATCTATATCAAAATACTTACAGTGTATGTAGATTTGCCAAGTCCTCGAAGATTCCAGTTTGCAACGTTGCTATGTTATTGTCAACCAGATATCTGAATTAGAAATATTTTCTGATTAATTTTGATTGATCAACACTACAGTATTAAAGGACTGGATTGGACAAACTACAAAAACTGGCTCCCATTTTCCTTGAAAATTACATATGTGTAAAAATTACAATTAATGGAGCAAATCTTCTAATTTCTATCCTATCTTGTTGTAACCAGATTTGTTTTATTTTTACCAAACATTTTGCTTTAGCATGATATTGGGCTCCAATTTTAGTATAATTTGGAAAAGATTGGAAATTTATCGATTTTCAAGCACTTATATTGAGTTTTTTATACGATGAGCAAGAACCTAAACCACGACTATATTTGGACAATATATTTGTCTGAATACATAATAATTTTCTGCATAAAAGTTTTCGTGGTTTGCTATCTTGCTCATATTAATAATTAATAGAACAGTTGTTGTTATGTAAACCATTTTAAATTCAAAACCGTAAACGGACCGGATTCATCGACACTAGTTTTTCGAAACAACTCACGAGAGACGTTTTTCTTCCAGAATTCCAGAGTTATTAGGTAAGAGATTACAGATTGTTTCCTAAAAACTTTATTTAACGACTTGATTTTATATAAACATATGATCAATTATATTTCACTCCCGTTTTTGCTCTAGATAGGCCTACACCGTAGATTTCGTCTATAAGTAAAAATAATTTAGCTGAGGGAATAGCTATTTTGAGAGTTTGTCAAGAATGACCAGCCCACATATACCAAACGTTAGAAGAAATGCTGCGGAAAGGGTGTGAAATAAAACATCAAAAGGCTTTAAACATTCAATCTCTTCAAAAAAAGTACCAGATCCGCCACTGTTTTCGCAGATCGCCGATGCATGTAAACAAATGACCGGGACTGTGCTTCAACATGCCGTGCTCAGTACATGGGCTAGTTTTATGATGAGTACATTACAATATCGTATTTTCCCATGTTTAATACCCCTCCCCCAAATATACCATTTATAACGAGTTAATGTACATAAGGATATGTTGTGCTACATATTCGCAGACGATTGAAGTTACAACCAGACGAATCTTCTTATAACTCACTTACTCAGCCGTACAAATAATTAGATATATGAAATAAATGTGCTTGTTTGTAGATAAAGTTGAAATACTTGTTTCCACTATAATGTATATGATGCAAAAATGTTTTGTTGAATTACACACCTATTATATATACTGTGTAGCCTTACAAACAATTATATTTAACTTTTGCATAAAAGTATACACTTCGTGGTGGTGGTGCAGTGGTTAGCGTAATTGCTCAACAAGCAGAGCTTTCCGTGTTCAAATCCCCCGGCGGTGAAAGTTTTTATTCCCCATTCATACATCATCCTAAAGGTCACATCTCGTGTTTTCAAAGTATACAGAAGTATGTATTTTGTCTTCGTTATGCTTGTAGAAATTAATTGTAATAGTTCGTTCGCTGAAGTATTGCGATAATTAGCCACAATATGCGACCTTCGTCGATCAACTTATTGTAAAAGTAGTGTTAGATACTTTTAAAAACTCGGGTTTTAAGGGCCTGATTTATTTACCATGGATAACATTTATTTCGATGTTGAAACATTTCCCAAGTTTTATATCTTTTAGCCACCAGTGCATACAAATAGCGACCAAAATGTTGCGAGGAAGGCGAGTATGAAATCTGCATTTGCGAGTAAATAATGTTTACATGGAATCGCTGTCTAAACACTATTTGGTATTGTCTTTTCTTTAAACAACTGTAATTAGCGTTGTAGAATTTCTAAAATAAACAGTGCAATTATTATTAGATTTATTTTTGCATGAGTTAAATAGGCCTAAATTATGATAAGACTACGTATCATTGACAAATAGGCCTACTTGTCAGGTGTGCATTTCGAAAAAAATAAAAATGATCAAATTTATGTAGTAGAGTGCGTCTGAACATATTTTCCGTATTCCGGGTTTTGTTTTTAGGCACTGTGTATAGAGTTCCCCTCACATGGCGTGAGTTCCATGAATGTGTATTACTGCCTGCTTTAGCCGCATGTTGGGTAAGTTTTACTTGATAGTTTGATATCTTAGTATGTCTTAGATGACGGCAGTTATGCATATCTTGTGTATATTAATTGTCTTAGTTTACAACTTAGAAATACATTACACAGATAGCCAATGCTTACTGTATGTGTATTCCCGCAAAAATGTATTGTTTTATTTGTTTGTTGTATCACATGTATGAAACTCGTCCCAAATAGGTGTTGAGGTTTTTTAATAATACTCATGAATATTTCTAGATGCCAAATTGTGAGAGTGACTTGGCTGTATTATTTAGCCATTATTACATGTCATGTACATTTTGAAATGGTTAGTTATATTGTTTATTTAGTCAAACCATGTTTGTTATATCTAGTAAATCTAGGCAAAATATTTGGTATCAACTGGCACAACTCTCACAATGGTCATTGTAAGTTATGAGTGAGGAATGTTTGTAAATGTGGATTTCTAATCAAAGGTCTTGATAGTCATAGTTACATAGGTGATGTACTGTGTTTGTATTATTACACAATAATGTTGTTAGAAATCAAGACACATAGGGTTGTACTATATTTTAGGTATCATAATAATAAGCTTGAAGTAGCATATGTATTTATGTAGTCTTACCTACATTATCTTAAGGATATGTAAGTCAAATCTGTTTACACACAAAACTGAGTATATATCATATGCACCCTAGTACATGAGCCATTTGGGGTAGTGCCTCTATCAATGTTTCTCAATGATAGCTCACATGAAATATTCTCTTGTTTACTCATTTATTCTATACATGTTTATTTGTGTTTTAGTGCAGTCATATGTACAACTTGTTCTTCTTTATGTTTCAGGTTTCCATGTACACTGCCACCTTTTTGTGAATAAACTTTATGAACCAATCCACTCGTTCACATTTATAGTGAAAATCACAATATATTTAAATTATTTTATTCAAGCAATTTTATTAATCATCATTTTTTTTATCTACACGTTGTTACTTAGGTAGTGGGAGCGCGGAGTACTGTTGTTACGTATGCGTTCCTTAGAAAAATTGAAAGCATTATGATTAAATTCAAAGTTGGGAAATATCATATTTTATCATTTATAATTGAAAGTTCAATTATTTTTTTATCTTTAAATTTCTTTTTTAAAACTACCAGTTGGTAGAAACTGCAAACACAAGTTCTGCCTATGTGTTGTCACAAGGTGAAGGTTGGTTGGTGCGAGTGTGTATTGAATTTCAGAGCTGAACAGAAAGCACATGCCGTAGGCCTATATGTTACAGTGCGTAGCTTCGATAGAACCATTTTCTCGCAGGTTGTCTACGTCTTTGTCCACGTGCTTGTTTGAAAGATTACAGGGACAAAATCTACTGTTTTTTTTATTGGAAAGTCGTTGTGTTGACAAAAAAAAAATCCACGTCTTGTCCTTCATGCCTTCCTTCGAAAGTCGAAAAAAACACAGTCCAAATCCTCTCTATTGACAACAAGTACACCCTTAAACGGCAGAAAACACCCTGATGCAGTGTTATTTACAAACCGTTAATGTGATAATTGTTGTTTTTTTTCAAATTAAATCTAATCTGTTTATGAAATGGCTAACAATTGTTTTCAAATCTTCTCGCTCGAGATCACATATGCCGTCACATATAATGGCGCGTAAAATATCGAAGAAAATCGCTTTCAAACTCGAAAACTACGCAAACTGTTTCATTTCAAACACATGCACAGTAGTTGTAGGCATGAAATGCATTGATTTCGCTGAACAAAATTAATAAGTTTAGAAAAATGCGATGGGTCCTTTAAGACTAACCAAAACATATATCTTGTACTTGCACATGAATCAAAGTTATGTGTTTGTTGAAATATTACAATTAAAACCTGATAAAAGAATAATTACATAAACAGTCTTGTTAATGTTTAAATTTCTGAATAAGGAGTAATAGATACAAATATATCATTACAAAACGACCAGTCACTGTACAGTACAGTGTTATAATTAAATGGAGTTGCACATATTAAATAAATATCAATTAAAACGGTTTAATATACATATATACATGTAATATATACGTGAATATTATACAACTGTCTTTTAAATAAATATCTATTGTAAAACAAGAAGAGAACTGTAATTTGTTGATTGTGCTTACTTATTCATTATTTTAGATCTATACAATCTCGTCATGTAGTCTTGATTTTTTCCTCAATATATTCATAATAATTAAGTAACATTTTCAGAGACACATGTATTTAAAATTACATGTACGTATATTAAGAGTAGTTTAGAACTTTTCCAGATGCCAAAATCATACAGCTGTACCTTGTGTGGAATATCGATTGTGAAAATAGACATCCACTGATATTACCAGATATATGTAGCAAAACGAGTAGGAAGGAAAGTTGGTGTCACACGGAAGTTTTGTGTAGCAAGTGTAAGGTGGGTTATCATAAGTATCTGAGGACACCAGTTAACTACACTAAAAATTATGAGAGCAACATTAGAAATCATGAGAATGAGGATTCTCAATATTGTGTTCCAGAACCATCTAACACTAACTCTGTGAGTACGAAAACAATTCAGTTAAACATTCAGTCAACATATTCGTCCCATAAATACTGTGTTGTTTGTAGAAAAAACTATCGAAGAGTGAGACTTTGTGTAATACCACTGAGTGAAAGAACGCAGGCTTTCATACACAATTCACTTTTTGTAAATACAAAGACAAGGTGTCGCTCCCCTCATTTAGAAGGACAGTATTTTTCACAAACTGCTTTGATAGCTTTAAAATCCAAGTATCCAACGTCTTACTTCAATCGTACTGATATACTTTCACTTCTTGAGATTGTGAGGACAACTCTGTCAAGGACTGCTGTGTTAAACTTTGACAACGCTTCACCATTGACTGAAGACGATTATTACAACCTGACAGGCTTAACAAAAGATCAGTTTGAAGATTTAGCAGCTTTTACCACTTCAATTTGTCATTCTAACATCAGATCAGTCTAAACATGCATAGCTGTACTTCTAAAAAAGTGAATGACAGGTTTTCCCAACGATATTCTTGGAACAATATTTTCCTTCAAAAGGTTTCAGGTTCAACGATGTGTTCACAGTGCAAGAACCCCTCCCCCAGCTGTTCCTTTCTCGAAACGTTGGATTTCATCACATCAGTCATGATGAATTTGCAGATCTTCATACTACTCATCTGGCTAGAAACCTTTTCTTTGGCAATAATGAAAAGTCAGCAATTTTAGTTATCGATGGAACATATATTTTCATTCAAAAAAAGTTCTAATTATAAGTTCCAACGCCAGTCGAACAGTCTGCACAAGCATCGTCCTTTGGTGAAGCCAATGGTCATCGTTGGAACTGATGGATATATACTGTCTCCATTAGGCCCATATTTTTCAAATGGTAAGGATAATTATGCAGCAATTAAAAAGCACATGCTCACTTTAAACGCCGAGAGATTGAATGATTGGATTCAGGAAAATGATTTGTGCATAATAGATAGAGGTTTTCGGGATGTGGTGGGGTTTCTTGAGGAACAGGGATTGTCAGTACATATGTCAATGTTTTTGAAAAAGGGTGCCAAACAACATTCTACGGAAGATGCAAATGCTAGTCACCTTGTTCTAAAAATCAGATGGATTTGTCGAGAGTGTGAATGGAAGGCTGAGGCAGTGGCAGGTGTTCGACAAAGTTGTTTCTAATCATTACATACCATATATAGGTGAATTAATTAGATTGGTTTCAGCAATATGAAATAAATATCGACCGTCGCTTGCAAGACAAAATTCAGACGATATCAAATTAGCAGAGGAAATGCTTGAAAAGAGTAAACAAGGAAACCATATCCAGAGTCTGTTAGAACAAGAAGGCTTGCTGAAGAAGAGATCAGTGTATACAGTTGTAGACCAATCTTCTGACCAGCTGAAAGACTTCCCTGTACATACTGAGGAAAAACTGCGTCAAATCACCTTAGACATTGAATTAGAGCAAGCGCCATTATATGCGAAAGAGGACATGAAGCAGAACAACTCATACAAACTGAATGTTTGTAAAATAAAAGAAAACCTTCTAAAGATCCAAATGCAGTCCCGTCACAGCAATAGTATCACACACACTTTGTACAGTACAACTTAGATGGGGAAATAACTGGATGGTATTGCACGTGGAAAGTTGGAGCCAGAGTGGTATGAAGTTGTGCCCATGTTTCAAGTGTGATTTGGTATTTGGGGTGCATGCACCAAAGGTTACAAGGACAACAGCGTGATTCAAGCTTTGATTTTTCTAAATCTTTATTATATGCTGGTGATATTCTACAAAGTGATTCTGACTGTAATTCTGTTATTGAGGAGTAAAACACAGTTTTCTGATTGTAACACTCCCCAAATTATTGATAACAAAATGTTAGTTAATTGTTGACGTGATACTGACATTTGATTGCTTAGAAAGAAATGATACAGATGATTAAATGTTGGTGAGCTATTTGTAAATGTACAATGTTTTGTAGTTGGCTATGGAATTTATTTTACTCGTAAGACAGTTTCTTTTATATCTTTACGAATGCAAAGCACGACTCAATATATAAAAATAATATTGTCTTACGAGTGGATACAACGCATTAGATTTTCTGTTTATTACATTTTCTTTCAAGTTTTTTTCAACTCTTACATGATGGTATAGTAAAACACAACATAACGTCACTAACAGTTAACATGACGTCACAATCAGTTGTTATTTTCACTAGTGAAGATATAAAGTATAATTTTATTTTTATTGAATGGATAAATCATAGCATTTCACTGTTGAAAGTGTAATAAATCAGTTTTAATTAATTTCAAATTAATTTAATGCCATATGTTAAATGTATATATTTACAATATGAACGGTTGCTAAGGAATACTTGTGCAGTAACTAAGGAAATATGAGCATTGAACACTTAAAAAAGTACAATCGTTATTTTTTGTTCAAATACAAGGTGATGGAATTTGATATTGATAAAATGTTATAATTTCAGTTTAAAAATTTGAACTTTCAGTCTTACATTTGAAATATTTATGGAAATGAGCAATTTCATTGTTGATTTGTTCAATGCGTTGTTAAGCAATCAATATTAAAGATATCGAAGTAAATCGTGTATTTTTTTATCCATACACATGTACACTACCACTGTGATAGAAATGAGTAAATTTGAAAATGGGGCATAAATGCCTCTTGTCCTTTATTACCGCGCAAACTGATTTAATACACAACAGCATATTATTTCCACAACGCAGTTGTGTTAAGTAGGGCCATAGAAATATGTCAGGAAAAAAGCGTTAATAAACAGATCAATTTGTGACAAATTCTGTAAACACAACCCTTTTATACAAAAACAATATGTATATATCATTAAGTGCATATTTACCTCCTATACATTTTTTAACCAGACCGACAGTCTCTACATCAACTCTGTACCACGTGATCAAACAACAAGATAAAAACGTATTGTGTATGTATAAATCGTTGAATTAGCACGATATCCATATATCAATGCAAGTTTAAGTTAATATAACTTCAAAGCATATTAATTTCCTAATTTGAAAAGTACTGAGAGCAAGTTTATTGTGACTTGTAACATGTCTAATATTTGTATTGAATATGCAAGATGCAGCGATTTTTGCGCATACGAAGTTGAATCTAGCCTGAAAAACATATTTTCTGTCGAAGAGAGAACTTGCTCTCCTAACTTTCCTTTGGCACTGAAGTTCACATGTCACATAAATCAAACATCTTTCACTTAAAAACCTCGGGATGTCGTGCCAATGATGAAATTGTTATGTATGGAAACCCTGTTTATTCCATTGTGAAAGTAACAATACGTGTAGATTAGGGGCGATATCAAGATCACAATATAATATGGATATCACTTTAACATGTATGCTACATAAAGAAGAAATTTAAACTTTTTCAATATCAAAGACAATTAATACAACCCATTTGACAGAGACTTTTACGCGATTGCAGTTTACCGTTTGACAGCGGTGGTAAATAACGAAACAATATTTTGACATTTCCAACCACAAAAGGACTGTAGATATGTACGTCATGACCTTCGTCATGACGTATTTTTCATTGTGACGTCGTGCAATATGCCTGTACGGTAAAGTATATTTATGTACAGCACTATTATTAAAAATTTTATGGGGAAAGCCTTAACTTAACCGCGAAAATGTGGCTTTAAACATGATATTTAGATACATTAACGATGATTCATATATTGCAATGATCATTTTCACTGATATGTCGACAAGACATACTCCTGTAAACTTCAAATAAAACACCACATACTGTATTCACGTGAGTAAGCATCCTCTATAAACCATTCACACCCGCCGTTAGCAATATATCTTGATCAGGTGAATGGAGTTATCCGTAGTCAAAATCAATGTGCCAAGAACGGTTTAAAAATTGGTGTGATACACGTCAGATAACATTTGACCCAATGATAGGTTGTATTGGCAACTAGATCTTTATAACGACATTAGAATTTGCGAAATGCTGAATTTAAACGAGACTGTTGAAACCCCTGTACCATCAACTTCTTTGTCATCGATTTAGAAACTGAACATACACAGAACAGGCTCTTGTGTATCGAATCAGTTGAGAGATATAAACATTATATGCAGGTGATGATAGAATATTGCGACATAAATATGGCAAGTTGACGATGAGAAAGCTGAAATCATCCCGTTTGTCAAAGGGTTGACTTGTTTGTTTGCGGTTAATATTTACTTTCAATAAAATACAAAGCATAAAGCAAGAGTGGACGACTCTGTGGTGTCTTTTATTTAGAGTTCGCAGGGATCTATGCAATCGACACATGAATGAAAGTTTTTGTTGTTAATAGATGAAACGTCGATGTATCTAAATGTCGAATTACACTGCATGATACAGCAAGAGATTGTTTCTTCTCATGTAGAGGTTTTTGAATAGATTTTGTTTCATAGGATAAAAACAGGTCAGCTGATAAAGGAACAAAATTGTTGCCCATGTACTGTATTGTAGGACGAACTGCTCACCAACGACCACGAAGATATTGTCAATGAGGCACTTACTGGATACAACAATGTATCTTTGTTTGTTGGGGTTTTTATATAGTTTAGGAATCTTCATATTCATTTAACCCATTGACTGGGATATTAAATGTGTTAAAACTGAAGCATGGTTTTGAAGAATTTCATCTTTTGAAAGGGGAGTTGGAGTATAAGTACGATTATCAAAAGTGGAGTTACTGCCAAGTTCGTATATGATACAGTTGTAATAATGAGCTTTACAAAGAAATAGTGTTACAAGCGTTGTCAACTGCAACCAAACATATTCCTCATATAACCTATCTAATTCTTTTATCACCTCTGGTTTACTAAACACAAGGGATAGATGGTAGGTACTTTTGTTTTTATATGTCTAATGCGGGATTTTAATATTTGTCTTATACTTTTAATCCATTCTGAAAATGTAGCAATCCCTATTTCTATATACTCCATTGTCTGACATATTCTTCGACATAATTCATAATTGGAAATTCTCTCACCAATTGAAAAACCGAGATTATCTGTATTTATGAGTTTTAGAATAAGTGATTTGAGGTCCTCATATTCAATTATATCAACATCACTATTAATGACTTGCCCAGCTGAACTATAGTTGAAAAAAGATGAAGGATATGTTGGTGGATTACGTAGAAGATGGTCTGTATCTAAGCACTACAAAGTTTGTTTACAATTAGAAAGTTTGAATGCAATAGTAGTAGTATAGTTGTAAATAGTTGTAGGAAATACTATTTGTATCTCTATCAAATGTAAATTGATATTTTCTAAGTATTTCAATATACATGTATCAGACTATCCTGATAAAGGACTTTTCACACGCTTGTTACATACTTTGATATGTGTACTGCAAATGTCTCCGTCCATGTGCAAACGTTTAAAAACAAATAAAAATTATACACATTTTCGGCTAAAGTGTCCACGCTTTTTCTAATATACTTTTTTGTTATTGAAAGTAGACATTAACGGCAAACTAACAACTCAACTGTATGACAAACGGGATGATTTCAGCTTCTCCATCGTCAACTTCCCACATTTATGAAGCAATATTCCATTATCACCTGCATATGATGTTTATATATCTCAACTGATTCGATATGCAATAGCTTGTTCTGGGTATAGTCAGTTTTTAAATCGAGGTAAGATACTGACAAACAAGTTGATGGTACAGGAATTTCAACAGTCTCGATTGAAGTCAGCATTTTGGAAATTCTATGGTCGTTATAACGATCTAGTTCGTCAATACAACCTTGCATTGGGTCAAATGCTGTCTGACGTGTTTCATACCGATTGTTAAGCCGTTCTTGGCACACTAATTTTGACTGCGGATAACTCCGTTTACCTGATATGGATATGGGGCTCACGGCAGGTGTGACCGGTCAACAGGGGATGCTTACTCCTGCTAGGCACCTAATCCCACCTCTGGTGTGTCCAGGGGTCCGTGTTCGCCCAACTATCTATTTTGTATTGCTTGTAGGAGTTATGAGATTGATCACTGTTCGTTATCTTCACCTTGCATACTACTGTGTTTCGATATCTTTATTCTTTTTTGATCAGGATATATAAGACATTGTGTTACAACCAGTCAAATGTGGCACCCGTGTCTCTTGTTTATATAGGAAGTGTATGACAAAAGATCGGAAAAAAATTGACGAAATTTTTCTATTTTTTTTTTTTTTTACAGCTATGTCTAATTGAAATGTCACTAGAATTTTAATTTAGGAAATGCAAACTTTGATTATACATACTTGTTATTGAAATCATCATATCGCTATTAGCTTACCAATGCCTCAAAAACGACAAACGTTTTTATCAAGCATTGTGTTTCACATTTTTAGATGTATAATGTACAAACTAGAACACATAATGTTTATACAAGAATATTGGTATTACAAATCGCATTTTCCTCTATGAATCAACCAATGTCTACGCAGCACACAATCCGTTCATATTGAATATGAACGGATCATGAATTTGTTTAAAGCACGCAACTTATTTTCAATTTTGAAGCTATGAAACATTCTATAAATCACAGAATTAAAAGGGAATCTTAAATGAAAATGCTGTTATATTATGTGGTACATGGGGGAGATGCTGAATTGTTTTGCAATATTTTCAAGCATATCACATTTCTACTTTTTTAAAAAACTAATCTGACAATAAACTAAACTATAAATGAGGTGATCTAATTTTTAGACCTGAGTTATGAATGGCCATGTTATGTTAATTCATTGATCAACAAATGATAGAGGATACTAGAGCAGTCTCCTGCCGACTGCGGCTTAAGGAACATTTCTCCCGCAAGGACTTTAAATATAACAGAGCCTCCCCCAACCCCAAGATGCAGCTGAAATTCTAATATAGCTACCTCTCTACAGACCCAGAAACACTTGGGAACCACCTTTAGGCAAATGTTTATAAAAACTTCTATGTGAGAAGAAAACACATCTCAGTGTTGCTTTCATCATCAGAGTTATATGTAGTCAAAAACAATGTACCAGGAACGGCCTAACAATCGATATGATAGAAGTCGGACAACAATTCACCCAGTAATATGCTTGTAACAACAACTAATGATGTTAAATCCAGTAATGATAAATTTTGCATTAACGGATGCATTTATGTTTGCTAATGCAAAAACTTTTATGATGGTCCATCATAACCATAAATCATTCACCAATGAAACAAACTTTTTTTTTTCATTGGAGGGCAAACGAACTTTGTATCAAATAGCAATTGTCAGACTCAAGATCAAATTGATTCATTACGTTTGAACATAAGCAGAATAAAATGTTTTCAAAGGAAACATACACTCTGCATTTTCAATGTTAAATTCAGTACATATTTGTAATTAACACATTCAAATTAATTTCCGTTTCGCATTTGTTTAAGTTTCACAAGTTTAAACGATTGGAATATGTGAAATTCAATTTTCCCAGTTTTCAGTAATGCTGATGGTCAAGCGTAAAATAAATGTTGCATTGTAACCGAAAACAGGAATACAACTCTTAAAGTTTAGCCATTGCTTTATTAAACCAATAACAGAGAAAACTGAATTTATTGCATGAATGTGGTTAAAATCAACATTAAAGTCGCCCGACTCACGATTGTATTACCAGAGAGAGATCGAGGTTTTGTATTGCTTATAGCTATTATGAGATTGATCATTGTTCGGTATTTTCAACTTTCATGGTTTTTATTCATATAGAAAACATGTGTATACCTGGTTACTTTCATTCTTATGTGTAAGCTGATTTCAAGGAGCTTTAACCATATAAGGTAAGTATGCTATTCATTTGTTGTAAACATTCATATAAGGTATGTTTGATTTGTCAAGCAAACAAAAATATACGTTAAACATATTCATTAAACAAAGTATAACATACATACTCGAATATTGAACGCATGAGAACATGCGTGTATGTGTCATATTTCTTTTTACAATATGTATTGTATATGGTTAAAATGCAGGTGTGATTCGCAATGTATTTGTCAGGTATGTGAAATGTATGTATTATTTGAGAACATACATTTTATGATTTAGATATATTCCCAATAGCCTGCAGTGCATTATATATATATCAATGTTATTCATGAAATGATATATAACCACTCATTTCATAAGTTTTAAAGGGAATTATGAATAAGTGTATAAAGAAATAGCTAATATTCAATGTTATTTACATTATGTTATGAAACAGGAAATACTATTTTAAAGTTTTTATAATCTCCATTATTCTCTGTTGTATTGTAAATAATTGGTATCTATATCAAAATACTTACAGTGTATGTAGATTTCCCAACTGATCAAAGCTTCCATTCTGTAACGTTGTTATCTTTTCTAAGCTCAGGTGTCTAAATCAGAAAGATTTCCTGATTAACTTTAATTGATGAACACAACGATATTAAAATATATTACTGTGCAAATTGATTCAATACACCTACGCTGATGACACTCAAGATTATCCAGTGATCAAGACGCTCGATAACTGGAACAATATATCCAGATACCTTGAGGCTTCCTTGTCAGATATAAGTGTGTGGATGAGCTCAAATATGTTAAAATTAACCCAGGACAAAACCGAACTTATCGTGTTTGCGACTCGACATCAAGTAAACGAAATAAACGATTGTCATCTTTCGTTTGATGGATCCGTTGTGCATGATGTTTCGTTTGTTACAAACCTGGGTGTATTTTTTGACAGAACACTAAGCATGTGAAAACAGTAAATCGCTATATCAAAGGCATGCTTTTTTCAGATCCGAAACATTGGACGCATAAGACCATTCATTTCTGAAGACGCCTGCAAGATTTTGGTCAGTTCGCTAGTGACTTTGCGTTTAGACTATGGAAACGCCCTTTTCTATGGTGTTAATTCTGGCATAGTGTCAAAGTTACAGCGTGTGCAGAATTCAGTCAAACGGCTGATTACAAGAACTAAGAAAAATGAGCACATAACACCAGTTTTAGTGAAACTCCATTGGCTTCCAGTACATTTCAGGGTTCAGTACAAACTGTTAATGTACACATTTGAAGCTCTCCATGGTCTTGCACCTGTCTACCTTGAAGAACTGGTCAGTCCATACAATCCATCAAGGTCTTTACGATCCGAAAACGCCATGCTTTTTCAAACACCAAGAGTTAAGACCAAAACGTATGGCGACAGGTTTGACAAAGCAACCGCCACACTCTGGAATAACCTTCCACGTTACATCCGCAACGAAAATTCTTTCGAACTTTTCAAGAAAAATTTAAAAACTTACTTCTTCAGACTTGCTTATCACGATTTTATGTAAGCCATTTCCAGTGCCAGTATTAACATTCTTTTTTATGAAGCCTTTTTGTATGTGTTTTCTGTAGTTTAATCATGATTTTGTGTAAGCCAGTGATAAAATTCATATTCTTTTAATGAAACAAATATTTTTAAACTGTTTTAGATATGTTCAATTTTTCATTGTAGTTTATTGCTGTTTTAATGTAAAGCGCTTAGAGTAATTTTCTTTTTTTATTATATAATGTGCTATATAAATATTGTAAATGAAAATAGATAAATAAATAATTAAGTATGGTTCCACGTAAAAATCAGGCAAAATCGCATTTTCGTGATAAGCCCATGTTCACGAAATGAACCCAAACTTAGCATAATAACTCACGGTAATATGTTTAGCAAATATACAAAGTAGTTTTGATTTATTTCGCCTTGTTCCAAAATTATGGACAGATAACTATGAACATGGAGAATTCACGCTTAGTGCAAATCTATACAAACCATTACTTGTAATCCCTTTGAAATCTAAAAACAGCAAAGCGGGTATGGAAATATATCATTATATAACATTAAACAAGTAAAAAATGCATGCTCTGATATAAATATGTTTTTTTTTTAAGTTTCAATATAACATTTAAAAACCTCTCTGAATGTTTCGATTTTAATGCAATTTCGGTTATCGTTCTTGAATTCTACCTCGATGATCGCTAGGGGCGCTGTGTTATCAACACGCTAAGTGCGCGGAATATGGCGGATCCAAAACTGAATGCCGCGTAGGACAATATTCCGACAGAGTGTGATCTACCCTCAAGCCTTATCTAAATGAAACGAATATATTTACCTTCGGAGAGTGTCAGAAATGCATTGATGCATATAGCGTCACTGAAGATAGACCGTGTGTTGTGGAGCAGCCGACAACGAAGACCGAGCAACATATCTTATATGACGTGTCATCAAGTCGGCGCATTCTGGTAATTTCAAATGGTGTGATATACATATTTAATAAGTCAAAATTCGCAATATTTATTATTACTAGCATAAAAATCATAACGAATGTTGTATTATACAATGTAGCATTCTATGAGACGACTGTGTACAGATGACACCCTCTCCCTTGTTTCAAAAAGTCATACTTTCAACAGTTACACTATGATATGTTTTAGGCCTAGGCTAATCGACGGCATGTTTCATTTGTAATGGTCTGCAATAGTAGCAGACATCTACGTATTCTCCACACATACGCTTCCTGTCTCAGATAGAAATGTAGATTATACCTAACTGAGGATCAATAGGAGTAGGTATCATCTCAAAAGAGTGTGGTTTTATGTACTACATGTAGATTTCAGTCCAATTTGCATATAAAAATTTAAGACACGATATGACTTTCTGAGATGCAATGCTTAGTATATAATGTAATCCACTTTTATTCAATTCTCAGATAGCGTAGTGGTTAGGTAACTAGAATGATAAATCATCCATTGAAAAGCGATGGGAAACTGTATGGGTGTTATACAAAACACCAGATATTACTGAACTGGATTTCAAAATGTTTCACAATATTATATTTACATATGAGAAACCTTTTAGGATATGGAAGTCTGATTCTAAAATATGTCCAATTTGTATGCTAGAATGCGAGGACATAATGCGTTTATTTAT
Organism: Ostrea edulis; assembly: GCF_947568905.1. Taxonomy (NCBI): domain Eukaryota; kingdom Metazoa; phylum Mollusca; class Bivalvia; order Ostreida; family Ostreidae; genus Ostrea; species Ostrea edulis. Next base: position 26,981,330 of record NC_079173.1, read on the forward strand.
TACATGTAAAGAGTTGGCTGAATTTAAGAATAATTTTGTTATTTATCATCTTGAATCGTTATTGAAATATTGTGAAAGTGATGTTTTTAACAGATTAAACTTTGAAGAAATATTCATGACAGCATTACATAAGGGTATCAAAAACGTGAATGCATTTTTGGTAAATTATTTTATATCAGTATGCAAATTTTGTATTTATAGAAGAAGACAGCTTTTTTGCAAAGTGAAAAGAAAATTGATATTGAAGGGCTTTGTAGATATACATTGAGACATTACATTTCATATAACCATTATCAATTGACTGTTTTAGAAAAGAAAATCAACCTGTTTAAAAAGTTTTTCTTACATAGAAATCCTCTATTGAAAGAAACAGAGGGAATATTATTGTTCATATTTTAGATACAAAGTGTTTTAAATGTGATTGTAACTGATGATCTGTTTAAATGTTAATCAATAAAAGAGAAACAAAGGTAACTAGGTTGGCATACCGGAGGTACCGGGTGCAAATCTCAAATTTGACAGGATTTTTTTCTCCAATTTATTTTATATACACATCATTGTTTTCCTTCAAAGTGTTCTATATAAACACACACAATTTTTTAAATATTATTTTATATGCACAAAATCATGTTTTAGTGGTCACCATCCAGCTCTTGACAAATCAGAATTCATATTTTAAAAATATATGCATGCTATTAGACATATCAAAGAAAATATCTAGGGTCTGTAATTTTTAAAGAATTCCATTTTATTGTCAAACAATTCATAATGTTAATCATAAATCTTCATATCAATCAATAAAACTAAGTTGAGTCTTCTTGACATTTTTATTAAATATCTATTATATTACTATCTTTAAAAAGTCTGCCTCTGAGTCAATATTTGATATGGTCATGGGGACTGGTCAATGCATGGGTTCTTGAATGTATATTTCTAATAATAATATATAAATATAACAAAGATTAAGTCATTTAGCTAATGTATATTTCTTTAAAGTTTTCATACCAGCATCATGGAGTGTCATTACCATCACTACATGCATTGAAAACCTCTGTGGTAATAACATAACTGTAAATACATGTAGCACATATGTACCAATGAATCTACAGTGTAAATGTTTTATAAACCTCAAACTTGGTAGAGCAGCTTTATATAAATAATCCTGATATACAAGCACTATATGACCCCTTCTGATAATGAGGTCAAAGGTACCCCATTATAGGAAAATATTGGTCACTCAGAAACCAGACTCAAAACCTGATACAGCTGCTGCCCTGACTAGTATCTGAACCTACTTGTCACTGATTTAGAATATTTGGAACACCTTCTCAATGCTATATACAAGTTTCTTTAAGCATTTCTTGTTTTCAAAAGTGTTATATGCTGTTTTAGTATTTTTATTCTTTCTAACTACATGTATAATTTAAATATCAATGTGGACTATGATTACTAAGCTCTGAGGTGTGTACTTTAATTGAAAGTTTTATGATATAAAATTTTAAACATTCTCAAAAACTAAAGAAATATATATTATATATTGAGGAGAGAAAAAAAAGTAAATTCTTGTTTCCTGAAAACCAGTGTCTATCTTATTGTATTATAGGTCTCTGCAAAACCCAAGGACATACTTAAAGTGGTGACAGGAGGAAAATCCATCAACCAAGTGAAAGTACAAGACAATATTACAAAGCAAAGTAGTCCATAAATCCAATGTGGGAACATCAAGACAGTCTAAAAAATTCAATCCAAACAAAATATCAAAACGTTTTGAAGAAATAAACGACAAATTGTCAAATAAACATGAAAGCATTCTTATATATGGTGTTTATTCGAATTATGTCAACTGAAATTCCAAATGTACCTAAATTCGAAAGGGATACAACTTATGAAAAAATTAAACACCAATGGGTTAAATTGTGTAATCAAGTTGTGTTGACATGCAAAAATACATGTATAATGTAATGCATCATAGAATGGCTCAAATGGTCTATTTTATGCAATTTTGGGGCTCTTCACCCATCCCTTTCTGGACGGAGAAGGTGCAGACATGAGTCACAACCCCTCCATTCCCATCCTTATATTTTTTTTCTGGATCTGCCTCTGCTTTGTAAATATGTTCATAACAAATATATTTCTGTGCTCGTTTGTTCCTTTATCATGTTTATGCCTTGTTTGGGGTTACACTTTTAAAAAAATATGATTTTGAAATAAATTTTTAAGATTCAAAGAACTCTTCCGTGTACATTTATCAGTATACAGTTTATAAAGGATCTAAACTTAAAAGTTGCAACTGTTAAAAAATGTTATAGATAATGGAATGTATTGATGAAATAATTAAGAATTGATTTTCAATTCACTTTACAGACACTAATATGTAAAACACAATTGTTTTGTCATCTGAAAGCAACCTGTAATCATACTTGGTAAAAGATAGTGCCATAGACATGATAAATGAGTCAACTTACATTTTTGAATTTTAAAACAATCCCATTTCTACATTACATGTATTTTCATAAAAGTATATAAAGTCAATATAAACTGTCCAAATATTACAATATTGCTGAAACAAATATCTGCAGTTTCTGTTCTCAGTTTTATTTTTTCCTGAACAACCATATACATTATACGACTGTAAAAACGTACATTTCACTAAAAGTTTTTGTTCCACTCTTACAAAGTGCTAAAAAGTTTATTTTAAAATTTGAGCCGTATCATGTTTCTAGAATTGTTAGCTAAAGTTTTAAATGTCCAGATGCTTTGTAATAAATGTTTATAAATTTCATATTACATAGAGCAAAAATGAATTCAAAATGATTTTTCAAATAAAATATATCTTCAATGAATTATATAGGGTAAAACACAAAAGTTAATAAATTATATCTTTGTTTTATCATAAAGGATTCCCTTGAACATGTTGAATGTATTTTCAGATTTGTTTTTCTGAAGATATACGTTTTAAAAGAGCATGGGCATTCATTCTCTTTATACTCGGGACTATAATGCAAATCTCTTGTCATTCGAGCAACCTACAACGAACGTCGTTGTGACCAGCCTCACAAGAGTTGTTGATAGGTGAATTTCAAATGAAAAACAATTGCCAACCAAGCATTTTTTCTTTAATCTGTTAATTACCCACCCACTCCAAACTACCCAGCCAAAAATACTTGCAAGTTAAATTCGCCATTCAATGCAAAATATCATATAAATGCCGGTCTAATAAGTTGTTTACAATAACCTGAGGAAATCTGAAAGAAATGGGTTAAAAATAAACGGACTTTTGATCCCGACCCAAAATGCTATGCATCGTTTCTCGCATTTACATCTATAGATATATCATTATGGTATGTAAACACATAAAGAAGATAATTTTAGATATTAATGAATATGATAATTACTAGAACATGACAGAAAAGTGTGCTTGTTGAATAGTTTGTAAGTAGAAGAAAACTGAAAAACATGAAAATATAGTATTTTCCCACCATTTTTCACAATCTTCATATATTTTTTTTCGAGTACAGTAAATACTTTCAAAAAATATTGATTAAGAATTATTCAATAGCATATACTTTATCCGTCTATTTATAAATCCTTTTTGAAAGTGTTTGCTGTTTCGACAAAAATGGTCTTAAAGTTGAAATGTTTTACCATTAGAAAATCCCTTTGTTAACTACAGCAATGGTTACCATGATAACACATAACAAATACTCACTATCACAACAGAAATTCGTAAACAGTAGCCTTCTTCTTCATTTTATATAAGTCATTTGAAAATGTATGATCTTTTCATTTAACAAAACCTTTAAGAATATATAGCATTTTTATGAATCAGTTTTGGTCAAAACATGGGTGTTCTATTTTTAGTAACACAGCTCTGTGAAGGTGCATCGTATGAAAAAAATATTATCACCGAATGATTTCCTATAAACAATGTTACTATATATATAAGTATCGGCTCAATCCCTGACGGTCGACTTATCACCATCTGCTTGATTTTTACATGAAACCATACTTAATACAAATACGCGAAAGCTTAGCGTTTGCACAAAATATGGCTTTAGACTTGATCTTTAAGTACATCAACGATGATTTATCTATTACATGCATCCAAAAATAATCATTTTCACCGATATGTCAATAAGGCATACTCCTGTAAACTTCAATTAAAACACGGTATATCCTTCCAAATGAAAAGTGAATATAACGAACAGTGATCCATTGTTTCATATTTTGATGTTTTACTTTCCTCCACTGTATATAATGCATTAATTGAAAAAAATGCAGATGAAATTCATAGCAAAGGATTATTTCAGTTTCTCCACTTACCCTTTACATATCGATGTAGTAATATTCCATTATCACCTATCCAACTAATTCGATACACAGGTATATTTTTTGCGTTTGATGAATATGATTTATAATTTTGCACTGAGTTAAAGCAAGTTTCCAAAGTACAATTTATATGAAAATGATGTATTGGTGCCAACACCTTATTTCAAATGTTGAAAAGAAACTACCAGCTTTATATCAAATTATCATGGGATTTTATGTACTCAGTATTATACTATATTGAGAACATTTTCAACAATGCATGTTGTGGTTTTAGGAAAGGTGGTATATCACCTAGTTTCGGAATAACTCGTCATTATTATAGAATTCTTATCTCTTGATACCTTGTCAGGATTAATTAAAAGTATAAGAGGAATATTATATTTCTGTATTCGACACATCCAAACAAACATATGTATCGTCTATTATTCTGTGTTTAATAAACTAGAAGTGATAAAGGAATTACATAGGTCACAAAAGGAATACATTTTGGTTGCTGCTGACAAAGCTTGTAACAACATTGTTTTTGTTTGCAAGGTCCATTATTACAAAGACATTTTAAACGAATGTGGAATTAATTCCACCTTTGGTAATCGTACTTATATTCTAAATGTCCTTTCCACAAAAGAAATTCTTCAAAATAATACTTCGGTTTTAGACATATTAAATATCCTAGTCAATGAGATATTTAATAGGAGTTATCGTACCTTTGCTGGATTCTTGATCTAAACTACATCAATCAAATACCCGATTTATTAATGTTAAAAGATTTTGAAAAAGCACCAATATCCCGGGATTTATATATGAAACACTTGACTTCTTCAATTTTGGTACATCAATCAAGAACTACATAAAAACCTTCTCTAGTAACATAAAATATTGTGTCATACAAAATGGAATAACCTCAAAGTATTTTCACACAAAAAGAGGCTGGAGGCAAGACGACCCCATATCACCTGATCTTTTGTTTTTGCTCTGTGTCCTTGGAATAATGATACATGTAAATATATAAAAGGAAAACCAATTGAGAGGGAAAAATACAAATGTTTACAGTATGCCGATGATACCTCATTGTTCTCAGATGGATCACCTGAATCCATGGACGGTATCCGTAGAGAGCTAGATACTTCACCAAAGTCCCTAGTCTTAAAAAACATTTTTTTCTAAAAATAAAATGGTATGTAGTTTTTAAATCAACTGGAATTTTTCATTTGATACATAAGTGTCGGAGATCATTATGCTCTTGATGGGTGACTTTCAAAGATGATGTAGCGGTGAATTTACGCTGCGATCATGATTACAACAGGGATAGCTTATATGCAAACGCTTCTGAAAAGATTAGCCGAAAAATAAAATCACAGGTGGCATTAAATGTGTCCAATGCCGTTGTCAAAACAATTCAGAAGTACTTCATTATAATGGATTTTGCCTCAGTTTGCAAAATAACTAGACCGTAAACAAATATATCGTCGACTGCCCTTATTACAATGATTGACCAGAATGAATAACCTTTTGTTTACGTGTGCGTGTTGTCGTTTCCGGTTTTTGATTACATCATCAAATTCATTGTATTGTTTTCAAACATACACATGTAGAACAAGTCTTCAATTTTTCCGATAATGAACTACTAGAAGGAGAGTATGAAAACAAAATCATAATGGGAACCCCAAAAATAAGCCTATTTACATATTACTTTTTCAAGCAAACCATCAAATCAATATAGAGTATACTAAAAGTTTAAAATTTTACACTATGTTATTTTATCAATTGACGTTGACCAAACGTCAAATTGACCAAATTGACCAAAAATACATTATTGTGTGTATATGCATGTCAATGACATACATAATGCTTTTATTTCGTATTGTATTCCTAATCAATTTTCATACCATCGTTATCTCATCAATATATATGAAGAAATTCATTGAAAGTTTTGACAGTGATTTCTGTCCTTAATCATTGTTTCAGTCATTCCATCGACAGAAAAACGAAATGAGTGAAACACTATTGGCGATTGCTTAATGGCTAGATATTTCGCTTTCGAGAAGTCATCCTGTCAGCACAGCAACAATCGATTATATATTTTCACACAGATTATCATTGACTCTTTCAGACATAATAGTGTTAACCGAACCCGTTTAATGTTTAATTTTTAAAACCATCAAAGGACATAACATATTTCTCCCGATAATGGCTATGGAGGAGATTATGCCGGCTTTTGAGGAAAATGTTAAGATAACGAACAGTGACGAATCTCATAACTCCTATACAAATACAAAATTAACAGTAGGGCACATTAGGACATCTGGACATACCAGTGATGGGACCCAGTGTCTATATGGGGAATACGCATCTAACGTCGACCGACACACAAGCCTATATGTCGATCATGTAAAGTGAGTAATCTAAAATGCTGATTTTAAACAAGGCATAGCAATCCCTGTAATATCAACCTACACGTATTTCTCAATACCCTGCCTCGATTTAACAAGTACAATATACGCCCTTCGGACAGTGAAATTAAACCTGAAAGTATATTATGCATTCTGAATTGATACAACACATATTGTGAATGAAAGGTGAAGAAGAGTGAATATGAAAGCCCTAAAGTGGGTCATGATGCACCAGTCCATCTGACACGTCAACAGATTATGTATTTCTCTGAGAGGGAGGTAGTAACAAATTTTCAGAGCAATACCTGTGAACATACTGAAGAAAAAATTGGGAAAATGTTTGATTTGATCTTACCCTCAAGTAGTTTATAATGTAACAACCCAACTGAAATGCCAACTGCACTTGTTTTCCTCCGAGAGAAAACCTTTGAATAAATACCAGGGCAATATCTGTATCCGTAATAAAAAAAAAAGCGAAAAACTGTTTGAACTATTTTTCAAATTCATTTCAAAATTAAGGATTATCTCCCTCGTGCATAGCTCTTATCCTTAGACGAATTTGACTCCACTTTTTTGTCACGCTGTCTTTGGCTATAATAGCTCTAAAACTTTCAAACATTTCGGTTAAGCATCACCGAAGAGACATTATTTGTCGAAATGCGCATCTGGTGCATCAAAATTTGTACCGTATAAGTTTTACATTATGACCCCTGGGTCGAGGCCTCTGCTGGTGGCTGTTAGTCCCCGAGGGTCTCTACGGCCCAGTAGCTAAGTACTTCGTTACTAGCTTGAAAATACGGATGCATATATAATTGCTGTTATAAAATTTAGAAATTTATTTCAAAATTAAGGATTATGTCCCTCATGTATAGCTCTTATCCTTAGACGAATTTGACTCCACTTTTTGGCACGCTGTTTTTGGCTATAATAGCTTTAATACTTCATTGTTATTTCGGATTTCAAACATTTCGGTTGAGCATCACTGAAGAGACATTATTTGTCGAAATGCGCATCTGGTGCATCAAAATTGAAACCGTATAATTTTTACTTTAGCCTAAAAGTAGGTCAAAGATGGGTCAATCCAGCTGAAATACAAACTGAACTTGTATACTTCCAAGGAGATGTCTGTGGCTAAATTTCAGGGCATTATCTGTACCATTATAAAAGCCCAGAAAACTTTTGACCTACTTTTACTCCCAATGGAGGTCACGTACGTACGGGCGATCCGTTCAAATCCGTAAGAGTTTACAGACAACTCACCAGCTCATCACGACATGAAAGGATATATTTTAATTTGGGATAAACGGCAAATTTACTTCCATCAAGATTCTGAACGAACACCAACGTACTGAATAAGAAAATATGTGCAATGGGCTTATCATTTTGAAACCAATGATTAAATAGCAGCAATGTTACTGTTGATCAAAAGAAAAAGTTCGTGCAGTGGGGATTCTTTTATCACCATTGCTATTATCATTATCATCAATGTTGTCAATAGGGGATTTCTAAACAAACAAAATATCAAATTATAAGAGCTGTTGTAAGTGCACATAACTCTTTGACTAATGGGAGTTTGACATATTTCAAAATAGTGAAAATGTTGGGAAATTAAAATGAATTCAACTGGTGTGGTGTCGTCTTCAAAAGAAGTTATAAGGTGATCGAGACACTAAGAGTTGCTAAAGTAACGGTACACGTGTACCAATCTATGGGTGAGTGGTCACGGTGTACACACTATAGGTCCCCGTTTCAGATGAAATTGGCTTTCTTGATATCCCTTTTTAGATTTGGCAGGTTTCGTCAAAGTCTTTTAATGTAGGTGTATGGAATTGGTACATTTACAGATACCATCAAACAACATCAAAACTCACCGTGATACTGAAACAATGAGAGTATTCCCCAATCTGACTTAAACGCAAAATGAATTATTTCTATTGAAGATAATTAATTACACTGGTTTTGAAATTACAATCCTTTATTATCATTTATCCTTAAATTCGATACGCAATAGCTTGTTCTCCTTATGGTAAATTTTTAAATCGAGACAAGTTGATGGTATAGAAGTTTCAACAGTCTCGTTTAAAGTCAGCATTTTGCAAATTATATGGTCGTTATAACGATCTAGTTTGCAAATTCAACCTATCATTGAATCAAATGGAGTTTAGTGTGTTTCATACCGATTTTTAGACTGTTCTTGGTATTCTGATTTTGCCTACGAATAACTCCTTTTACCTTATCAAGGACTCAAGGCGGGTGTGACCGGTCCACTGGGGATCCTTACTCCTCCTAGGTACCTGATCCCACCTCTGGTTGTCCAGAGGTCCATATTTCCCCATTTATCTTTTTTGTATTGTTTCTAGGAGTTAGGAGGTTGATCATTGTTTGTTATCTTTCCCTTTGATGCGCATATATCGATCTCGTTTTGGATACATTTATTCTGAATGTGCATGATGAAAATTTCAAATGGGTTGTACATTTGTATAGTATATGAGCATTGATTAAAGGTTACAAAAATGCATGTAATGCAATCATGTACAATCTAAATTCCTCTTTAAAATCGCCTGTCTAAATACCTTTTTGTGTTTCAAATAATCGAAAAAATATAACATTTCATCAGTAAAGAGTGACAATTTTATGATAGGGACAGCGAACAAAACCTGAAATGACGCAATTCGATTTGTATTTGTTGTTGGTGAAAGTTTGAAGTTGTTGTCTATTGATTACATTACATAAATATAAATATCCCAATGTGAAATTTAAGGCACGTATGCTTGTAATATTAATTAACTTCAATTACCTTCCCTTCACTGTTCATGATATCAATAAAAATATGAAACTTTCAGCGTGGCAAATAATATATTTTTCCCTACAATACCTATGTATGAATAAAGAGTACCAAAAATGTCCAAAATGTATAATTTGAGGCCAAAACGTTTGCTCCCATATTTGAACAAAGCGTTCCTTCCCCGATGGGAACCGTTCATTCCCAATCCCAAAGCGTTCCGTTTCCGTTAGAAACCGTCCGTTTTCCCTGAAAACCGTTCCGTTTAAACCCATTAACTTTTTTTTTCTAAACAAAACCGTTCAACGTTCGTTCACATTTTCACTGGTGTAGTAGTACGCCTCAGGGTCTGTCAATTGAGACAGTAGTAGAGTGAGAATAAACATCATACACCCCATTCTTTAGCGTTGTTACGCTATCGTAGCTCAGTTCTCTAAATGATAAAGATATATTGATTCACCTTTATTGATCAACGCTACAATTATGCTATACATGTATTATAATATATGAAAATGAAAACCATTATTTGGCTTTAATTACATCTGCTGGAGCAAATTCATATGATCTGGTTTTGTAATATTATGAGGCTTCCGCGTTCAAAATACACTAGGAAAAAATATATACAATATCAGTATGAGAATAGACAAATATATCTACACAATATCGTTTTATCGCACAAATAATCATTCTAATTGATATTTCAAGTGCAACAATCGACTATCGACAAAGTGCGCGATCTGATATACTTTTGAAATGTAATTGAAAGTACATTGCATTACACATTACATATCATACTGATACTAAACAAATGGTTGAAAAATATTTATTTATATTGGATTTATGAATTCAAAAATACAGTAGTATAAGCACACAGTATATCAATGAATTTTAGAAATGTATCTAAGTTATTTATTGCATTTTGTCATCAATATTTCAGAAAACATTGACGTGTTCTGTATATCTTTCATTCAATACTGAACGCAAGTGGCAGGAATAGCTAGGTATCTGATTGTTGTATTAGATATCTACAATTATTGTCTTTCCAGAATTTTACAACACTATCATGCATATCAATACATGGCTCAGACAGATATGTATCAATTCCTGACACTCCACACTTATCTCGAATTATCTCACTAGTTGACTGAGACATAAATCTGAAGAAATATTTCTAAGCTCTCTTTGGCGGAAGTAATTGTTCTTCATCGACTTCTTCGTTATTATAATTTTCCTGAGATAGAACTGCATATTTCAATGTTTCGTTTTTACTAGCTATTGATTTACTGAGGCTAACACCGCCTTATTTAGAATTTTGGATTTAATACTGCAACTAAAATGAAATACCGATCTTCAAACACAGAAAGTAGCAATGACAAAGATTATTTCAATGAGCTCATCATTTTGTTATTGTACACTAAAGATAAAATATTTGCATGGACTTGGTGTTTAAGTTCAAGAATGAACGGAATAGTAAGACTAACACTTTCATTTCCTTGTATCAGAAGTGTTTCGTATTCAAATGGGTCGAGAATGGATGTTAATTAAGTCCTTAAATATATTACGCTCATATGATGCAAGGAACAACTTATATTGTTGAGTTTCTCTTCAAGACGGACCTCGTCAGTTTCAGCTGAGAGTTCCACTTGATTGCATTTGAGCCCTGTTATCTTCATTCATATTATAAATACTCTGATGCATGAATTGATCTCCTGACAAAGTTAACAATTTGAGATGCTTTGGCAATTATATTGTTTAAATGAAAACAACAATTCTTCAAACCATTATTAAGCACTCCCTGCAGGGAGTGCACATTTAGAATGTTTGGCAAGTGTTCAATATTATCTTCCTTGTCCTCATTTGCTGTGTCATCTATTAAAGGTGAAGATAACAACCGGTGATCAATCTCATATAAACAATGCAAAATAAATAGTTAGACAAACACCAAAGATGGGATCAGGTGCCTATGAGGAGGAGGCATCCCCTTATTGTTGCCCCATACATTATCATTATCTTCAGACTCATCTTCATTGTCAAAATGAAAACCAGGCCAGATAATGAAATAGCAAGTAATTCCTATGAAAGCTTCCATCTGTCTATATGGCGGCAAATCCATAGTTAAACATATGCTTTTGGTTTGAAAAGTGGAATTTTAAGATTCCTTTTTAACTCCATATATTTCTCACGAATGATTTGTTTGAAAGACATTTATGACTGGGCATCTGGTATCAGGGGTCGGTACAACTTTCCAACAATTCTCCTAAAATTTGAACTTTCAACAATTGGAAAAGGTAAAATATCTCCAGCTTTTAAAATATAGCAGTGCTGATGTTGTCAGCTTTGTTTTCCATCACTAGTACTATAGTTGGTATCATTAACTGTCTTAAAAAAGGCGAATATAACGAACAGTGATCAATCTCATAACTCTTATAAGCAATACAAAATAGATAGTTGGGCAAACACGGACCCCTGGACACACCAGGGGTAGAATCAGGTGCCTAGGAGGAGTAAGCATTCCCTGTCAACCGGTCACACATGCCGTGAGCCCTATATCATGACCAGGTAAACGGAGTTATCCATAGTCAAAATCAGTGTGCCAAGAACGGCCTAACAATCGGTATGAAACACGTCAGAAAACATTTGACCCAATGATAGGTTGTATTAACGAACTACATCGCTATAATGACCATAAAATTTGCAAAATGTTATCTTCAATCGAGACTGTTGAAATCATTGTACCATCAACTTGTTTGTCAGTAGCTTGCCTCGATTTAACAACTGAATATACGCAGAATAAATTATGTTTTATATGAATATAGAAACATATTAGCTAACAAAGGACCTCGATTCATACCAATGGGAATTCCACCAGACTATTGGAAAACTTCATCACCGAAGACCACAAAGATATTGTCAAAGAGAAACTGTAGCATGTTTTTTATTTCAACTTCAGAGTACTTGTGCGTGGAATCAGAGATTTTTTGGATGAATGATCACTAGATAAGAATATTTCCCTTTTCCATTTTTGTTGAAGGTATTTGCTCATTGGCTCTGACAAATATGTCCACGGGTCTGTGTTTGCCCAACTCTTTATTTTGTATTGCTTATTGGAGTTATGAGATTGATAATGTTCATTATCTTCACCTTTCACTCAGATAGAAAGAACAATTTCTGAAAACAGTTCACAATAGTCTGCGTTGAAACCTTACAAATAACCATAGGGAAACATTCAATAAATATCTGTGTTGATTTACCATATCATTTATATTAGAACTAAAATGTTGTTCATTAAATGCTTTTAACTGTTAAAGACAATATCCATGAATTTAATAATTTTGTTCATAAGGTATAAAAGTCAATCACTAATATAATGAATTGATCTAAACCTCCAAAATATCATCAAATATTTGACGTAAGGTAAATGTGATGGGATATACTGGAATGAGCAAAAGTATTTATCTACAAGTAATTTATTACATTAACATTTCTTGCAATGAAAACATACCCATTACACCCCATTACAGTTAAATTGGATGTCCTTACATTGCCATTACATATTATCATTACCCAATGTCTGGCTACACTAATGAAATATATCAAAATGTATAAAACTGAAAACTACTAACGAATCTCTTGGTCTTCATTCCATCTCCTGGAACAATGGAAAAGCATCTTGCTGTGACCTTTTATTCCTCATTTATATATGTCGACGACATTTTATTGATGAATTCTCAATATAGTCTTTTTTTAAAACCAACATTTTGCTAATTTTATTATTGTCATAATGATAAAATTTGCAAATACGACCTACTACTTTGTCGAATTCTGTCTGACGTTTTTCATAGCTATATATACCGGTCTTTACATTCTGATTTTGACTACAGTTACATGTAACTCCGTTTACCTGATAAAGATATAGGTCTCATGGTGGTTGTGATCAGTAAACACGGGGTGCTAATTCTTCCTCAGCACCTGATCCTATCTTTGGTATGTCTAGTTGTCCGTGTTTGTCATTTGTTTTACTATGAAATTTATGAAATTGTTCGCTATGCATTATCATCACTTGTTCATAGACCATATGCAATAATTAATTGTCAATAAGTCAAACGTCAGTTGGGATATACATTCATAATTTATCTATAAAAATAAAATTATGTTGAAAAATTCGAATTTATTTGCATTTACCAGATAAATATGCACTAATGCCAAATTTATAGTAACTTTTTTGGAGGTGTTTCAATATATAATAAACTACATATGAATTAAATTGAAGAATTATATAGGTCACCCACCTTGCACCATACAAACAGAATCAAATTATAAATTTGACTATGCACAACAAATTCACCATCCTCATTATGTTCACTCGTTTTTAAACCTCATGGAAGTGTCCGTATTTTGACATTCATAGAGAAGCGTTTTTGAAGACATCGGTATAGATTCGTATCGTCTCTTACCTAAGTTTTCGATCTCGCAACCCCAAAAGTAGTGCATAATTGATGAGCATGTGTAGCATTACAACGAATCTACATTCCATACTTATCACTTTGGGATCATTACATTTCCGACGTTTTTGCCTTTTGGTATATTTACAAAATGTAAAGATAAACAAATATTCACAAACGCAATTTAATTCGTAGTAATACAAGTATGAACGTATATCTACTTGATAGATATACAGTGTATAAGAATGTTGACAGAGGTGAGAGGAAAACGTAAAAGTAAGAAAGAAATTTCATTTTAGGAATGAACTGTGAAAGGTGGAAATAACGAACAGTGATTAATCTCATAAATCAAGAATAAAGAGTTGGGCAAACACGGGCCCCTAAGTGTGATGCTTAACACCGGTATGTGTTATCCTTATTTCTTAAATGAACCTAGAAATGACTTTTAACGACAACATCAATACGCTGATAAAAACCATTGAACGCAGTGTATAGATCCCAATATATTCTTTTTTTAAAGGCGTGTCTTCAAGCACTGACTATTTATGTCCTTTGTTAAAATTAGAAATACGTGTCTTATAACGCTGATGTTTTTATATCACATGTATTTGTTAAGTGCGGAATTTCACTTAAGAAAAAATATATTCCTATAATGCAATAACACAATTAATATAGCTCTATAACAACTATTTAACGTTGTTAACATGTGTTATACTTTCTAAGATGCTTCGAATAACTTACAGAAAACAAGTGTCCGTGGGGATGTTAGTCGGTACTCCGCTCAGTCCTCTAGAAAAACAAAATATATTAGTCCCATTACAGTAAGATGACTGTTCACAGGAACACTCGTCAGGACAGGCGTCCGTCCCCTGGCTGTAAAGCACAGGGAACAAGACATACACCCAAACCACCAGCCACATAGTTATTACATATGTATGTAATGGAGAGTTCTATCTATCTATTCTCATTAAAGTATAACTATTCAACTTCCTTGTTAGTACAAGAACTGAATCAGCATGGACCCTGTCTCTAACTCAAGGACATACGTCATTTGATCTCGTGTCAGCATGTGCATATTCGTATCCATTAAAACTAATATCGGGAATATCCAAGAAAATACTTGGAATTTTTGCCTTATAATAATTTGTGTAGTGGTAGATATTCAGCACTGGATAGGAGATAATATAAAGGAATCCACCCATTCTCCTTCTCTATTCAGAATGTATGTTTGTAAATCTTTAGTGTTAAAACAGAGAGTAAAACTTGCACAATCAACAGAAAAGACGAAGGATTTACTGTATAGCAGGTTAAAAAAATCGCAAATTTTTCATTTCGCAACAAATCGCGGTCGGTTTAATTCGCGGAAAAACAAATCTTAATACCCTGAACCCAATTTCGTATCAATATGAAATATTAATTCACTGAATGTTGAATTCGCGGAAATTTTGTTTCAGCGAATATAGCGTAAATTACCTCCGCAAGTTAATTTACTGCTATACAGTAATTATGTGCATTCAAATTGAACCGTCTTCAAGAAGTAACCAGACACGCACATCAAGAAAGCGAGACAGATAGTCCGGAGTTAACGTTCACATCAATATAATTACTTAGTCTCTAAACATACAATGTGCTTTAATTCAAGAAAAATGACTTTGTATTCGTCAAGGTTTTACAACAGTAACAAAGCAAATTGGATTTCATTTGTTAAACACGAAATGTTAAAGATATCAACTCAGATTATGACAGTATCGAGGTGTTTTAATATTTAGAATGAAGTAGCATGTATAAATATACATACATATCGATAGATAGATGTACATTCATTGCTATACACACAAACTCAGACATTTAATGCGACAATTCTCCCCCCCCCCCTCTCTCTCTCTCTCTCGTATATAATTGTTTATCACAGCATTATTTCTTTTTCAGGAATGAAGGTAATTTTTGCTTATGTTATATGCTATGAAGTAACTTAGGACACTCTGTCTATCATAAACTGCATTGAGAGTCTCAGAAAGTATCATATTAAACGTTAAATTGAGTGTTATTCTACATTGCAACGGACGGAAGTGCAATATCAAAAATTAAATATATCACAATATGTCAACAAAGCGCAATTACCTAAATTGTCGAAAATGATTGCTATGTAAACCACGGATATATGTTCATTTATTGTAGTGTCTGAAAGTACTCGGAACTTATTAATATCTTCATGACGGACGTTGTATTCCGAATGTTTTATACCAATCAAAGCTTCATTAAAATTGTTTCAATGAAGTTGATAAGAAGCAAATGCAATAGACATGGAATTCATGTCTGATATCCAATATTGTAATTTATTTTCAATTGTACGTCATTCTTAAAACGGGCAAACGGACATCTTTGTTGATAGAATTTAACACTGCAGATGAAAGTCAGCATTTTGCAAAATGTATGGCCTTTAAACATTTTGATTTACCAATACACCATACCATTGGGTAAAGCACTGTCTCACATCTTTCATACCCATTGAGGCAATTATTTGCACACTGATGTTCACTACGGATAACTCCGTTTACCTGATTAAAATATAGGGATTACGGTGGGTGTGAACAGTCGACAGGAGCTCTAAGATTGATAACTCTTGGTTAGTTTCACCTTTTCATTGAAACATTATCTGTTTGAACATGTAAACTTGTGGTGTATCCTCGAAGTTTGTGTTAGTTATTTCATTATAAATGTTTACCATACATTATGCAGGGTTGAGTTGGATCCGTGTTATTTTCGCCTTTCTGTATTTGTTGAAGGATTTGCCCCTTTTAAATTCTTTTAAATTTCTGTCAAAAACGATTAGAGGAAAAGCAGATTCGCCCAGTTTTAAATTTGTCCATTGACAACGAAGGCAAAAGAGGCCAAATTAAAAAGAGGCAAAAATGCGTTTCTTAAA
This sequence comes from Ostrea edulis, assembly GCF_947568905.1. Lineage (NCBI taxonomy): Eukaryota > Metazoa > Mollusca > Bivalvia > Ostreida > Ostreidae > Ostrea > Ostrea edulis. The sequence goes on from NC_079173.1 coordinate 26,998,199, forward strand.
ACTTCAAAAACAATATCATATGGTAAATATATCTTGTGTATGCTAGGTTATTCCATCGAATTCCGTTTGATAATATTTGAAATAACAAGGGTTGTTTATAAGTTAAAATGGGATACGATGGGAAATGTCGTTATGTGGCGTAATGACTTATGACTGTCGACTTACTTATTTTCTCCAGCTCTGTTGTTTTGATGCATGTATAAGATATGTTTAATGTTTTCTTATAGTATATAGCATTCGTGAAAAGAAATGCACAGAGTCAAATGATAATGAGATTTTTTTCTTAGATAAGAATTCATAATTCATATTATTATCATCCAATTTGAAATGACGGTTAGCACTTATTTGATGATTTAAACATGCTAGGATCAAACTATTGAGTATTGTTGATAAGAGTAAAAGTGTTGCAGGCAACAGAATCAATACCACTACACATCAAGATAAATGGTTAAATGTAGCGTCCCAGGTCTTTGTACATATCCTATCCATGCAATTTTATGAAATACCAATATTTTATTGCACGTCGGATTCGCACAATTCAATGTCAGTTTTTTTCACCATCAAGGATACCATCGTTTTTCCTCAAATACAGAGTCACTATTGATTGTTTCATTGGATGCAAAGTTCTCCAAACGTTACACTATCTGAAAAGATTATGTTCTGGGGTGAAAAAATATAGCACAAATGGGATGGATTATTGTTTTCGATTTTTTTTATTATTAAAGTCGAATTTGATTAAATTGATATCATTTTCCCTATAACTGTTCATTTACTTAGTATTAGTATACCATGTATTACCAACACATGAATGTGTACAAATAAATCACCAAGTTAATTTTAATTCATATTCTACTACCAATTCTGCAAGTATAATATAAATAAATTGCAGTATGATGATCGATCTATGATAATGGTTGGGAACAGAGATAAGTGTGATTTCATGAATTTTCTTAAAGGGGTCATATAGTGATAAAAAAGAGAGATAAATAGAGAGAGAGAGAGAGAGAGAGAGAGAGAGAGAGAGAGAGAGAGAGAGAGAGAGAGAAAGAGAGAGAGAGCTATAATATGGTATGTGTTACCTACATGGTGATCTCAAACATTAAAACTACTTTAATATTTTTAAAGAACAAGGTACGATTGTATACATAAAAGGCCCAAAAAATTTCTCTCTTTAAAATGTGTCTGGAATTAACCTTAACCAGCGTTTTAAGAAAATAAAATGTATGCCAGGTATATTGTGTTAACAAAATCAGAATGATATTCCTAATTGAATAGCATTATGACATCATGAACAACACATTTCCCGCTTTTTTTTCCAAAATCAGCCTGAAAATTGTCAAATAGCATACAGATTATTGTTCAGGAAAAGATGTGCGCATTTGTGGAGCAAAATGAAAATGATATATATATTGTGTATTATTTTAAGATGAAAAACATGCTTGAATATGAATTTGCTAGACCCATGCGCTGTATGTTTCCTGAAAGGAAAACCACTTGAATTTCTGGATATTTTAATTGAAAATGGCATTTTTGCAATTTTTTGCCAACTTCAAGCTCTGGTCATATGACACAAATCATATTGCTGATCAAACTGAGCGGATTTGAGGTTTGCTAATATATTCCTGATTTGAATGCCAGGGTTTGAGCTCCAAGTGATAACTCCGTTTACCTGATCAGGACATAGGGCTCACGGCGAGTGTGACCGGTCAACAAGGGATGCTTACCCCCCCCCCACCCCCAGGCACCTGATCCCACCTCTCGTGTGTCCAGGGGTTCGTATATATAAAGCACAAACAAACACTTATAACACCCAACCTTACGTTTACCCCTAGGATCTAAACGATACATGTGATAATCGTTTATTATGCGCATTCAAATTGAAAGAAAAAGTAACCAGACACCTACATAAAGATGTCTTTAGACTTAAAGCGACATGGATAAAGTCCGTAGTTAATGCTCACATAAATATCATTACTTAGTCTCTAAACACAGACTGTGCTTTCAGGAGTTCATTTTCAGGGGAAAAAATATTATATATAAAGCACTAAATAATCACAACTAGGTACTGGAAATGTTCAGGCTGGGGTGAATATTTCCAGTACCTAGTTGTGATTATTTAGTGCTTTATATATATATATATATGTATATATATATATATATATATATATATATATATATATATATATATATATATGTATATATATTGAAAATAAGTTTAGATTAGACAGAGTGTCTTACATTACTTCATAGCATATAAAATAAGGAAAAATTACCTTTATTCCTGAACAAGAAATAATACTGATATATATATATATATATATATATATATATATATATATATATATATGTATATGGGTTAACTCGTTCCACTTGAGATTAATTAAGTTTATTGTTTTTCTTTTCGGACATTTTGGATCAGCTCTTTGGACGAATAAGGCATGTCCTAATTCGCTCCACTTTTAACATTGATTGGCAAGCCTAAAGACCAAAAACATGTAGTCTTCGTTGTAAATACGTTTGTAGATTAGTGTAGTTGTAGTGCTAGATGTATTTATATGTAGTTTTTGTTATTATGCTCTGTTGATATTGACCAAATTATGTAATTGTTTTCGTTTGTCCTGAAGAAGGGACGGGTCTTCCCGAAAATTTGACAATCTCATTGTTCTTGTCGTTGGTCATTTTAGTGTATTGTATACACACACACACACACACACACACACACACACACACACACACACACACACACACACACACACACACACATATATATATATATATATATATATATATATATATGTATATCAGTATTATTTCTTGTTCAGGAATAAAGGTAATTTTTCCTTATTTTATATGCTATGAAGTAACGTAAGACACTCTGTCTAATATAAACTTCTTTTCAACTTTTTTCGAGATTCTCAGAAAGTATAATATTGAATATCAAATTGACTGTTATTCTAAATTGTAACGGACGGAAATGCAGTTTCGAATATTCAACTTATGATATGTCAACAAAGCGCAATTAGCTAAATTGGTCGATAGGATTAACATGAAAACCCAGGATATATATATATATATACTTATACTGTAGTGTATCAAGGTACACGAACTTTATTCATCTATTCACGACGGACGTTGTATTCCGAATGTTTTAATACCAATTGAAGCTTCATTAAAATTCTGTTGACAGGAATTTGATAAAGGCAACTATAATAGAATTAAAATATATGGCTGATATTCAGAGATATATCGCGTGCACACAAATTTACGGTTACCTCATTTCTATAAAGATCAGTTTCTTCAATCAAAGCGTAGAAACACGCTCATTTAGATTGATCAAATCGTCCAATTCAAATTGAATCGTACCTTAGAACAGTCAGCACTCTCATTTAAAGTCAGCATTTTGCAAAATTGATGGTCTTAAAACGTTCTGATTTATCGATATAACCTGCTATTAGCAAAAGTACTTTTTCCCAGGTGTCATACCAATTGCGGCCGTTCTTTACACACTGATGTTGACCACAAAATACTCCGTTTACCTGATCAAGACATAGGGATTGCGGCGGATGTGAACAGCCGATAGGAGTTATGAAATTGATCTCTGTTTATTATTTTCACTTTTTCATTGAAATATAATCTGTTTTTTATTGAAAATCTAAAATTGTGGTATATCCCCGAGGCTTTTCTCAATTTTTATTTCATTATATATATTTACTGTACAGTATACAGGCTGTTTTCGATCAGTGTTATTTTTGCCTTTCTGCATTTGCTGACTGGGTCACCCCTTTCAAATTCGTTTAGACACAGTTGCCAGAGTTGTGTCAAAAGGGAAAATTGTCCACTGACAACAAGGGCAAACGGGGCAAAAATAAAACGAGAGTAGAACATTCTTTGTGCTCAGTTCTTAAGCATCGTTTTGCCAAACATAATCATGTGGTAAATACATGCTATGTGTCTTTTAAGTTTCCATGTTATGGTGTTTGCTTTATCGATCTTTTTCCATTTTGTTTTCATTTTCCAGGTTGTTTATCTGATATTGTCGTGTTGACATGGTGTGTGATAAACTGTCAGTAAACTTCATTGTGATGGAGTGATTTTTCACCTTTATTGATAATGCTTGTCATGATGATCACCACGAATTTCCGCTAACATACGAAAATTTGTGAAGGCGTTTATCGACTTCCCTCTTCCTGAAACACACAGCATCATCCAAATATCCGTCAACATAAATATATATTGGATATGATATTAAAACATTAAGTCATTTGACATAGAAATATACGGCTTCCTCTTTTCGTAACATAAATAATACACTTTCGTAAAAGAAAAGTATATCTTTTCCTAGTTTTTTTAAATGTTTAGAATATATATTATATCTTCCCCTAGTGTTTGTTAAGGGTGATTACGATAGAAAGTGGATAAACCTAATCACATGGGTGTATACAGTGTGCACTTTTTACAATCATCTTAAACTGACATTGAATATCTCACAAAACTCTTTAAAACTTCAGATCTAGATTGATTTACATATAACAGCGTTGTACTCAGAGCTGACCACACTGGGTGGTTGTAATGGATACCCCAATCGACCATTCACTGTGGGACTGCAGAGTTCACACACTTCAGGACTCTATAATTGTAAAATTTATAACGTTTACCTAATCAGGATATAGGGCTCACGACGGGTGTGACCGGTCAACAGGGGATCCTTACCCCTCCTAGGCACCTAATCCCATCTCTGGTGTGTCCAGGGGTTTGTGTTTGCTCAACTATCTATTTTGTATTGCTTGTAGGAGTTATGAGATTGATCACTGTTCGTTATCTTCACCTTGCATCCAGGGGTCTGTGTTTGCCAAACTATCTATTTGATATTGCTTATGGAAGTTATGATATTGATCACTGTTCGTTATCTTCACCTTGCATAATTCTAGTTTATGTACCTTCTATTTTTTCATCCCTAAGAGAATGGTTTGTTCACACCGGATGTTAACAACTGTAACACAGACTCTGTAATTTTAATTCTTATTTTTTTTCGAGAGATCCATGATCCCCATTATTGAATGCTGAAAAGGTGGCGAAGGTATAGTCTTTACCCGCTGTTTTACTTTGTCCAGTATTCAATGCGGATACATCAGAGATGGGATTAGGTGCCTAGCATGAATAAGCATCACCTTTTGACCGGTCACACCCGCCGTGAGCCCCATATCCTGATCAGTTAAACAGAGTTATCCACAGTCAAAATTAGTGTGCCAAGAACGGCTTAACAATCGGCTAAATAAAAAAATGTTACTTTCTGCAACAAAATTCCAACGCAACAGTGTCCTGGGAAATTAACAAAATTTAAAATACATATATTGTTAGGTTTGTTTTCAAGAAGAAACCAATGGATTAAATGGAAAAAGGAACATTTTGTCCTCTTTTTGAAGTTATCGCACAGTCCCTAATTTAATATTTGTTTAATTGTCTCCGGTTTCCAAAATATCATTACCAAAGCTTAGAAACATCATGTAATATATGCAGGTGGATTGTAATATTTTCAATTTCTAAATTACTTATTCTCTGCCCCATACTTGTCATTCTACACATACACACATATATACATATCAAAAGCATTTGACTCAAATAGTGAAATGAACATTACATCCCTTCAAAGTAGTCTCCGCAATTTGAAATACATAATTTCAATCTCGGAATCCATTTCTGAAATGTGTCAAGGTACGCTGATTTAGGTAGAACTCTGAGTCACTGACTGATGGCTGAGTCCAGAGATTTTCGAGACTTGTTACGACGACCAAATAAGAATTTTTTTTAAGTTTTGGAAAAAGGGAAAAGTCGCATGGAGCCAGATCTGGGGAATATGATGGGTTTGGCAAGACGGTAACCTTATCCGACTTCTAAAGGACAGTTCTGTTTCTCTACTCTCATTAGAGTATAGCTATTTAACATTTCTTCCTTGTTAGTACAAGAGCTGAACCATTACGGACCCTGTCTCTAACGCAAGGACCTTGTAAACGCACCTCGTTTCATATCGTGTCAGCATACACGTTTTCGTGTCCATTAAAACAAATATCGGGAATATCACAGAAAATACTTGGAATTGTGGAATCATTTGTGTAGTGATAAATATTCAGCATTGGAAATTATAGGATATAAAGGAATCAGCCCAGTCTCCTCCTCAGATTAGTTACAATGTGTGTTTGTTAATCCTAAAAGTTACAACATAGAGTAAAAATTGCGAAATCAACAGAAAAAAAGACTAAAGATAAATTATGCGCATTCAAATTGAATGAAGAAGTAACCAGACGCCTACATAAAGATATCTCTAGACTTAAAGCGACACTGATATAGTCCGTAGTTAACGTTCACATAGATATCATTACTTAGTCTCTAAACACACACTGTGCTTTCAGGAGTTCATTTTCAGAAGAAAAAAAATATTCGTCCAGGTTTTACAAAAGTAACAAAGTAAATTGGATCTTTCATTTTAATTTAGGTAACATTACACCATACACGGAGGTTTGAAAATATCAGCTCATATCATGACAACATCCGGGTGTTTTAGTTGACATTTAGAATAAAGTAGCATGTATGAATAGACATATAGATCGATAGATGTATTTATAGTCATTGCTATATCTAAGAACACTGATACTTAATGCAATATATATATATATATATATATATATATATATATATATATAAAGCACAATCAAACAATTATAACACCCAACCGTACGTTTACCCCTAGTATCTATATAAAGCACTAAATTATCACAACTAGGTACTGGAAATTTTCAGGCTGGAGAGAAAATTTTCAGTATCTAGTTGTGATTATTTAGTGCTTTATATATATATATATATATATATATATATATATATATATATATATATATATATCAGTATTATTTCTTGTTCAGGAATAAAGGTAATTTTTCCTTATTTTATATGCTTTGAAGTAACGTAAGACACTCTGTCTAATATAAACTTCATTTCAACTTTTTTCGAGAATGTCAGAAAGTATAATATTGAATATCAAATTGACTGTTATTCTAAATTGCAACGGACATAAATGCAGTTTCTAATATTAAACTTATGATATGTCAACAAAGCGCAATTAGCTAAATTGGTCGATAGGATAAACATGGAAACCCAGGATATATATACTTATACTGTAGTGTCTCAAAGTACACGAACTTTATTCATCTATTCACGACGGACGTTGTATTCCGAATGTTTTAATACCAATTGAAGCTTCATTAAAATTCTGTTGACAGGAATTTGATAAAAGCAACTATAATAGAAATAAAGTCGATGGCTGATATTCAGAGATATATCGCGTGCACACAAATTTACGGTTACCTCATTTCTATAAAGGTCATTTTCTTCAATCAAAGCGTAGAAACACGCTCATTTAGATTGATCAAATCGTCCAATTCAATTTGAATCGTACCTTAGAACAGTCAGCACTCTCATTTAAAGTCAGCATTTTGCAAATTTGATGGTCTTAAAACGTTCTGATTTATCGATATAATCTGTTATTAGGAAAAGTACTTTTTCCCATGTACCAATTGCGGCCGTTCTTTACACACTGAACTTGACCACAAAATACTCCGTTTACCTGATCAAGACATAGGGATTGCGGCGGATGTGAACAGCCGATAGGAGTTATGAAATTGATCTCTGTTTATTATTTTCACTTTTTCATTGAAATATAATCTGTTTTTTATTGAAAATCTAAAATTGTGGTATATCCCCGAGACTTTTCTCAGTTTTTATTTCGTTATATATATTTACTGTACAGTATGCAGACTGTTTTCGATCAGTGTTATTTTTGCCTTTCTGCATTTGCTGACCGGTTCGCCCCTTTCAAATTCGCTTAGACACAGTTGCCAGAGTTGTGTCAAAAGAGAAATTTGTCCACTGACAATAAGGGCAAAACGGGCAAAAATAAAACGAGAGCAAAACATTCTCTGTGTGCAGTTCTTAAGCATCGTTTTGCCAAACATAATGATGTGGTAAATACATGCTACGTGTATATGTACTTTAAGTTTCCGTGTTATGGTGTTTGCTTCATCAATCTTTTTTCATTTTGTTTTCATTTTCCAGGTTGTTTATCTGATGTTTTCGTGTTGACATGGTGTGTGATAAACTGTCAGTAAACGTCATTGTGGTGGAGTGATCTTCCACCTTTATTGATAATGCTTGTCATGATGATAACCACGAATTTCCGCTAACATACGAAAAATTGTAAAGGCGTTTATCGACTTCCCTCTTCCTGAAACACACAGCATCATCCAAATATCCGTCAACATAAATACATATTAGATATAATATTAAAACATTAAGTCATTTGACATAGAAATATACGGCTTCCTTTTTTCGTAACATAAATAATACACTTTCGTAAAATAAAAATATATCTTTTCCTAGTTTTTCTTTTATATGTTTAGAATAGATATTATATCCTCCCCTAGTGTTTGTTAAGGGTGTTTACGATAGAAAGATGATACATGTAGTCACATGGGTGTATACGGTGTGCAATTTTTACAAACATCTTAAACTGACATTGACTATCTCATAAAACTCTTTAAAACATCATCATGGTCATGACGTCGTTCTATCAAAACTAACACCATCGTTAAAAATGTCTAATCATTGAAGAGCTTAACATACACGGTTTTGAATGTTTTATAGCAAGCAGGACTTCGAAAAAGATCAGTCATGGTTATGGAATATGCCTTTTCCACGTATGTGTTTTGGGGTACTGTAGACATGAACAAAAAAGGTAATATCACTCAAAATATGTCACATTCTAGAGTCGGCTAACATTAAGTTCAAAATGACAAAAGAAATTTTCAACAGAAGACTCTAGGGAAAATCAGCTAATCCAATTGTACACCAAAGTCTGATTTCCCCCAAAGAAGACAAAATAACGAAAATAATACTACGTTTTAGGATGACAAATAAAAATGCAAAACAAAACCAAAGCAGAACGACGGCGAACAAATCAGGCCAAAATAATGTTATAAGATCACAAATAAACACAAATTATTGGCAATCATCTCTTTATCATGACACAGTATTACAAACGTGTAAAATAAACATCTAAACACATTACATAGCACCATTAACCCACATTGAGGACAGAAAGTGGGGGTGGTGGGTGTTTTAACATATTGATTTTTTTATCCACTCTACAAATTGTGTTACATTGTAATTAAATTTCATGTATATGGAAAGGCTAACGCATGCAAAACACAAGCTATCGCAAGTCTTGTCAAGTCAGTGATTGGCTACAAAAACGTGAGGCCCCTAACGGGATAAAGTTCTGCGTGGTCCCAAATAGGATAATTGACACATATATACTCTATAAGCATACATGTTATTATGTTCCACAATATTGATCCTTTGTTACATCACTACCGTGCACTTAGTCAGAGAAAGCAGAAAAAACCTGTAATTTCAACAGATAGTGAGTTTACAGTTTTCACATTACATCATTCAGCGACAGAATCAGAGAATGGAGAGCTGTAACATACTGTGATATTACAAATCTCGAATTGAGTTTTCACATTATATGTAGGTAATAAAGTTGCGCACAATGGCTGCCGTGAATAAAACCGTCAATCTGTGATGTGATGAATCCTAAATGACTTGTTGTTTAAATAACCGGTGTGTGACACATGGTATGTTTGATGATTTCATTTTATCTATTAATTCCATAAAAACCATACTGCATTAACTAAACAGATATTCATCGTCTGCAGTAGTATTTTGTGGGGACCTGCAGACATGTTCACGAAAAATTCCTAAAATTTGTCGCAATATAGAACTTAGGAAAAAGTTAGGAACATCTCAAGGTCAACTTAGCACACGTCTTAGGATTTTTCTCGGCGATATCTTGGGAACATTTTAAGTTAGGACGTCCTCACTATTCATGGCCATTGCTATTCATTTATATTTTTTTTTATATATGCATATATTTGTGACATATTTCCGAATAGACAATTAAAATCTAGACACATACAGGTAAAAAAAAAAGACAAATAATATTCATTTATATAAATTTAGAGATATCGTATATGCAATATAATTATGTTATAAACTAGAACATTGTAAGACCATTAACATATTTCAATAAAGTAAGAAAATATATGAGAAAGAAACGGATATTATATGCGTTTGGCATGTACTAGTATGTTTTTTACAACTTTGATTATTAAAATAAAAAAGATAAACGGATATCGTGATACTTGAACCAATACAAGTGCGTTTCATATACTAGTATATTTATGTCCTTACTTTGAATAAGCATTCTAAAAATATACAGAGATCGTAATACTAGAACACACATATATGTTTCATATACTATTGTGTTGTTTTTTTTAAATGAATTCAATTCGAAACCACTGAGCCACGCATTACCTTTATAGACATATTTAGAAATGGAACTAATATACCTTGACAACCTGAAAGAATTATTTTAGCACACTAAAACTGATGTCTCCCTTTCCATTTTCCGAAAACAAAATGTTCCAATTGTTTTTATTATTTGACCTTGACATAAAAAGTCAAGGTAAAAAATCATCAAGAATGTCCAAAAACATTGTATAATCTTACCTTTACATAAAAGGTCAAAGTGAGGTCGTCAAAAATAGCACGTGACACACTGTCATATCATGGTATACCAACATATTAAACATCAAAGGCCTATGTCAAAAGGCAAAAATGTTATGGCCCGGACAAACTTTTACTGAGAAGCAGAAGACTAATACACACTAAACAATGTGTTCCCCTTCTGGGAAGAGGAGATATACTTACATGTACTCTCGTCAATGTCATAGATAGAAATGATTGGACAATCGTTATTCAAACAAAGGTCATACCAGTTTGTATTTGATTAGTGAGTTGTGTGGATTAGTATGTTATGAAAGGTGAAGATAACGAACAGTGAACGGCAAGAAGAGGAACCCAAATTTCTCAACTGAATACATTTAAGCAATCTAATGGGTTGTCGTATCTCTAAATATACTTTCAAGATTTCTATGAGTTCTTCATATCAATATCAAGATTGTCGCCATATTTATACAAACAGATTATGATGCCCTAAAGTTAGGATGAACGTATATCGAGGCCCAGATTTAAGAGAACTCAGAGAAACTGATTTAAGACCAGGACGTCTCCCACTACAGCTTCATCAGCACCACTTCAGATCTAGATTGATTTACATATAAGAGCGTCGTACTCAGAGCTGACCATACTGGGTGGTTGTATTGGATACCCCAATCGACCATTCACTGTGGGACTGCAGAGTTCACATACTTCGGGACTCTATCATTGTAGAATTTTTAACGTTTACCTAATCAGGATATAGGGCTCACGACGGGCGTGACCGGTCGACAGGGGGTGCTTACTCCTCCTATGCACCTGATCCCACCTCTAGTGTGTTCAGGGGCCTGTGTTTGCTCAACTATATATTTTGTATTGCTTATAGAAGTTATGAAATTGATCACTGTTCGTTATCTTCACCTTCCATCAATCACCGCGGGAATTTGCGTAATTGAATATGATACTGAACATTTACCGCGGAACAATGCAGGGTTCATACCATTAAATACTAAATGTGGAATTCAGCAGGGTTTTCAGTGTAACCATTGGTATTTTGTCAACTTAGCTTTAAACGAACTTTAAACATAAATTATCATGATTTGTTATGTCGAAATACAACAGGAGTCTGGAGGGGTTAATATTTTTTTTCCGGTTTCCTTTAATACGGTATGACTTTAAGATACAAACGTCGCCAGATATAGATTGATCACTGTTTGTTATCTTCACCTTTCATAATCATTGCAGTGTAATGTTGTGATGGCCATATAAAGCACGAGAAACTGCACTACAACACTGTACATGCACTACATTTAACAAAGTACCATATATCTTACATTGGTTCTACAACCAGCAATCCTGTGGGATTCCGGGGTAACATATGTCCTTAGCACCCCTTGCGTGTCGTAAGAGGTGACTAAATGGGACAGACCTTCGGATAAGACTGCAAAAGCCGAGGCTTCGTGTCACAGCAGGTGTTTCACGATAAAGATTCATCCCTGCTGAAAGGTCGTAAGCATCGTAATAGGCCTAAATTTTCAGGCCTTCAACAGAAACAGTAACCTCTGCATCTGAGTGAAAGATTCGTAAGCAGAGCGTAAAACAATATACAACAAACAACAAGCCATTATGATTAATCAAATCACAAACTTCTATCATTTATCAGATTTTAAGTTTGATATTTCATGCTAACATTGATGGCCACAAAAAATCTCGTATATGTTTCAAAAAGTGTTTATTTCTAATAAGATTAACTTATAAAATCTTAAAAGATGTCATTTTTATTCCTTTGATAAATAAATGAAATATAGAAGGGGAATATTTCATTCATTTGCTATTGTCAAACTGATAGGAAATGATCTTTCAAAGATGAAATTATCTTTAACCTTTCAAAGTGGTTCAAAGTGGTTTTCACCATACACGTAAACAAATACGACAATATTTCATTGTAAGAATAATGTACTAGTTTTATGCATACGAAAGATACCCCTAACCGCCAGAACTCCAAAAAAAGACCATTGTTGCGAAATAGCATTGTTCCATTTATCTGATCAAGATATAGGAATCATGGCAGATGTCACCGGTCAACAGGGAATGTTTACGCCTTCTACACACCTTATTCCTATTTGGTATGTCCAGGGTTTGTGCTGTCCCTTATTTAGTGTTCTTTATATGATCACTGTCAGTTATCCTCACTTGATCACAATCATGTGCGATGAATCAGTATGATTTCAATATATTTTCGTCACTGTATCCTATAAAATGTTAGAAAGCCTCAGAAACATTGCCCTATTTAGAACATACCTGTTTCCACCTCTGGTTCGTGTTTCCCTTCTCATAATTTCGTATTCTTTGTGGGATATCAGATATTGGTCATTTGTCGTTATAGTTTTTTAGATTACGGCATATATTTCAACTGTGGTGATCAGACAATGAACGCCTTCAATGTTTCACGTCGTTACGTACCCAGATAGGTTTTGAACTTGGGCTCACTGGTCAGCAGTCAGCTTATACGCCGATTCAGGCGTGGTACAAAGGCAGATCACAGTGTTAAACGGAAAATCAAGATAGTCACTGGATTTTCCAACACCTTTTATCACTGTCCACAAAATGGAGTGCATACTCGTAATTTAGTTTCACTACAAATCGATGATCAAACTCAAAGCAGTGCAATACCAGTGAGAATAACGCAATGTCCTGCTATACATCGTTACCGTTTCTTGACATCTGAACATTTAACACATTCAAAAGGTGTGCCCATTATACGAGAGACTCGGATAATCCATAATTTAAAGCTATATACTTTGAATTGTAGATCAGTCAAGAACAAAGCTCTTTCAGTTTCTGATCTTATAATTTCGAACAATATAGATCTTACTACATAAACTGAAACATGGTTGGGAACCGACATAGCTAGCATTGTGCTAGGTGATCTGGTACCAGAGGGTTATGACATATTTAACATTCCTAGGAAGATACGAGGTGGAGGTGTCGCTCTGATATACAATAAGACTATTAGTGTGAGATTATTAACATCTGACTTGACTTTTACACAATTCGAACACCTAGAATGTGTTATAATGTCTCAAAACACGAAACTGCGCCTCTGTATCATCTATCGTCCACCCCCGTCGAAATCCAACAAGTTGTGTGTGTCCACTTTCTTTGAGGAATGGTCGCAGTACTTGTCTCTTCATGCTTTGTCATCTGAAGAGATTATCATCACAGGTGATCTCAACTTTCATCTGGATGTACAACAAGATACAAACTCACAGAGGTTTATACAGTCATTACATGAACATGGCTTGAAACAACTAGTTGATTAACCAACCCATGTCCGAGGGCATATTCTCGATGTAGTTGTCACTCGCGAAAACAGTCGTCTTCTACAGGCAAACCCAATCGTTGATGATAAGTATATCTGGGATTCTAAAGGTATTGCGTCCTGTGATCATAGAGGTATAACATCGCTGATTAACTCAACTAAACCACTGAAACAACAGAAAACCGTTTCGATCAGAAATCACCGGAATATTGATGTTGGTGATTTTGAGAAAGACATAGCGTCCGCACTAAAGGTGACAAACGAACTTGGTTTAGATGGTATTGTTGACTTATATCACGAGGGTGTAAAAGCGATCATCGAAAAAGATGCAAAAAATATGTTCGGCGCTTAAGGTCAGTGAGCAGTGAGGGTTCTTTTGTGTACCGTACCTACTGTGACATGGGACATCAGATTTTAATGTGGGTCTTTGTCCTGGATTTTTCGGGTTTAGGTAGCTTTTTTTCTGGAATTGATAAATTAATGAATGTTAATTTGCCCTACTGAATAAAAGCAACTTAATTCAGGATTTCCATATAAATTTTCATTACAGACACTACTGAAGTCATATACCCCTATGTAGATCTTTATGAAATTTATTGGAAACAGTTATTTGTCGTTATTATAAAAGAAAAACAAGAATTTGTTTTAATTACATTTATTTATCAGCAAACATGTCAATAACTAACACATATGTCATTTTCAATATGTTCATCAAGTTTTAGAATAATAAGTACAAAATTATTGAATTAGCGTTATTCTCCAAAATGTTAAAAAAAACGAACAAATATGGACATAATTTCCTTATACAAGGTTTACATATCATGTATTATGTTTATAGTAATAGATGTACATCTGTTATAGTTATTCATGAGAAAGTCCATACCTCTCCATAATAATTTCAAATTTATAGCTTCTAGAGTATGTATACCCCCATAAAAAAACTGAAGTCTGGAACCATACAGCTGAGCTATTAAAAATCACTCATGGATTAAAATTTGAAGTAATTCCACAAAAAGACACAGATAATGATTCCTTATCACCTTGGTAAAATGTTTGTGAAAAATAAAGGAAATCTATCGCATAAGGGACTTGATAAATAATTTAATGAAAACAGTTGTTGTCCTTTAATTCAATATTTTGAAACATATCATTGACTTTTCAAATATAGCTAAGACTTTTGAAATATTTATGGCTAACAATGAAGCAATCAACAAGGATAATTTGATTTGAATTTGCACGTTTCTTGCATAAATGAGGATATTTGAAATGTCCCGAGGATAATCGTGTGTTTATGATATCTTTCTCGGTAGTTCTCACCTGCATGTATATAAACTGTGACATTCTTAAGTGTTATGATATATGTTCTCGATATGTACATATGTTAAAGAGAGCACCATAGTGTAAACTAGTTTGTATAACTAATTGTACAATGCTGTATAAATAAAGAATGTTATTATTATAGGGGCAATTCGGGGTAACAAAAGAAAATATATTATATGCAACATTTTTCGTGAGTACTCAGAAGTTGAAATTGAAAAGATATACATGCGTTCTCCATTGACAATGTATCCGTGATGTTTGGTGATCAAGTATTTCGACAGTTTTTTTTTTTAGTTTACCAGAGTTTATCAGTTTTAAAGACAAGGGAATATATATATATATATATATATATATATATATATATATATATATAGGGATTATGTTTCAAATTTAAGACACACTTTACAAGGAATCACAGATATGTACATTTTTTGTTTGTTCTATTTAACGCAAATCCTTTAGTATGTAAAGTGTGACGTTAAAATGACGTTAACAGAAATACAAGAAGTGACAAACTCACATATCTGTGTAGCAACATCGTATATATATTATATGCATACAAAACAACACATTTCAATGCTTCAAATCAATATGAAAAACGCCATATCATTAAATCAATCTAAAGACATCATCTAGATATAATCATCTGTAGATGAAATCATGGTACAGTACCCGCAACGTTGTTCTTGACATTCCTATCGTGTTCTATCGTGCGTGTATCCTATCGTATCGTGCGTGTATCCTATCGTATCGTGTTTTGCGTTTATCAGGTTTTCCGTTTTCTATCGTGTTTTGCGTTTATCAGGTATATCGTGTTTTGCGTGTATCAGGTTTTCCGTTTATTGATAAAATCGATTATCGGAAACTATCGGGATTTTATATCAAATCTAATGAAAAAGTACGCTACTTTTCGAAAGCTTTGTTGGTTTTGTTAAAGAAGCTATTTTTAGGAATCGAGAGAAGACAATATATTTAAAGGATAACTTAAATCTGTCGATTTTAAGGCAGAAGAAGAACTATTTATCTGTCCCGAGAGGGTGAAAATTTATCACAATTTCATTCCAAGTAATATGAAAAGTAGGCAGTGGTTTGCCGAGCAAAGCGAGGACAGTAAATCTAAAAGCTACTTCATGTACAGATCATAAACATTTGCTTGTCTAGAAACAATCATTTGTAATTAACACTAACAGAGACATAGGAAATCCGATTTGAAAGGAAAAATCAGTAAAGTACGTTGTTTATTACATATATTTTAATAAAGGCTCGTTTTCTTCCTATTTTTTCCCACCTGTGTTGTATTTATATACCCACCATTGAAGTGCGTGTCTGTGTATCACCCGTGTTATGACTGCAAACATTCTCAGGTACATTGTATTTGACACATTTAGAAGATTAAGTTTTAAAAGGGTGCAAGGGTAGATACTGGAAATTAATACAGGGTTTGATGATTATTTGTATTTTTTTTTTTTACATACTAAATATAATTTTTTAAGCGTTTCAAAATTGTGAATTTAAAAAAAGCCGTGTTTTATTCATTTTTATCCCATAGATTATTTATTTTTGTTATTAAGATATCAATTCAAATACATATGTTCCAATTACTTATGGATATCAATTATCACTCCGTGTAGAAATATCTAACGTAAGAAGATTTGGTGTAATGCAGTGGATCTTTTTTAAAGCGGTCATGATGAAAATAATTGTGATTGTTGAATGATCAGTGAACTTAGAGCTTGATGCAAAATAACTCCCTCCTCGTTACACAAAAAATTTCCTTGGTTTATTTCACATTCAAGATAATAGACATTATAATTAGAGAGCTAATGAAGCATGATATCACAACATTATATTACATTTAATTAATCCCCAGAATGATTTATATATTAAACATTATACAATTTTAGAATCATTGGCTGGGGAAATTCATATAGATATCAAATAATGAATTAAATACCGTATACAGTTTAGTTTTCTGATTTTAGCTGTGATGGCGTAAAAAATTGAAATATTCTTTTTAATACGACCGTGTATTAAGAAATTATACGTTTTAGGTGTATAATGAATATTGAAATCCTTCAGTATTATTACCAAAATAATGTAATTATGTTATCGGTATCAAAATTTCGTTCTGTCTAAATTGATTCTGAATTTACAACATTTCTATCAGGTTTTCCGTTTATAGTGAAGATCGTTTATCGTGTTTTGCGTTTATCAGGTCTATCGTGCAGATCGTTTATCAGGTTTTGCGATTATCAGGTTTATCGTGTATCCTATCGTATCGTGCATGTGTCCTATCGGATCATGCGTGTATCCTATCCTATCGTACATGTATCGTGTTCTATCGTTTATCATGTCAAGAATAATGTTGCGGGAACTGTACTACAATTCAATAAGTGGAACTCGCAATGAATTGAAATTCCCACACCTAGAGATGAAATAATGGTACTATAAATCAATAAACAAAAGTCACCGCATCGTGTTTGCCCAACTATCTGTTTTGTATTGCTTATAGGAGTTATGAGATTGGTCACTGTTTGTTATATTCACATTTCATGTGTACAGTGTGTGTTATACTATTATAACAGCTATTTATGAGATATATTATGATGGTTTGAATGCCCTCTGTTCATTCTAGATGACTCGATTTATTACAAATATCGGGAGAAATATCATGACGTAAAATGTACATAGGGTTTGTGATGTAATCACAACGTTAATAGGCGTAGGTCTTATTTTGCTAACAAAACACCACTTGCCGGTACATCGAATTCTTTTTTCATGAATACATTATATTCATCATTTT
Organism: Ostrea edulis; assembly: GCF_947568905.1. NCBI lineage: Eukaryota > Metazoa > Mollusca > Bivalvia > Ostreida > Ostreidae > Ostrea > Ostrea edulis. The sequence continues at coordinate 27,016,249 of NC_079173.1, forward strand.
CGGAGAAACAATGTTTCATTTCTTGTGAGCCGATTGTACAAGTTGTCCATTGAAAGAGTAATGCGGTGGTGTTGTTATAGATATGCCTTCAAGTACTTCTTAAATGGTAATTTTTTTCGATATCTGGAATAGTGATGTCCTTTTGTGTGGTGTTTCATGTCCTGGTACGTCTCTCTACGATGATACCTGTCATATGTTGTGTTCATGGGACGAAGTTCGTGACTATATGTGACTCTGTGATGTGATTTTCCTGTTCGTGGATTTTCTGTGATGCACTGTTTGACCGTGACATTTTGTGTTATGAATAATTTTAGACTGCTAGAGTGTTAATGGTTTCATAGAATAAAGTTTTATTATACAGTAAATCATAGGTGTAAATCATGCATTGATTTGCAAAATACATACGATTTTAATGTATAGTGCTGCGGTTAAACTTGTCAGAATTTGAATATTCTACCAAAACATGGGGGGAGGGTGGAGTGGGGGTGGGGGCTTGATGTGATTTGGGAGTAAATTTTAGAAATTGCGGTCTGACTCGGGCTCCTGTGGTATTGTACATGTACGTGCTAATTTATCTGTTCCTTTTACCTGCCAAGGGGAACGTACGTGTTTCTTGGAGCGCAGCACTGTAGTTATAGCATTCGTCTAGTTTGTGTAAATTGTTTGTTATTCATCAGTTAATATCCTGTGTTTATAGGTTTTTGTGTGGTGTTCAGTTTTTAAAACAATCTTTATTATTAAACACATGTATGTGTGTTCTTATGACATTTATTCTACAGCAAACCCCCATTAATCAAAAACGTTAATTAGAAAAGTTTTTATGCTTAATAATATTTTTCAAATGACGAATCCCAACTATTATTTCCATCTGCCTTTTTATTTTTTTTTGGTCAGCATCGGTAATGAGAGTGCGGTAGGGGCGCTTGAGTCGAATCTGGAAAGTGAATTTGAAACTAGGAAAATGGAGGGGATGTTGTAGATGTTCTCTCCCTGTTTTACCTTCAACATTTTCTGAATTTCCGTTCTAATATATATATATTAAAAAGCATGAAAATTTGGTTTGAACAACAACAAAAAATATTCTGTTTTCCTACCGTGTAGACCAATCGTAACCGAGGCAGATTTCTTCATAATCAGATGGTGCTTCCTCGAGTGGTCCAATAGTCGAAAGCCTAGTATTAATCTGGCAACAAAAACTTTAATCCAATGACTGGCAGATCTGTAGGGGTTAAAGGGATCGCAACCCCCTTTTTATTTGAATGAAAAAGGTCATTATTTCCCATTATTTTGGGGCTGTCGATCTCTGTTCCCTTCCTTTGGCATGAAAGGTACAAACTTTGGGAGTAATTCCCCCTCTCCCCCCTTTCAAATTGTTATGGATCCACCGCTGAATGATATAAATATAGCAACAAAATATTGATGCTTACTAGCTTGATCAGGTACACGGAATTATCCGTAATCAAAATCAGTTTACCACGAACGGCCTAACAATCGGTATGAAACACATCAGACAGCATTGACGAACTAGATCGTTTTAACGACCATATAATTTGCAAAATGCTGACTTCAATCGAGACGGGTGAAACCCCTGCACCATCAACCTGTTGTCTTTAGCCTGCCTCATGTTATAAAATTTAGAAATTCATTTCAAAATTAAGGATTATCTCCCTCATGCATAGTTCTTATCCTTAGACGAATTTGGCTCCCCCTTTTATTTTGGCACGCTGTTTTCGTCTATAATACCTCTAAAACGTCATTGTTATTTCGGATCTCAAACATTTCGGTTGAGCATCACTGAAGAGACATTATTTGTCGAAATGTACATCTGGTGCATCAAAATTAGTACCGTATAAGTTTTACATTATGACCCCTGGGTCGAGGCCTCTGCTGATGGACTGTTAGTCCCCAAGGGTCTATACAGCCCAGTAGCTAAGTACTTCGTTACTAGCTTGAAAATACTGATGTATATTTAATTGCTGCTATAAAATTTAGAAATTCATTTCAAAATTAAGGATTATCTCCCTCATGCATAGCTCTTATTCTTAGACGAATTTGACTCCACTTTTTTTGGGAACGCTTTTTGTTATTTCGGATTTTTATAATTATTTGTCGAAATGCGCATCTGGTGCATCAAAATAGGTACCGTATAAGTTTTACAGAATTACATACAGATTGTCTTCCTTATGCTGATAATAATAAATTATAATAGTTCTTTCGACGAGATATTGCGAAAATTAATCACAATACAAACTTAAATTAAAAAAAAGTCTAATTAATTAGTTAGGTAGTCGCGTGGTACGTTGACGTCACATACGCCCTTCTTCGATCAACTGATTGTGAAAGTAGTGTGAGATATTAAAAACTCGGCTTTTAAGGGCCTAATTTATTCACCATGGGCAACATTTAAATTGATGTTGACACAAAGTCCGCGTTTTATATGTTTTTGCCACTAGTGTATACAAATAGCGATGGTTATAACCAAATATAGCGAGGAAAGCGAGAATGAAATATCGGCAATATTGCGAGTAAATCATTTTTATATAGGTCGCTGTCTGCACACCATTTGGTAAAGTTATTGCTTTATACATCTGTAATTAATTGGCGCTATAATCAGTGCAATTATTATTTATTTTTGGATTAGACAAATTATGATACGTTGCATTGTTGACAACTATAAATAGTACTAGCTACTGCCATGAATGAATTTCGGAAAGAAGAAAAGAAAAGAAAAAAAACCCACACACAATCCCATAAAAAAAAATCAAATTTAAAGTGGAAATCACAATATTTTATATTAATAAAGCAATCTTGAAAAAATGCGAAAATTGCGATAGTAAATATGCATATCGCAAGATTTAAGTTTCATCGCTTTCAAACTCGAAAACTATTTAATATCTTTCATTAAAAACACATTTAAAGTAGTTTTAGACAAGAAAAGAATTAATTTTGCTGACAACATGAAAAAGTTTAGAAACATACTTTGTGTCCTTTCACCCAGGTACTGGAGGTGGGTTAAAGTTAACACAGAATTAACACAATGTTAACGCAAACTCGCTTTTGAAAAAGAGTTAATCATATTGTTAAACTTAACACAGAAGTTAACACTGAGTTCACACCGTGTTAAAGTCCACTATCTTTCGAAAACCAGGCCCAGATCACGATATGGGTTCACAGTGGATATGACCGGCCAATATGTTTTCTTACTCCTCCTAAGTATCTGATCCCAACTTTGGTGTGTTTAAAGGCCCGCCTTCGCTCTTCTCTTAATTTTGTATCCCTTATGGGATTCATGAGATTGGTCACTGTCCGTTATCTTCTACTGTTTGTGTTTTATGTTTAGGTGAGTAAGAGATTTTGTTCCTGATATAAGGTATTTATTTTTTTGACATAGATGTTTTTATGACGAGAGGACCACCATTATTGTGAGGAACGCATGTAAATGAGTGTGGCCGGTCGACAGGGGATGCTTACCTGTCCAAGGCACCTGGACCTACCTATGGTATATTCAGAGGTCCGTATTTTCCAAACTCCTTATTCTGTATTCCTTGTAAGTGTTCTGTTTGACTCAGTAGTTTTCGATCATCTAAATTCTAAACCATTATTGTATCAGTAAAGGTGATTGTAAGGAAATTTCATCGCATATGTAATAACAAACGAATGAGCCAATGTATCTAAAATTTTATTACAGTTTGGATTACATTTTTAAAAGACTCATGTTTAATCCTGCAAAACGTGTAAACATTGTTCTGTGATATTCCAACAATGTAACAATATGATATATATAACCAGGACTATATATAATGCTCATATAAAGACATGGTAGAAAATTAGATATACCCATCAGGTCAAATGCGCTATTTAGCAATGTAACCAAAAATTTAAAAAATATGAATATTATATTTTTTCTAAGCAATGAATGTTTATCATGACGAATATTTAGACGGTTCATCCATGATCCATACTCTGGTGTGTCCAGGGTTCCATGTTTGCCCAACTATCTAATTTGTATTGCTTGTGGGATTTATGAGATTGGTCACTGTTCGTTATTTTCAGCTTTCAAAGCTTCAAATTTGAGAAATGTAAATCTGCATAATGCTCCCCGTATGTAAAACAGTCATATACCTAGGTTTGATAATATGTGATTTCAAGAATGTACGGATCTAGATTTAAATACAGTTTTAATTGTGTATATTGTTTATGCAGTACATTAGATCGTCTCTTGTAGTTAGTTAACTGAAGCTTTGGTGTTTTCCGTCGCGTTGCATATAATTCAGTCATATCTCAGTGGTGATTAAAAATCCAAACTCTAAACAGGCGTTGAAAATTTCTATTAGCCGTGGCTTACTACTTCGAGTTTCATCTTTTCAAAACATTGGATAAATGAAAAAATCACAAATAAAACATGCATGATGGTTAAGTCCATGAGGAAACAAAGATTCAACCAATAATTTCGACTCCGCCATGCCTAAATAAAATATTTTATTCAAACAAAACGTAATTTTCTCGCAAGTTTACCACATATTATTACAACACGTATTTTATCTTTTATTTACGATGACAGCCAGTATATCGTGTATCGTCATATAGTTATCACATGTATACACTCCTCAACATATTGATAGCAATTAAGTTTAATATCTACATCTTAAATCGAGTGCACACAATTATGTGTCCGTCCTGTTGGTTGGTTTCCTGTGGAATTAATTTTTTGTGGAGCCGATTATGGACGATACACCTCCTGTAATGTATTGCATTCAAAACTATTCATTGATGTATTCAATAAAATGAAACGATGTATGGTTCTATGATATCTTCAATCATAAATTGTACCGTGATCCGGGTTAGAATAGGTCCTCAGTATCCCTGCTTGTCGTAAGAGGCGACTAAACGGGGCGGTCCTTGGGATAAGACAACATAACCCGAGGCCCTGTGTCACAGCAGGTGTGACAGAATAAAGACCTCCTGCTCAAAGGTTGTAAGCTCCAATCATAGGCCTAAATGTTGAAGTCCTTCACCGGCATTGGTGACGTCTCCATCTGAGTAAGAAATTCTCAAGATGGACATAAAACAATTTACAATCAATCAATTGCCATGCAGATATTTAGCAAATGAGTTTACTGTGTCTGAACTGATCAGGTGTTTCCTCCGTATATTCTTGATTAGCATTGCTAATGGTTTACAATGATATGGTGATTGTTATTTTTCTGGTCATTTAGAACGAACGAGTTCTGAACGAAAATCAATGATCAATTGAAAGAGACGAACTGAGAATAAATACCATGAGAAAGTTTTGTCATCCTGTGGCACTTTTCAGTTTCAGTTCACCATAGGGAATGCGGGTTCTGCATCAACTACATCATTTGAGCTTGGGGTGAAAAACTCTACGATGAATACTTCTGAATCCTACTAGTTGCGGAGGTACTGATGAATTCTGATCATCCTTTGAAATATCAGTGGTAGAATGTGCTTATAAAAAGGAAAATGATAAAAATCACATCAAATATGGACAAAATATACAAGTGTGGCTAGAATCTAAGTTCCATGCAATAAGTGACACCTGCACAATCATCAACACCGTTGTTTAAATGTTTTAAACATGCATAATCAGGGAAAAAACTCAAATGCATTTTTTAAAAATTCCAGTAGGGTTTCTTACATGGATTCTACGAAAATGAAAATGGGTGATGCCAAAACTCAGACCGGATAATGGACGGCTTGTGATGGTAGGTTGTCATAAAAAAACTTAAATCCACAAAAAGAACAAAAGAAAAAATAGATAGATTAAGAGAAAAGAATAAACCTACAAAAACCTAAGTCCAAAAAAAGACTAGAATTAGAAGTCAATTTTTCAAAGTTTAGTACATTTTTTCTGGCCACCAACTCGACAAAAGATTTAAAATGCCCATCCAATTAAAACAAAATCCCCCCTTTGCTTAACTAGATCTATAAAGATAAATCATGTCCTCAACAATTTTTCTCCAAGCACAGGTTTTTTAAAACGAAAATGTGTTTGATTAAGCTAGATATTCTGAAGATAATTGAAATTGAAATCTGATTATACTTCAAATACTTGATATACATAATCATATATCATATCAAATTTAAAGCAAACGGATGTGATGTTTGAAAATGGTTTGCCTCTGTGATCGAATTATGCAAAGTGAAAGTTCATGCATGTACCGATATCCTGCGAATGTGTTAAACCCAAAAGAAATACCGCGTTTTAGCAAACCCAACTAAAATAAGCCAACTTTTAAAATTTAAATTACATGGTGGATTCATTGAACACTTTCCAACAAACCAAGCCATTGATGTATTGCAGACTGATAACAAATGCATGTGGTTCTCTGACATTCAGAAGTTTTTCTGTCACATTTGGGATTGGGCTGTAATGAGCTGGTTTCGAAAAACTGATGTGCTCATAATGGACCTACACTTTTCTGATCTGAATTGATATTAATTCAGATGATGTTGTCTTGCATCCATTATATCAGTTAAAACAATTGAATTAAATTTGATATTTCAAACGTAAAGATCTAACATCAACTACAAATTGGATTCGATTAAGATATTTTAAAAATATTTTTCATATCTAAAGCTGTTCTGATCTTCTTAATAAGTTACCCTATTCATGTTTGTCACATTTAGTATTAAATAACAACAAGCAATATGTAACGGAAAAACGCAAGTATCATAAAGATAGGCACTATGTCGTCCGTAGCTACGGAGACTGGAAAGCTTACATTGTCATTCCTCGGAATGATAAGTGGTTAACGGATAAGAGTAACAGAGTGAGACACCAGTCCATTACAGTCTAAGCTCTCCCTCCAACCGAAGCCAATACTAATTCAATGTACAGCCGAGTGAACTGGAGTGGCAGTCGTGGTATGTCCAGTGGGCAGGGCGCCAATCATGAAATGGCAATATTGCTCCCTCTCTTACTGTTGATATAATGTTTATCTGTAACAAAGAAGAAACCATTTGGAGCAGTCAACATAGCACTACATCTCATTTCCCTGTATTAGAAGCCTTGTGTTAAAATCAACATTATTGTGGTCTCATAGTTAAAATAATGTGGATTTAATACTGCTCTTTATGTTATAGAACTGTTCAGCAAGATGAGTGAGGTGTTGTTGTGAATACCACATAGATGTACGAAATAAATGATGAATTCCAGATGAGGAAAGGAATTTTTGTGAATTTGCATGCATACACATTAAATTGTTATTTACAATACTTAAATATTGACCATGTATCGTATATATAATATGGGTTGTATATTAACATTTGACATTAATTGCATGCAAAGATGAAGTCACAAGCCTTGTAGTTATGTTCTGTATTCGGAGTTTACTTTTTGAATGTTTAATAACATCAAATATAACGCGAGAAAATTTCAGACAAATAATTCATAATCAGAAAAGTAGTGGCCAAATATAAAGGAAACTCGAGAAATAATTATATTCTTTGACTCTAACATGTTTTAAGATAGTCTCTAATTCAAATCCTCAGCATTTCGCCAGTTTCATATAAAATCTTAAAATTTAAAACATCCATTTTCCCTCCATAAGTTGGTGCTCGATTTACCTCGTGCTATCCAGTATTCATCATTTATACACCCTTCTCAACATATTGTCCTTGAAATATATTTGGGGATGGTGTAACCAGCAGAATTTGAAGTGATTTCATATCTTCCAAACAGGTTATGCTATAAGTAAATCAGTATAGAATTATGTCTGACAACACATCGATTGATTTTGATAACCAGTAGATTGATATCTTAGAACCATAGACAGGGTGGTATATTATTTTAAAAATGTTAATACTATACTTTTCATTATTTTTGAATGGTATTACATACTCGTATTTTTGGTTTAAATAAAAATTGAAACTTTGTAACAACACAATTTCTTAAATCCTGAAAAGTGGAATATACTTTAACAGGAAAAAAAAACATACGACGGTATTTTTACGTATAGGTTAATGCCCGAGTACCTATCCATTCCATAAAAGTAATGAAGTAATGGGACCGAGGCCTCGAAGGGTACATTGCTTGTAAGGATTGAACAGTACGATACTCGTACCCACTTAAATTGACCCACTTAAATTTCAGTATCTTATAGAAGACAGATAATTTCTTTTATGCATTATGAATATACAACTTAATATTATATAAGCAAGGACGCTGTATATTTTTTTCATATAGAACATCTGTTTAATTACTTCAACAGATGTCATCAACGCCAGTGGCGTAGTGGATAGAGCTTCTGAATTATGTGCGGAATGTAGAATGCTCGAATCCCATCTGTGTGTCTGGATTTTAATCTGAAATGAAAATGTTCACGATATTTTGGTAAAATGTAAAAGCTCCATAGTGATAAAGAGGTATTGAAATTTGTACATACAGAAAATGATAAAAATCGACTCAACAGAACAATGTTATGTAGTTGTCTGAAAATCTGTATAATATGATGACACTACAGGTGGATTTCAAACTAAAATACTTGTACTTTTTTGTGATATCAAGTCACCATGAACTTAAAGGCATGAATTAGTATTATGCTTTATCAAAATGAAATTTGGCCACAATATAAATGACTAGAAATAGCTTATACATTCACTTTCATACAGTTGTATTATTTCTGAATTGATCGGCTTCCCAGATGAATATAAAATTGAGAATAAGACAAACGCGGACTACTGGAAACATCAGAAGTAGTATCAGGTGCGTAAGAGGATACCTGCCGTGTGTCTTATATCTTGACCATGTAAGCAAAGCAATCCATAGGCAAAATCAGTATATCAGGAACGGTGTAACAAACGGTATGAAAAACCGGCAACACTAACCCGCCCGTCAGTATCTGGCACCGATCCAAAGAAAAAACCCACAGCAGACCACGCCATTGTTTACCCAACAGTCACATCTTCTTCTTTTCTGATGTCCTGAAATGTTCAAATACGATAATAGAAATAAATAATAAAATAATATTTAAAACTTACCGTATTACATGTTTGTGATTATTGTCGTCATTGTAATAAGTGTAATAAACATGAAAATAATGTGATTTTTTATTCGATCCCTCATCTCTCCAGACGTACAAAATACGCCATCATAAACACATACCTTATAGACACCAAACAAAAGGTGAACTTGTACATAACAAGTAAACGTGTAACTTTTTACATAGTTACGTAAAGGATGTTTTGCTTTATAGCAGCCTATTCCATAGAGAGAGAAAATAGTTTTACTCACCAGAATTGACAAATGGAATATAAATACACACCAGAGTTGAATATATGGATATAAAGGCCCATCAGCGCTGAAGACAGGGATGCATGTCTACTACGGTCTCTAGGTAGCAGTGCATTGGTGAATCTTCCATGGTTTTATTGATTTGTGAGCTGTTCTAATTGATCACTTTTCATTTTATACAGTGTGTCCGTTTGATGGATTTCAATACATGAATGAAAAAAGTTCTTGCTGTTTTATAATATATATTACATTGCGGAAATTTATTTGAAATGTATAAAGGTATCATCATTTTTCCTAATCACATGACGATATGCTACTTTTGAGACAATAACTAACACTAAATTGTTGTACAAGTTGACCCCAGGTAAAAATCACAACTTTACAATTAATCAGGATCACGCAAAGATTCAGTTGACTCGTATTGTCAGCTGTATGAGAATGATGACTGTTTCCACGTTCTAATGACAACACCTTAATCAGCGGCATATCAAACAAGACAGGTCTGAGTATGTAGACAGATGTCAGATGTCTGTAATGTTTAAAAGTCATTCGAAATCGCATCAAATTAGATCCTACTCACGGTACACAATGGTATGTGGGACAAATTGTTAACATTAGAGATGTATCTGCACACACACACACACACATACATATATATATATATATATATATATATATATATATATATATATATATATATATGCGCATGTATATGCATTTATAGGATATGTCATACTACAGACCCTGAAACGTGCTACTACACCAGTTGCACGGTACGGTTCGGTACGCTTTATGAACGGTACGGTTCGTTTTCTGAACGGTACGGTTCGTTTCTTGAACGGTACGGTTCGTTTCTTGCACGGTACGGTACGCTTCTTGAACGGTACGGTTCGCTTCTTGCACGGTACGGTTTGCTAAAAATAGCTGCACGCTTTGTGAACGGTTTGCACGTTTTATTAATAAGGTGGGCGTGGCCTGAACGCTTTGACTTCGTATAAATTGTACGTTTCAATAGTTTGTTTTCACTCGATCGGTCTTATTCGGCTCTTTGATTATCGGCTGCAGGATTTGTGGTTGTGTTAGAATGTGCACATGGGGAAATGAGACGTTATTTTTGATTGCTTCGATGGAATAATTCCATATTGATAACGTACATAAAAGTTATGAATACAAGTTTTTAGAATTTGCTTAAGTCTAAGTCTTAATGGTTATTATTACGTTTCAATTTGTTTTTCATTTCTCATCAGACATTTATTAATTTACGATTTTATAAAAAGTTGTTACATGAACTGCTCCCCGACATGGGCGTGCGTAAGTGTAAAAACAAAGCGTATTAAGTTTCCGGATATAAATTACAGTGCCTAAATTGGAAAAGTTTTTAAGAAGTGAATTTTGTTTTGAATACACTAAAGTCGCAAATGACACAATGATTATTTTCTGCACTTCACATTTATTGTGATTTATCATCAGCATTATGAAAGATCCAGGATATCTGCACGTGAAGTTTGTACGTCCTTTTTTGTCAGCATTCAGTCATTCAAAATTAATAATGTTAGATAGCTGTTGCATTTGTCTTTGAATCAAATAAAATGATGATAATACATATATATTCCTATCCTTTATCACGTGAAGTCAGATTTTCATTTCCCTGACTTTATTTTTGATCACTGAAAATTGAATTTAAAAAAATTAACAGAAAAGTAAGGCAAGTGTATAGTTTGCAATAAAAATGTTTCATATACCTTTTCTATATATTGTTGAAATACTTGAAAATGCTGAAATGAATAATGTTTTGCTGCCGATTTGATGCTTTGCATCAATTTAACTTGTTTACATTCTTTTACACATGTATGTATCTATTTATTTCTCTGTCGATGTAATTAAAAATTGTTTATTAGTGTATATAATAAATCCGCCAATCTACATCTATCTATATGGGTCGTTATCAATGTAGAAGAGAAAAAGATATGTCAAAATTATTGCTAATAAAGTAATGAAAATATTACAGTGTAGAACGTGACAATTTTTCTAATCGGTCTAGAAATTTCTCATATGATTCAGACACTGTACGTAGGAAAGTACATATTGAATACATTAACGCTACAAATATCAATTTCATCTTCTTACGGCAAGCCCTGTGCCATACGTGTAGTAGCATTATCAGGGACGTCGACGTCCCTGATTATATGAAGAAATTAAATAGGCTACTTGTAAGTACTATTACAGTATTGTAGTTAACTTCACCCTTGAATTTAAAAGAATTGATTGAAACAGAAATTCCGTTAAAACAACGAAATGCCCCTTGGTTCACTCTTTAAAAGTCTGCAAGTGAAATATACATCCACAGTACACAGGACTGGCTGCAGAAGCATGCATGCAAAATCCGTGCAGTGATCTGACGTCTATTTCTGTTAACAGTTCACAGTATAAAACGAATTTTTATGCATAATTCAGTCAAAACTTGGGTACTTGTTGATAACATACATACACATATATGCACTGAAACAATGTGACATTTACGGAAAGTAGTTTAAAAAAAAATATCAAAGATGTTTTAAGCATCTCGGTGATTTTCACAGTTGATAACCCAGCTTCGTGATGTTTGAGGATAATGCTTCGAATAGCCAGCGATAGTCTACGACCTCCTTTCCCATCGGGCGCCATTGTGAAAATAATATACTGTGGCTGAAAAAGTGGGTCACGTGGCATAAATTGCACGCTTTCTGCACGGTACGGTACGCTTTCGGGCTTTTGGGGGCGGGGTTTGCATAATATTATCCTGCACGCTTTCTGAACGGTACGGTTCGTTTCTTGAACGGTACGGTTCGTTTCTTGCACGGTACGGTACGCTTCTTGAACGGTACGGTTCGTTTTTTGCACGGTACGGTACGTTTCTTGAACGGTACGGTTCGTTTCTTGCACGGAACGGTTCGATTCGTTTTTAAGGTGTAGTAGCACGTTTCAGGGTCTGTATTTGTAAATAACTACATAAAATAACAAACTTACTTCCGATGCCGAGGGCAGTTTAGATATTGGACAATAATCCAATTTCTACACAAAGAGTTTACCTCGTGGATTGGAATTCTTCAAGCTTTAAAGCCATTTCAAATCGATGTTTTCAATGATGTTAGCGGCAAGAGATACAATGACATTCATTGCTGATAATTTCATGCATCAAGTGTCATTGACGTATACTGTAAATTGCTACTTTACAAATCAGTGTTCTATACAATGTTCAAAATGTTTGGTACATGTTGAATACTTGCCAAATCCGGTTATTGTCGAAAAGACAGTTTCTGCATCAGTGGAAATTTTTTTTTCTCTTTTAATATAGAAAACTTGACGAAGGAAGAATTAGAACAAAGGCTAACTGTCCTAGGTTTTAAGCTACATGTACCACCAGTAATCACACAACCTTTGATTAAATTGATCCAAAATACGTACCAGGAACTCTTGTTTCCACGCGGATAGAACCGGTGGTGGAATCTGAAATGATACAGCTTTCATTAATCTGTGGAATATACATGTACAAATACTGTTAGGTGTATATTCATTTCGTTTTCGAATCAAAGACAAATAAACGTTACAATCATAGCTTCATTGTGCAGTCGTTTCTACATTGACATTGTAAATTAGTGCATTGGACTAGTAGGGCGTGTCCTATTTCGCTCCCTATAAAACATCCATTCGCATACCAAATCCAATAAAAACGTAATTTGTAAATACGTTTGTATATTTAGTGCAATTTTAGTGCTAGTGTTTTAGTAAAGCTTTAGCCATCTGATGTAAACCTTTTTGTTTGCCATGAGGTTGGGACATATCCTACCAAAAAAGGATGATCTAATTCTTCGCGTCGTTGGTAATTGCAACGATTAATTGATTAATCGTATCATGCTTAACGTCTCGCTCGATAATTTTTTCACTCATATGGGGACTTCACCTAGACCGGTCAAGGACTTCAAGTTTAGGCCTATACTCGGCGCTTACGGCCATTGAACAGTTAGGGTTCTTTAGCGTGCAACACCTACTGTGACACGGGGCATCCGTTTCTAAGGTCATGTCAGAGGACCCGTGACGTCATATTCATACCTGGTGCCGATCGTTTGGCGATGGAACTGTCACTACCGGTTTTAACGAATTAGGTTTGTCGCCACCGGAATTTGAACATTGGCCTTCAGCATGCTGGGGGAAAGCTAGAACCTTTTGGCAACCACGGTGGTTGTCATTGTAAGGAAGTAGAGTACTTCAAGCATATCCAATATTCGCAGGAAGGAGCCGAAATCATGTATCGGGGGTAAGTTTTTGAAAAGTATTATATCGTTTGCATAGAAACAATTCAACTTACACACAATAACAAACATGGTATGTCGCTTAAAGGGAGGTATGTCCGAGTATTATACAACTCTTTTTTTCTCACTCGAAAACCCCACCTGGAAATCTGACCAATGTATCTTGACAATGTATATACTACTCTGTGAAAATTGTTTTTATTCAACAGCACAATTACTTTGAATAATTACGTCTTCAATATACCATTGTTTTTACGGTAGCGACACTGTTTTCCATTGAATTATATAGATAATAATAGTGATTGACTTTACTCAGTGCAGAATTCAACTTAAAATAGACAGAATTTGTTGTTGTTCATTTGGATGATATAAATAATAAAGCGAAACAAAAACAAATGGAAAAATTTATTTGAAAAAATATATGGGGTAATCGAGTTTGTTTTTTAAACAAAAAAGATGTCAAAGTTTGATAAAAACTATCAAATCAGCAGTTTTTAACAAATAACGTTACACATATTCGCGAAGTCATTTAACGATATTTATTTTTCATGCATCCCTTCAAAAAGAACTCAAAACAATCAAATATTTATGGACAAAATAATCAATTATTTTCAAAATAAATATCACAAAATGTCTTGATATATATAAATGTGTACATGTTATGCGTTATATATCTTAACTGTGTTGCACGGCTAATAATTGAAATACTTTTAGTCTTTTATGATCACAGAAACAATGAATAAACTAATATAATAGTATAATGTTATTTTTGAATCTCATTATGATTAATTTTTGCAATTTCATATAGTTTAATCATGTCTCAATATGCTATTCTAACCAGAAATACTACTAAAGTTGTTTCTATTTTACAATATATTTATGTTTATTTAACACACACACCCTCCCCCGTCACGTACTCACTTTCCCAAGTCAAACAACTCCTCCAAAACATGAACGCGGTTTAAAAATATTATTATGTTTAGCTTGTATTGCACATTCACTTGAATTTTTTTCTAATTTTCACCCAACTTCATTCTCTTGTTCTTTTTACACTTAAAGTCTTGAGTCCATTGCAGTGTTTGAAATAACAGTGAGCCCGACCGCACGAAACGCATACATTTTACAACGGGCGAAGACATTTCTTTATATAGACGTCCGATCGGAGATGATAAAATTCCCGCTAAATGAAATTTAGATGAATCAACTTCATTATTGTACCTGTAACAAAATGGACAAACCTCATCAATTTAGTACATTTTACTTCATTTTCTACCCTATATCAAATTTCAATAAAATATAATGTACTAGAAACGAATTAGGTAGTTCGTATTTCATTAGACGATATATACATGTAGTAATACATGTAAAAGTAATTTTTAAGAATGCAGTTATTTTCACAGGGCTAGTTGGTCTTTGACAGGGCTAATAACCTTTACAAGCAGTCAGTCCTGCATGTTTAGCTAATTTTACAGCGAATTTCAAACACACCTTAAGTATGGCAGTGGTAAGTTTCAATTTTGCTAGAATACATAGATTGTTTACTTGCTGTTCCCCTATACCGGTGTTATAGAGCCAGACTCCCACAATAATGAGATTTCTCCCGGAAGTAAGGATTTAGAGTGAGCCTTTCCCCTGCGAAAGTATGGCTCTAGAGTGAGCCTTCCCCCCGGAAGTTTAACTCTAGAGTGAACCTTTCCCCAGCAGATTTGCTCTAGAATAAACTGTACCTCTAGGGGGGAAACTCACTCTAGAGCCGAAACATTCTCTTGAAGTCTCGCTCTAGAGGGACATCCCACTTTCACCCCCTTCTGCGCAAACTATGAATCTCTCTCTCTCTCTCTCTCTCTCTCTCTCTCTCTCTCTCTCTCTCTCTCTCTCTCTCTCTCTCTCATTCGCTCCTTATAAAACATTCATTCACAAGTCAAAACCAATAAAAACTTTTTCCGTGGAGTAAATACGTTTGTATATTTAGTGTAGTGTTAGTACTAGTGTTTTAGATTAACTTTTAGCCATGGCACGAGTAGGACCCGACATGACGACGCCGTGCTTATGAAGCAAATTCTCTACCACTGGGCTACCGCGACTGATCACTGAACCTAGGATTTGTATTGATTAAGTATATGTAATATAATTTTTGCTAAAGTCTATCCTTTTTTAGATATAGATTTGTTTTATTGCTCTAACAAATGCACATCACTTTTCATATAGGCGCACCCATACATACCGTACCCTCCCCTCAAGATTAAGTTGTTTACCTTTCATGTTTCTAACAATGAAAAGACGTCATAAAATCCATCAATATTATACAATTTATTGCATTGTAGCGAGGGAGATATAAAGATTTATTTACCCAATTTTTCTTCGGTGAATAATTCTTCACATCTCCCGAACATTCATTAAATAAATTGTTTATCATACCGAAACAAAGTAAGACTACAAAATGCATTCAAAATTGGAGCCCGGTCACCTATACATTGTATGTAGCTGTTGTCGTCCTAACGGTAACACCGCGCCGTCAACGTATTAGTAGGTAAAGACAACGAAATATAGTGATGTATTTCTATTCTCCATGAATGCTGATTTACTTGCTTGCTTTTGTATAAGCCAAAATCAGACGATTTAACTGTGTATCAGAGACCCGCACATTATGTAGCTTGCGGACTATGAAAATAGAATAACTCGGCCTTATTGTGACATCACAATATAATATGTCTACCTTGACGAAAAATGTATGGAAAATGCACGAGGCTACCGAGGGGGTGAAATATGATGGGGATATATAATGTTTGGGAGACAAGTGATTGTCTTAACCAGTCAGATTAGGCGTGGCATAGAATTCTCATACTGCGCTATAAAAATCACTTTAGCAGGTCAAGAGCTGATAAATCCTGCAATATACGCTACTTGAGATGAATGATGTATATTGAGTTTCTTATGGTCTCTATAACGCATATAGTTGGATTAGAATCTAGAATATATGGTTTATGATATATGAATTCAACGATTACATATATTCAGATTAGTACATGTACATGAAAGGCGAAGATAACGAATAGTGGAACTGATATAC
Organism: Ostrea edulis; assembly: GCF_947568905.1. Taxonomy (NCBI): domain Eukaryota; kingdom Metazoa; phylum Mollusca; class Bivalvia; order Ostreida; family Ostreidae; genus Ostrea; species Ostrea edulis. The sequence continues at coordinate 27,032,861 of NC_079173.1, forward strand.
ATTGATGAAATATATCAGGGAACAAATTTGTTGTGGAGACAAGACCGGTGTCTGTTATCCCGAGGGTAAATGCTATACCTGAATCACAAATTACTTCTTGAAGTTTCAGGTCCTTCAGCAATGTTTTTCTTAGAGTCACAGGGCTGTGACAGGAAGGACCGAGAATCCACTGTAATCGTCTTCTTTTCACCAAGAGAACAATGTCGACTAATGGACAATTGCAAATTAGAGGGTTTCCATATAATCCACTGAAAAAGACAAATATCATGTATTGATTAAAGAGACAAGATTGTATTATAACCATGTGATAGAAAATTGAAACACTGCTATACTTTGTTGCATTTGCCGGGGGAGGTGCAGTGATAACATTATCATGATATGTGTCCTTTCATTGAGTAATCTATTCCACATTCGTTTGAAAGTGTGTATACTATATACCAATTCAAGATCCAATGTATGTGCGTGTGGTTACGATATAACACAATGGTGAAGTAAAGCTACCTCCACATGGCCAGGAGTCCCTGCTTACGTTTTTTATTTTGTATTCATTACAGGAACATTGAGATTGATCACTGTTCGTTATGTTCACTTTTCCATCCATTGTGAATATTCTCGGAAAATATCGCTTACTGTGTCATTTAAAAAATGTTGTTAAACTTTGATATTTCGTTATATTTTACTAACAACAGAATCACAATTTTGAACCTAAGGGAAGTTCACAATGTCTATTAAGTATGATGTCGGAGTAGATCTGCAGGCTATGTTGTTTGCTTGTTTTTTTGGGCCAGGAACATCTCCAGATCAATATCATTAGAATTACAATTTGGAGGAAGGTAATCACTAAATCAAAATATTTTTAAAGATGCCATTATATAATCAATTTTATGAGAGATAAGATAGAATCATTTCTTCAGACGAATTATTTCATATGAGCAGCTTAAATAATTTTGCACCATTCATTATAAGATATATCACTGTTCGTTATTTTCACCTTTCATTGGGTAAAGTAACAAACATCAACACCATTTTCAAATTTACACTTTTCGTACAATTACTCTCATCGACAATATTGAATTGTCATACAAATAATCGGTATATATATAGATATCCTTACAGTATCCATAGTTTCATCAGTGTATCGATCATTCTATTCTTTAACGTTTTATGTACTAATTAAGTTTAATTGATCAACACTACAATGATGAAATATATTATTCTGTAAACTACACGAGCGCATAAGTATGGCTTTAAACATGGGAATTTTCTCATGAAAAAAAAAATGATGGGAATTAGATCCATCGGCCACCATTTATTTATTTTCTAACAAATGTAATTTTCATACATATATTGAATAGAAATAACCCAGTGAATTCCAAAATAAAACACCACAGAGATGTTATTCTATATTTAGATATTTCTTCTTTACAGAACGGAGACGTTGATGGTAATTGAACTCATACCCTTTATGGCAAATGGGATATTTTCACGTTCTCCATCATCAGTTCCTATATCTATGTAGCGATATTCAATTATCACCTATTTACCGTACTTGTGTCTCTCAGCTGATTCATTTCATTAGCGCAATTTTTGCTTATGATCTATTTGGATTGCAATTGAGCACCGCCTCAAAATAACAAACAATGAAAGGCAAAGACAACGAACAGTGATCAATCTCATAGCTCCTATAAGCAATACAAAGCAGAGAGTTGGGCAAACACGGATCCCTGGATATACCAGAGGTGGGATCAGGTGCATAGGAAGAGTAACCACCCCCTGTCGACCGGTCACACCCACCGTGAGCCCTATATCTTGATCAGGTAAACGGAACTATCCGTAGTCAAAATCAGTGTGCCAAGAACGGCCTAACAGTCGGCATGAAACACGTCAGACAGCATTGGACCCAATCTTTTATTACGCCAATATATAGATACACATATTATCTACCTATGCTGTGAATACCAAATAATTCGCATCATTCATAGGGGAGTTACAGACATTTTAGTATTATCCAATCAAAATGAAGCGCACATGCAAGTGCATGCATATTGGTAATTGTGACCATTTAGATCAGTTAAGGATATCAATACCTACCTAAGACATGGATTTCAAACCATTTCCTCGAACAACAAAAAGAGAGACTGATTACAAAGTTAGCGTACAAAAATCATTTTTCACATCTACAAATGATATACCATCATCCTATTAAGGTTTCATATCGATCCCTTGCATATTCTGATTTTCCAATTTCTATACCCAAATTGTAATGCACGTGCGTGTGCATGCATGCATGTGCGAACAAAATGACTATCGTTCTGCACATTTACAAACGCCATACTACCATCCTTGAAAGTTTCATATCAATACCTTTTATAGTTTCTGGGAACACTCCCAGACACAAAAGTACCGGAGAAAAATTATAATAATAACTACACTCGATCTCGTTGCGAGCAACGAGTAGGTCTTCCATCCAATTTCTGACGAGACAGAATATTAACTGGAATAATTCAATTAGTGAAGAATTACTTGATGTAAAATGAATAAACATCTACATTATTAAAAATAGAGCGATAAACAAATAAAAGATATTATTTGTCAATGATAAACAACACCCGCTTTATTTTATTCACTTCCGGTATCTCCGAAGTCCATAAAACGACTAAAAAGTCCACATTGAGCGTGCAGAAATCCCCACTAAAAGTTTCAATGAAAAATACAGATTTTTCGGACAAATTCCGGTTTCTAATAATCAACTTCCGGTTGAAATAATATGACTTGTTATACTCTACTAGACGATATTATGAGCATTGGAAATGAAAAAATGAAAAATTACATATTTAAGCTACTTCCGGTGGACGACCGAATTGACGGCGTGGGAAGTGAAACTCGTATGTTACGTATACAAGTCACTATTTAACAACCCTGAAATTTTCAAGACTCAATATTAGACCGTTTACGAGAAAACAGCCGCAGAAAATATTAACAAATATTAGACATATCTCACAAATGACAGTGAATTTTGAAAAAAAAAAATTGACGGTGGTCTTAAGATGGATAATGTTAATAATATATGTGAAAATCATATTAAACACATGATTTACAAGCGTGTTTTATGGGGACAAAGAAATAGCCATTTTTTGAAGTTTTCCTCAATAAACCGGAAGTTGCTGTTTTAACTTCCGGTAAGTATTGCACTTTTGAAACTATAAAAGAAACCTTATTTCATCATGCCAATTTCGTCTCAAGCACAGAGTTTTGAAATTTGACGTTTTCTTTGTTCACTTCCGATGACGATCGGAAGTGACGGCCAAAATAATTATATGTGTATGTCACATCTGTCAAGATCTATTATCTCTAAAAGTGTCAAAATGAAATATTTGAACGTTTATGACAAAACGCATTGACAGAATCTCTTTTTAAAATCGAAAATCGGACATATTTCACGTATTGAAGAAACATTTTGGAAAAAAATGGGCGTTACTCTAGAAATAGATAATGTCAATAATATATGTGAAAATAAAATCAAAGACTTGATTTATTAGCGAGATATATAGTGACAAAGAAAGACCAATTTTTCAACATTTCTCTCCTTAACACGGAAGTTACCTTTTTTGACAGTAAGGGTTTTTCCGGCAAGTATCACATTTTCTGAAACTATTAAAGAGACCTAATCATACCATGCAAGTTTCGTTTTAGACGCATAATTTTGAATCTGACATTTTCTTTGTTCACTTCCGGTGACGAGCGAAATTGACGGCCGAATAAATGATATACATATGTCACATCTAGAAGTCGAGATATATCGTCACTGATATATCGGACGTAATTAACGACCGGGAGTAAATATCGAAAAAAGAAAAGGATTTTAGTTCATTTTATGGTGCATCTTTCCTGAAAGTTTGATAAAAATCTGTCAGGTCATTTCCGAGAAATCGCGTGCTCAAAATCGGGAAAAAACAATAATAATAATAATAATAACAAAAAAGAGGACAAGAAACATAAGAATAAGAAAAAAGGTCTTCATTTGGAAACGGAAGACCTTAATAAGAAAGAGAGTAAAAACAATATGTTCCCAAACTTTGTGTGATAATAATAAGAAACTGAGTAAAAACAATGTTCCCAAACTTTGTTGGGGAACATAATAATAATGATAATAATAATGATAATGATAAGAAAAAGAGTAAAACAGTGTGTTCCCAAACTTTGTTGGGGGAATATAATGGGGGAAAAAGATGCACAGTCTGGAATACATTGTATAGAAAGTTGTTTTAAAATTTGACCCACCAAAGCAATACAAAATAGACAGTTGGGCAAACACAGACCCTAGACACACCAAAGGTGGGATCAGGTGCCTAGGAATAGTAAGCATCCCCTGTGTGATGTAAAACATCGATATTGCTTTTATTTTGTTACACTTTTCGTATGGAAAAGAGAAATATTAATCTCTATTGATCAGTCAATCAAGAAATCATTTTATTCAACAGCACCCTGACTCGGCAAACACGCATTCTGAAGTTGATTTTAAAAAGATGTTGGATTTTCTCACTAATAATATATCTCCGTAGTCTTTCGTGACCAGGTCTTCTAACGGTCTGTTAGAATTCAAATGGACACGAATTATGCTCCTTTGTTAGCTGACCTGTTTTATATTCTCATGAAGTAGAATTTATTCAAAGGATTCTACATGACAAATAACATCTTTCCTGACCTTCCAATAGTCATTTCGATATATTGTGAAGTCGAAATAAAAGAAACCATATAGCCTTCTATTTCTGTATCGTACTTAGACATGTTATTGAACATACATTTTAAAAGGAAACTAAGCACTCAACCTGATGACAAACACGATGACTTCAGCTTCTCCATCGTTGACCTTGATTTATATCTATTTAGCAGTATTCAATTATCACTTTTATTAGGTATTTATGTGCCTGAATTGCTATGCTTATGACATTTTTTTTAATCGAGGCAAGATACTGAAAAAAAGTTTATATTACAGGAGTCTCAACAGTCTCGATTAAAGTCAACATTTCGCAAATTATATGCTCGTTACAACGATCTAATTTACCAGTACAACCTGTCGTTGAGTCAAATTATGTCTAATATGTTTCATACTAATTGTTAGGCCATTCTTTACACATTGACGTTGACTACGGATCACTCTGATTATAGGGCTCATGGTGGATGTGACCGGTCGACAGGGGATACTTAGTCGGTCAATAAGGAATGCCTACTCTTCTTAAACACCTGTTCCCATGTCTGGTTTACCCAGGGGTCGATGTTTCTCCAATTCTTAATTTTACATTGCTTATAATACATGCAGATATAAGATTCAACACTGTTCAACATTGTTTATTATCTTCACCTCCTCTGCATACAAATAATTCTTATGTATATATATATACACTTACAGTTTCTGTAGCTTCGTCAATGCATCAAAGATTCCATTTGGTAACGTTGTTATGTTATTGTTACCCAAGTTTCTGAATCAAAAAGATCTCCTGATTAATCTTAATTGATCAACGCTCCAATGATGAAATAGATAATTTTCTAAAATGATTCAATACGCAAATGCATGCTATTTGCAGTAAACAAGTAGTTTAAATCTATCATAAATGGCTTGTCTATTTTCTAAAATTTATATTTTCCATTTGGTCGAGGCCTCTGCTGGTGGAGTGTTAGTCCCCGAGGGTCTCTACAGCCCAGTAGCTAAGTACTTCGTTACTAGCTTGAAAATACGGATGGATATTTAATTGCTGTTATAAAATTTAGAAATTCATTTCAAAATTAAGGATTATCTCCCTCATGCATAGCTCTTATCCTTAGACGAATTTGACTCCACTTTTTTTGGCACGCTGTTTTGGCTATAATAGCTCTAAAACTTCATTGCTATTTCGGATTTCAAACATTTCGGTTGATTATCACAGGAGAGACATTATTTGTCGAAATGCGCATCTGGTGCATCAAAATTGGTACTGTATCAGTTTTACATTATGACCCCTGGGTCGAGGCCTCTGCTGGTGGACTGTTAGTCCCCGAGGGTCTCTACAGCCCAGTAGCTAACTACTTCGTTATTAGCTTAAAAATACGGATGTATATTTAATTGATACCGTAGAAGTTTTACATTGATAAGAAATTATCCAGTCAACTCGATCTAAAAGCATCACATAATTTTTTAACACACTCCTCTATCTGTGTTTTATATCTGAATCTCTCTTTTTATTGATTTGGGATGTTAATGGTAAACGAACACATAAGGTTTACGGCAGCTAAGAAAAATTAAGGCCCGTCACCATCAACTTCCTATATGTATATAGAAATATCCCACTATCATTTGGGTATGGTATCTACGTTCCTCAAATGTTTCGAACAACAAGCGCATTATTGTTTGGCTAATTTTGGTTTGTAATTCCGCATTGACTCAAAACAACTTAAAGTTTAAATATATGCATGGGTGGCAACACGTTATAAGCAAATTTGCTCTATAACGTGAACCAATGTTGAAAAGTGACTGTCGCATTAAATTCTCGTTATTCTTATTTGTATGTAATGTAAATACATATACTCTTATTTTGTGGATATATCGAACACCCCCCAAATCCTGTTTGGTGCCTCTTTTTACGCTGCTCTAATAGGAACCTAACTTCACGGGATTTTAAACCACTATCCCATGCGGAATTCAGTTTGGACACGGCAGTCTAGCAGGATTGACGTTTTCATACTTCTCTGCATATCAGTTCATATTGATCAACAAACTTTTTCCGATTCTATGCATGGCGTATACATGATACAGCATATGATCCAGCTTTTCTGAGGTAAGATGTTTTATTTACTACTTAGCAGCTTGTCTATTGTTTTATGTTATTTTAACTGTCCTAAAACATCCAGTTACGGAGTTCCTTAGTGTTAACCTAATTTCATGCATGTGATTTTCATATGTTTCAAAATGGTACTAATTGAAACAAGTGTTCAGTGTATGGTACAGTATTATAGTCATAAAGTAGACTTTATCCAATATCTGTAAATGCATATAAATGCAATGTAAAACTTCAATGTATTTGTGGAGTCTTTCCAATAGACAAAAGTATCAATGTACTGTCTTAAACAGAAGATATGTCCAGAATGTGTTATCTGCAAATAAGATAATGTTGTGTGTGTATTTATGTGTAATGTAATGCCACTCAGTGCGTATAAGTAATTCATTACAGTTTATGGATGTGTATCAAAACAGGTCCTCTCCCTGTGGTCTACTACAGATATCCTGTTGTAACCAGTGTATGCAGGATGTGGAGAGTAATCGTATAGTACAAGAACAACCAAGCTACAGGAGTGGGTACACCGGTCAAACCCCACAGAGGTCTAAGCTAATGAGCCAAGATCATGGACATTTCTGGAATTATGACCATGTTGATTAGGATAGATCATACATAATAACATTTTCATATCTACATTGTGACTTTGTAATATGTTAGCTTGATATGGTTACAGCCATCTCGTCCAATTATAATAGTAACTAGTAAATTATTAGAACTATAGCTGTTGAGCCTTCAACTCTACATTTAGATATATCGACGACGTTTTACCTATTAACAAGATAATTTTCATTCAGATATGGATTCGAAATATCCAAACAAATTTGAAATAAAAGACACTACATATACCTCTACACCTGCTTCGTACTAAAATATTTTATTGAAAATATATCTTAGCGACAAACTAATGACACACGAAATGTGTTCAGCTTCTTCTTCAACTTCCCATATCTACATGACATGTAGGAACTAGTCCATTATCACTTGTATATGATTTTTATATATCTTAACTAATTCGATACCAAAAACCTTGCTCTCTGTATGTTCCTTTTTAATCAAGGCAGGCTTCTTACAAACAAGTTGATATTAAAGGAGTTTCAACAGTCTTGTTTAAAGTTAATATTTCGCAAATTACATGCTCGTTATAACGATCTAATTTGCTAATACAACCTGTTGTTTAATCAAATTATATCTAATGCGTTTCGTACTAATTGTTAGGCCATTTTTTACACACTGGTGTTGAATGCGGATCACTCCGTTTATAGGGCCTATGGTATATGTGACCGGTCGACCCGGGATGCTTAGTCGGTCAATAGGGAATGCTTACTCTTCTTTAACACCTGTTCCCATAGTTTGTTTACCCAGGATCCGTGTTTGACCCATCTCTTAATTTTGTATTACTTATAATAGATATAAGATTCATCACTGTTCAACATTGTTCATTATCTTCACCTCCTCTGCATACAAATAATTATTATGTATATAGATGTACTTACAGTGTCTCTAGCTTCGTCAATACATCAAAAATTCCATTTGGTAACATTGCTATTTTGTTGCTTCTCAAGTCTCTGAATAAAAAAAGATTTCCTGATTAACCTTAATTGATCAACGCTCCAATGATGAAATATATAATATTCTAAAATGATTAAATAGGCAAAAGCATGATATTTGCCTTAAATTTGGTTTTAAAGAAGTGATACAATTCCACCGTGAACGATTTGTCTATTCTTTAATAATAGATATATCCATTAAAACTTGTAGATCAAAAATTATTCAGTCATCTTGAAATAAAAACATCACATTATTCTCTATCTCTGTATTATATTTAGATATCTTTCTTTATTGATTTGGGACGTTAATGGTAAACAAACACATAAGGTTTATGACAGCTAGGATAAATTATGGTCCGCCACCATCAACTTCCTATAACCATCTATTTTGTATTGCTTGTGGGAGTTATGAGATTGATCACTGTTCGTTATTTCACCTTGCATGTATGTAGAAATATTCCACTATCACCTGGAATGATATCTACGTCGTCCAACTGATTCAATAAACAAGCGCATGTTCTGCGTATGATCGATTTGGTTTGTAATTTCCCATTAGCCCAAATCAAATTCCCAACTTATAGTTTATATAGGTGTACAGATGGCAACACCTTAGATACAAATTTGCATTATAATGAGAACCAATGTTGAAAAGTAACTAGTAATAAGTCAGAAGTACAGTTGCTAGTCCTTCAACTCTATCTATCGAGATACCAACACCCTTTTACCTATTAACAAAATCATATTCAATCTTCTGTTGATTGGATATTTCCACATGGACTTGAAATAAAAAAAAACAACAACATATACCTCTACATCTGCTTGGTACTTAGATATTTTATCGAAAATAAATCTTTACGACAAACTAACGACACCTGGAATTATTTTAGCTTCTTCATCAACTTCCCATATCTACATTACACGTAACAGTATTCCATAATCACCTGTATGTGGTGTATATATATCTCAACTGATTCGATACCCAAAACTTTGTTCTCCGTATGATCTTTTTTTATTAAGGCAGACTTCTTACAAACAGTTGCAATCTGATATTACAGGAGTTTCAACGGTCTTCTTTAAGGTCAACATTTGGCAAATTCTATGCTCGTTTTAACGATCTAATTTACCAATACAATCTGCCGTTGAGTGAAATTATGTCTGATATGTTTCATACTAATTGATAGGTCATTCTTTACACACTGATTTTGACTGTGGAACACTCTGCTTATAAGGCTCATGGTAGATGTGACCGGTCGACAGGGGATGCTTAGTCGGTCGATAGGGAATGCTTACTCTTCTTAAATACCTGTTCCCATGTCTGGTTTACCCAGGGGTCCATGTTTGTCCAACTTTTAATTTTGCATTGCTTATAATAGATATAAGATTCATCACTGTTTAACATTGTTCATTATCTTCACCCCCTCTGCATACAAATAATTGTTATGTATATACATATACTTACAGTGTCTGTAGCTTCGTCAATGCATCAAAAATTCCATTTGGTAACGTTCCTAATTGATTCCCCTCAAAGTCTCTGAATCAAAAAGATTTCCTGATAAACGTAACCGATCAACGCTCCAGTGATGAAATATATACTATTCTAAAATGATTAAATACGCAAAAGCATGATATCTGAACTACATTTGGTTAAAACAAGTGATAAAATTTCACCGTGAACGATTTGTCTATTTTCTAATAATAATAATAATTTCCATTGAAACCTGTACATCAAAAATTATCCAGTCATCTTGAAATGAAAACATCACATCATTCTCTATCTGTGTATTATATTTAAATATCTTTCTTTATTGATTTGGGACGTTAATGGTAAACAAACACATAAGGTTTATGACAGCTAGGAGAAATTATGGTCCGCCACCATCAACTTCCTATAACTATCTATTTTGTATTGCTTGTAGGAGTTATGAGATTGATCACTGTTCATTATCTTCACCTTGCATGTATGTAGAAATATTCCACTATTACCTGGAATGATATCTACGTCGTCCAACTGATTCAATAAACAAGCACATGTTATGCGCATGATCGATTTGGTTTTTAATTTCCCATTAGCCCAAATCAAATTCCCAACTTATAGTTTATATAGGTGTACGGGTGGCAACACATTAGAGGCAAATTTACATTATAATGAGAACTAATGTTGAAAAGTAACTAGGAATAAGTCAGAAGTACAGTTGCTAGGACTTCAACTCTACCTATCGAGATACCAACACCCTTTTACCTATTAACAAAATCATTTTCAATCTTATATGGATTGGATATTTCCACAAGAACTTCAAATAAAAAACCCACAACATATACATCTACATCTGCTTTGTACTTAGTTATTTTATTGAAAATAAATCTTTACGACAAACTAACGACACACGGAATTATTTCAGCTTCTCCATCAGCTTCCAATATCCTCATAACATGTAGCAGTATCCCATTGTACCCTGTATATGATGTTTAATATTTCAACTGATTCGATACCCAAAACCTTGTTCTCCTTATGATCTGTTTTATTGTCGCAGGTTTCTGACAAATAATTGGAAGTTGAAATTACAGAAGTTTCAACAGTTTCGTTTATGGTCACCATTTCGGAAATCCTATGCTCGTTATAACGATCTAATTTACCAATGTAATCTGCAGTTGAGTCAAATTATGTATAATGTGTTTCATACTATATGTTAGGTCATTCTTTACACAATGATTTTGACTACGGATCACTCCGCTTATAGAGCTCATGGTAGATTTTGCATTGCGTATACTAGATATAAGATTTATTACTGATCAACACTGTTCATTATCTTAATCTCCTCTGCATACAAATAATTGTTTTGTATATACATATACTTACAGTATCACTAACTTCGTCAATGCATCAAAGATTCCATTTGGTAACGTTGCTATTTTATTTGCCCACAAGTATTTAAATCAAAAAGATTTTCTGATTAACCTTAATTGATCAACGCTCAAATGATGAAATAAATCATTTTCTAAACTGATCCAATCTGTGACAGCATATTTTGCACTAAATTTGGTTTTAAACAAGTAATTTGAATCCATCACGAACGGTTAGTCAATTATCTAATAATTATATTAAACGTGTTGATCAGATATTATCCAGTCAACTCGAAATAAAAACATTATATAATTCTCTATCTGTGTTTTCTATTTGAATCTCTTTTTTTTTTTTATTTATTTGGGACGTTAATAGTAAACGAACAAATAAGTTTTGTGGCAGCTAAGAAAAATTAAGGCCCGTCACCATCAACTTCCTATATGTATGTTACAGTATTTTACTATCACATGTCTGCGTCGCCCAACTGATTCGATAAATAAGCGCATCTGTGTATAATTGATTTTGGTTTGTAATTTCTCATTGACCCAAAAGAAATTCCCAAATTATAGTTTATATAGATGTACGGGTGACAACACCTTCAATGCAAATCTGCATTATAATTCCAACCAATGTTGAAAAGTGACTAGTTTCTCAGAACTACAGTTGTTAGGCTTTCATCTTTACATTTAGATACATCGACGACGTTTTACCTATCAACAAAATCATTTCATTCATATGTAGAGTTGATATTTCCACATGAACTTGAAATAAAAACACCACATATACCTCTACATATATTTCGTACTTAGATATTTTATTGAATATAAAACTTAACGGCAAACTAATGACACACGGAATGGTTTCAGCTTCTCCTCAACTTCCCATAGCTACAAAATAGGTAGCAGTATTCCATTATCAACTGTATATGATGTTTGTATATCTCAACTGATTCGATACCCAAAACCTTGCTCTCCTTATATTTTTTTTTAAATCAAGGCAGGATTCTTACAAAGAAGTCGATATTACAGGAGTTTCAACAGTCTCGTTTATGGTCAACACTTCGCAAATTCTATGTTCGTTATAACGATCTAATTTACCAATACAATCTGCCGTTGTGTCAAATTATATCTAATGTTTTTTCATACTAATTATTAGGCCATTCTTTACCCACTGGTGTTGACTGCGGATAACTCCATTTTTAAGGCTCATGGTAGATGTGACCGGTCATCGGGGGATGCTTAGTTGGCAGATAGGGAATGCTTACTCTTCTTAAACACCTGTTCCTATGTATGGTTTACCCAGGGGTCCATGTTTATCCAACTCTTAATTTTGTATTGCTTATAATAGATATACGATTCATCACTGTTCAACATTGTTCATTATCTTCACCTCATCTGCATACAAATAATTCTTATGTATATAGATATACTTACAGTCTCTGTAGCTGCGTCAATGCATCAAAAAGTCCATTTGCTAACGTTGCTATTTTATTTATCCCCAAGTATCTTAATCAAAAATATTTAAATGGTAAACGAACACATAAGGTTTATGGCAGCTAAGACAAATTAAGGTCCGTCACCATCAACTTCCTATATGTATATAGAAATATCCCACTATCACTTGGGTATGGTATCTACGTTCCTCAACTGATTCGATAAACAAGTGCATTAGTGTTTGATTAATTTTGGTTTGTAATTCCGCATTGACTCAAAACAATTTACCAACTTAAAGTTTAAATATATGCACGGGTGGCAACACCTTATAAGCAAATTTGCCCTATAACGTGAACCAAAGTTGAAAAGTGACTGTCGCATTAAATTCTCCTTATTCTCATTTTGCATGTAATGTAAATACATATACTCTTATTTTGCGTATATATTGAACACACCCCAAATCCTGTTTGGAACCCCTTTTTACTTAGGCCTAATTGGAACCTAACTTGATTGGACTTTAAACCACCAGCCCATGCGGAATTCAGTTTCGACACGACAGTCTAGCAGGATTGACGTTTTCATACTTCTCTGCATGTATGTAATGTAAAACTTATACGGTACCAATTTTGATGCACCAGATACGCATTTCGACAAATAATGTCTCTTCAGTGATGCTCAACCGAAATGTTTGTAATCCGATATTGATCAACAAACTTTTTTGATGCTATACAAGGCGTATACATGATGCAGCATATGATCCAGCTTTTCTGAGGTAAGGTGTTTTATTTACTACTCAGCAGTTTGTCTATTGTTTTATGTTATTTTAACTGTCCTAAAACATCCAGTTACCGAGTTCCTTAGTGTTAACTTAATTACATGCATGTGATTTTCATTCGTTTCAAAATGGTACTAGTTGAAACAAGGGTTCAGTGTATGGTGCAGTATTAGAGTCATAAAGTAGATTTTGTCCAATATCTGTAAATGTAAAACTTATACGGTACCAATTTTGATGCTCCAGATGCGCATTTCGACAAATAATGTCTCTTCAGTGATGCTCAACCGAAATGTTTGAAATCCGAAATAACTATAAAGTTTTAGATCTAAATATAGCCCAAAACAGCGTTCCAAACAAGTGGAGCCAAATTCGTCCAAGGATAAGAGCTATGCATGAGGGAGATAATCCTTAATTTTGAAATGAATTTCTAAATTTTATAACAACAATTAAAGATACATCCGTATTTTCAAGCTAGTAACGAAGTACTTAGTTACTGGGCTGTAGAGACCCCCGGTGACTAACATTCCACCAGCAGAGGCCTCGACCCAGGGGTCATAATGCAATGTAAAACTTCAATGTCTTTGTGGAGTCTTTCCAATAGACAAAAGTATAAATGTATTGTCTTAAACAGAAGACATGTCAAGGATGTTATCTCCAAATAAGATAATTTTGTGTGTGTATTTATGTGTAATCTAACGCCACTCAGTGCGTATAAGTAATATATTACATTTTATGGATGTGCATCAAAACAGGTCTTCTCCCTGTGGTCTACTACAGTTATCCTCATATAACCAGTGTATGCAGGATGTGGAGAGCAATCGTATAGTACAAGGACAACCCAGCTCCCGGAGTGGGTACATCCGTCAAACCCACAGAGGTATACGCTAATGAGCCAAGATCATAGACACTTGTGGAATTAGGATCATGTTCTTTATGAGATAGTGTACATAATAAACTCTTTATATCTACATTGTGACTTTTTAATGTGTTAGCTTGATATGGTTACAGTCAGTTCGTCCATCTGTGATAGTGACCAGTAAATTCTTAGAACTATAGTTTTTAGATTGTCAACTTTAAATTTAGATATATCAACCACGTTTTACCTAGTAACAAAATCATTTTCATTCATATATCGATTCGATATATCCAAAAAAAAAAAAAAAAAAAAGAAAGAAATAAAAAACACCACATATACATCTACACCTGCTTCGTACTTAAATATTTTATTTAAAATAGATCTTATCGGCAAACTAATGACATAAGGAATGATTTGAACTTCTCCATTAACTTCCCATATTTACTTAACAGGTAGTAACTAGTCCATCATCAACAATAAATAGTGTATATATCTACTCAACTGATTCGGAACGCACAACCCTGTTCTCTTTATGATTCTTTTTTAAAGCAAGACGGGCTCCTTACAAAATTTCAACAGTCTTGTTTAATGTTAGCATTTTGCAAATGATATGGTCGTTATAATGATCTAGTTTGCAAATACAACCTGTCATTGCCTCAAACAATGTTTGACGTGTTTCGCATCAATTGTTTTTGTACTCATTGATTCTAACTACCCATTATTCTGTTTTCTTTATCAAGATATAGGACTCAGGGAGGATGTGACCGGTCACAGGTATGATTACTCTTTTTAACCATCTTATTCCAACTCTGGTATATCCAGGGGTCCGTATTTGTCCAACCCTCTATTTTGTATTCCTTATTGGAAATGTGAAGATAACGAACAGTGATCGATCTCATAACTCGTATAAGCGGGTCACACTCGCCGTGAGCCCTATATCCTAATCAGGTAAATAAAGTTATCCGTAGTCAAAATCAGTGTGCCAAGAACGGCATAACAATCGGCATGAAACACGTCAGACAGCATATGACCCAATGCTAGGTTGTATTGACGAACTAGATCGTTATAACGACCATATAAATTGGGAAATGCTCACTTCAATCGAGACTGTTGAAACCCCTGTACCATCACTTTGTTTGCCTTGCTTTAATAACTGACCACACGCAAAACAAGCTTTTGCTTCAGTTGAGAGATATGAACTTCATATGCAGGTGATACTGGAATATTGTTACATAAATATGGGAAGTTGGCGATGGAGAAGCTGAAATCATCCCGTTTGTCATACAGTTGAATTGTCAGTTTGCCGTTAAAGGTGACATGAATTAATAAATCTAGTGTAATTCTATAGGTCCGCCATATTTCTCTGATAATCCGCCATATTAGTTTGATATTCTGTCGTTATATGTATCAGTTTCGCATGGTATACAATGTATAAGGGGACGGGTTTGAAACACTACGTTTCACTTCACATCAGTGTCTTCGATTTGTCTGTGCGAGTAGCTTCAACAGGTAACAAGTACATCTCCGATACTAAATTATAGGACATCAAAAAGAAATGAAATCACGTTTTGAAACACCACGCAGTGCTCAAAATTATAATAAACATATCGTACAGTAGTAAATCATTCTAAAAGCTTTGAATAAATATACATGTATATATAGAATGCCTTTTCTTTACGTTAATGTGCATACATTTGCTGTCAATATGTCAAAACTATACAAAAACTCAGAGAAATATTTCATCTATTATCTATTGATAAAATGGAATAAGCAAAGTTTACATGTATATATCTAAACCATTCACAATTACTTTAAGTAAAAGGCAAATACATAAATACTATTGTACTTATAAACATGACATGTATGCTCGCCAAGAAAACGCATCGAATGCGGACGACTGTTTACCTAGGTCTACTCGTAATATACTCTAAGTAATTGAAAACTCCCTTTATTTGCATAATCCATGAAACAAAACGATAAACTCCATTTGCATTCGAACAGTAAATACCATTTTCTATTGTACAGAATGCGATACACTTAGCCCGTGCCGACCAGCTATCTTCAATCAGGGGAAGTATCAGAGTATAATATTTACCCTGTAATGTGCACGAATCCTTATACCATATGATTTACTGGTCAGAATATTGCAGATTTATAAATCAGGAAATCATTTAGGTACATCAATTGTGTATGTATATAAGAGAGAGAGAGAGAGAGAGAGAGAGAGAGAGAGAGAGAGAGAGAGAGAGAGAGAGAGAGAGAATCTAATATTTTCGGTAAGTGCACATCTTCGATACCTGTTGAATAGACGCCCGTATTTAATAGGGTGTTTTTTTTTTTTGGCGAATATACCTTGTGGATTATATATTATGCATTTAACCTGCAAAATAATAATATATTTTATGCTCTTTGCTTATTCCATTCTATCAGTATGTTATTAGCAAATGATTTTTCCGCATTTATTTGATAAAAAAAAACTGCAAATACTTGCATGCACTGGCAAGTATGGAAGAAAGGCTTTTTGTTTTGCTTTTTTGTCTAACTTATCTAAACTTCCAGAATGTTGCATTGGTATACAATACATATTTTGTAATTTTGAGCAAAGTATAATGTTTTAAAATGTGATTTTATGTGTCTCGCATTCCCTATATATTACTATCGGAGATGTGCACTGGTCAAATCCACCTAGAAAAATCACTCAGGTGTGACAATCACATTTGGAGTATATACGGGTAGAGTAAATTAGGCTACCTGAGAAAAATATGGCGGATAAGATGAGAAAGGTGTACGTATTTATTACTTCATGTCAGCTTTAATATCTACTTTCAATAAGATATCTAAGAATGAAGCAGACGTGGACGACTCTGTGGTGTCTTTTATTTCTAGCTCACATGGATATATCGAATCGCTCCATGGATGAAATTTATTATTGTTAATAGAAAAAAACGTTGACGATATACAGTGTATCTAAAGGTCCAAGCCCATTTAAAACAACTCAAGAGGATCTGAGAATATCAACACATTTTTTTTGTAAATGGATAAAATTAGGCATTTTTTTTGTTTAGCTTATCAAATCATTGGAAAACTTCAAAACGTTATATTAAAAACGCTAATTTAATCAAAAATTGATAAAAAAGCCAACTTATTCTAAAGACTACCGAAACTCGGAGTCAACACAAAACACCCCAAAATACAAGTAACGTAAATTACAGGAAACGCAGCATAGATTACCAGATTATCATTTAGCACTTAAATACTGCCATTGTCTCCTTTTAAGTCAGTACTTCTCACATTATATTTAAAAACATCCCCCGATATGTATATTGTTTTTCAGCCTATTGATTCGATTACAAAGATACCAACCACTATACATATTCATGAGAAATCCTGGTTTTCGAAGATTAGAATGAACAATTTTATTCCCCTTGCACGGTCATTGATAGTGGAAGTATTTATCAGTAGATCGCAGTACCAACAGTGCATTCCTCAGCACTTATCAGTAAATATCAAAACCCACAGTGTGAACCACAGTAAATATCAGAAACCACAGTGTAAACCACAGTAAATATCAGAACCCACAGTACAAACCACAGTAAATATCAGAACCCACATTACAAACCACAGTAAATATCAGAACCCACAGTACAAACCACAGTAAATATCAGAACCCACAGTGTAAACCACAGTAAATATCAGAACCCACAGTACAAACCACAGTAAATATCAGAACCCACAGTACAAACCACAGTAAATATCAGAGCCCACAGTGCGAACCACAGTAAATATCAGAGGCCACAGTGCGAACCACAGTAAATATCAGAACCCACAGTGCGAACCACAGTAAATATCAGAACCCACAGTGCGAACCACAGTAAATATCAGAACCCACAGTGTAAACCACAGTAAATATCAGAACCCACAGTACAAACCACAGTAAATATCAGAACCCACAGTACAAACCACAGTAAATATCAGAGCCCACAGTGCGAACCACAGTAAATATCAGAGGCCACATTGCAAACCACAGTAAATATAAGTAATTCTCAGCACCAACAGAAATTTTCAGAATCAGCAGTAAAAATATCAGTAATTATAAGAACTTATCAGCACAAACAGCACGATAACAGTAATTTTCAGCAAATATTAGCAAAATTTGACACTCTCAGTACATGTTCCATCCAGTAGTGAGATGACCTATTCTAACACACTAATTTAGATTTAAGTGAGATTATCACAAGCAATGACATTGACTCATGCTCTCATGTCTGTAAATCTATGATGTTTCTAGTTTAGCATTCTTGATCACAGATTTCCTGAAACACAGTTACTGTTTAGTTGTCACAGAACTACGTGATATTCATTTATACTTACAGGAATTCTAAATTCGTCAATACATCAAAAATTCCATTTGGTAAGATGGCTTTATCATTCCTCCAGAGAAATATCTGTTTGACATGAATTTAGGAATGTTGAGTAGTTGAAAAGCTATTAATAGTATAACAGTTGAAAAAATGAATGAAAACATTGGTGCCAATGATATCCACCAGAAAAGTAAATGAGTGGTTATTGATATGAAATTAGAAACTAATTAATTGATTGATTGATTGATGTTTTCCACCACACTCAACATTTTTTCCAGTTATATGGTGGTGCCCAGTTTTTATTGGTGGAAGAGAAAACCCAGATACAATGTACCTTGGAAGAGACCACCGACCTTTCTCACTTACCGGCGCGAGCGGGATTCGAACCCACGCCACTCGGCTACGGAGGCAGAATGACATACAACTCTATTTGACACATGACGGGAATTTAAAAAAAAATATGATTACCTGATATCATGACACGTGAAAATACAGGGAAATAATTTACCCATCAATATGTATGGTTTAAAGTTCAGAATTCAATACACTGATAGCAATAGTGGTATTTAGTACTACAGTCCCCTTTTAAAAAATGACGATAACGAAGAATGACCAATCTTTAAATTTCCATAATGAGTAACCTTAAGGTAGGATAATGTTATATGCATAAAATGATGAAACCCACTTTGCAGGACATGGGGACACATAACTTTAAAGTCCTGTGAAATCCGCAAAGTCTATTCCAGTATGAACCGCAAATCCAAGAGTGGACACAGGGTGAAACTGCGTTATCCAATAAACTGAAAGGGTACTGAATGGTTACTGAAAGATGAATGGATGGTAGAGTTCTGTCATTGAGTCACATGCCCAGGTCTTTCCGTGAACTTTCAGGCGACGGAATTGCGCATTTTCATCATGTTGTAAATTTTTTGTGGTAAGCATCAAGGTGTTTTGATAGCTTATCATACCATGCATTTCAAACAACTCTAACCATTCGGAAGTTTTTCAAGTATTCTACCTTAACAGATTCCAAATCAATAGCTGTAAACGTCAAAGCCATACACTTAAGTCTCTTTCATGGGTTGGTCCACATCGTTTACTTTTAGGGGTTTTCCATTGATTCTTTATCAAATATTTGTTTTCATATTTTCTTTTATTATTTTTTTTTAAATTAAAGATTTTAGTTTATTTTAAAGGTATTCAATGTATAATGAACATATTTCATTTTTAATAAATGAATCATATGGTTGTTGAAATCATGATATCATTTTGAAAGAATGTATCAAATGAAAATAACCCACCATAGAAATTCACAAAATTTTGACGTCTGCTTAATTTATTTCACCTTCACATTTACATTGAAATCTTTGGGAAGAGCATGATTTATTAAAATATCTTTAAAAGAAATGTATTTTAATACAAATCTTAAATTATTCAACCTAGTTTTAACCTTTAGAATATGTTCCTGCTCTTTTCCTTGTATAACATTGTCCGTAGAAAGGTTGTAAAGTGGGAGTGTTTTGAAATGTCCGCTACAGGATATACATTTATCTAGACGTTTGCTTGATTTTATTTTCCGGTATTCCGGGATTGAATATGTTGTTTATGAACATCGATTCTGGCTCGCTATGTTATTCCCGTCTTTCCGATGTAGAATTGGCTATAGTTTCAGCAGGTTATAACATAGATAAGACAGTGTATGTATTTTATTGCCTATTGCCTATTGCCACAATTTACGCAACAATGTATCCTCCTTAGCTACTCTGCGTCAATAGACGTTCAAAATGTTAATCTTTGTTTTGTAAAACGTCCGAAAACATTAACCCTTCCTCTACCGGCACATTTTAAAAATTCCAAAGACTAAATGAGAATATTTTTAAATAGATTTGAATCTTTATGTGCCTCAATATGAGGTAGGGACATGCCGTATAATTTTGTTTAGATTTTTACAGGGAACACTTTTTCATAAATCTTATCATGGTTGACCATGACCGTAAAGAGATATACGGGGTCAAAGGTAATATAATTCCTGCTTTTTGCAATCTTTTCTTTGAAATTTAGTATAATTCAGCCTTGAGATGAATAAGTGGAATGTAAATAGACATATTTATAATGTCGGTAAATTTGTCCCCGTTAAAGACTCCTTTCGGCAACGTTGCTATTTTTATTCACAGAGAGATATCTGCATAACAATGATATATTGATTAACGTAAATTAATGAACATTAAATTTGTTGAAATTATCTTTGGTGTTTAAAACCTGAGTCTATGATTGAATGAGTTGATGTTGGAAACTTTGATCTCAGTAATATTAGACAACTCATTCAATGGTTATGGATTGGACAGGTGAAGACCCAGTCTCGTGGATATTGGTTAAGGATTATATTCAATCATAAACAAGGTTCATTTTGTAAGATATACTTGATAAAATAGGATAACATTAGCATGAAAGGTGAATATAACGAACATTGATTTTATAACTCTTTTACGCTATACAAAATAAGAGATTTGGGCATGCAAGGAGCCCTGGATATACGATAGATGGGATCAGGTGTCTAGGAGGAGAAATCATTCCCTGTCGACCGGTCACACTCGCCGTGAGTTCTATATCTTCATCAGGTAAACGGATTTATACGTAGTCAAAATCAGTGTGCGAGGAACGGCCTAACAATCGGTATGATAGAAGTCTGACAGCATTTCAACCAATGATAGGTTTGTAGTAACCATCAATGAAGTTGATT
The DNA here is from genome assembly GCF_947568905.1 of Ostrea edulis. Taxonomy (NCBI): domain Eukaryota; kingdom Metazoa; phylum Mollusca; class Bivalvia; order Ostreida; family Ostreidae; genus Ostrea; species Ostrea edulis. The sequence goes on from NC_079173.1 coordinate 27,054,227, forward strand.
CAGTTTTGCTGATTTAGCGTTTTATATTTTTCGTTTGTTTTGATTCTGATGCGAAGAGTTATCGTAAGAGTGAGTCGGGTGCGAGTTATGTTTGGTTGCTAGTATAAAAGGGACCGATTTGGCTGGCTGTAAGTTAGATGGGGCACGGTAACGACATCAGCCGGGTGCTACGTTGACAGGTCCTACAATTTCAGGGGATGGTTATATTCTTGTCAGATTTTATGTATGAGATTTGGAGAAATATAACTACTGCAATAGGAGTTTGTTCGGAGGGCACATCTTTTTCCTAGCCGTTGAGCGTGTTTTGTTTGTTTTCTGATAGTTCGTGAGTATTAATAATTAGTCTAGCACGGTCTTGTTATTTGGAAGCTTTCGGTTTCCTTTATAGCTGGTAGTTTTTATGAAATTAATTTCAGTGCGTACATGGGTGTTTAGAAAAACCAGTTTCAACCCGAAGGCAGGCAGAGAGGTGCGAGATTCGGATATACGGAGATCAATGCGGATGTTGTGCTACAATATGGAAGGGTGTGTTGTAGCGCCGTAGATGATAACCCGAGACTTGGGAGGCATCGGAACCCTGTTGTCTAGTCAAGAGTTGACGATAGGTCATGCAAGGCTTGCATGGTGGTGGATTGTTTTCTGTTCTGGGTGTGCTTATGGCAAGTTAGCGATAAACCGGAACACTGTCTTCAGAGTGCAGATTAGTTACATTATAAAGTAAAGTGACTCGAAATTTAGAAACAAAACCAGAGAATATTATATTACAGAAAAGGGGAATATTTGGAACTTTTTTCTTAATTAGACTCCTTTTGAAAATTATTTGAACTTGAAAAGTTAATACATGTATATTTTCTTTACAACTGATACGTACTATCGAACTTTTCAAATGAGAACTGTGTTTACAAAATATCAGATATCAATATTGGCAATTGCTTATTCATGTAAATTTGTGTTGAGAGTGAAAGGAGTAAGTGTGTGTATTTTTATATCATTTATTTATTTAATTAATATTTTTTTTATTGTTTATTCTACAGCTTATCGTTAGTCTTTGCTCAATCTAACAAAATCCAAAAAGAACTCATTACAGTTATTAAATCCAGTAAGGATACATTTTGCATTAACGGATGCATTTGTGTTTGCTAATGCAAAAACTTATATCATTAATGATGAACCATAACAATAAATCATTCATTAATGAAACACTTTTTTCTCATTAGAGGAAAGACGAATAATCCATTAATGACGAAAATTGAAACTAGAAAATATGTACAGTGCACTAATGATAAAAAATAATCAGTCTTCATAATTAATACATAATATATCTATCCTCTAATGCTATTTCTTTTCAATGGAGAACGATAAAGAACCAATAGCTTATTGTGCGTACATGTTAGTTATGCTAATGATTAAAGGCCTGAAGGGCCTGAGAGTCGACTTGCACTTCATTGTCAACTGGAATAGGCAATCTTGAACGGGCAAGATAGTAGTAATCAAGGATGACGAACATCGTGTGTGTGAGTTCGCATATACATACTTCTTTTAGCAGGATTTATACTTTAATGCATCGTGTCTATGTAAAGTGATTAAATTTGACTACGTCCTGACCACTGCCATTTTAATTACATATACATATCCAACATGAATGTAAAGATTCATTGCCAACTGATGATTGTGCTAAACAATCCATGATGTACAAATGTTAAGGATTGGAGGAATATCATTATCACATAAGCATCACAGTGGTTGTAAGAAGATACCATCCAACAAGAGGCCCATGGGCCGCATAGCTCACCCGAGTCAAATTGGCTCATATGTAAAGATTTTCCTATATATTTGCATGTAAAACCTTGATCCCTATTGTGGACCCAAACTACTCCTGCGGGCCAGGATTTTTCCTCAGATTGAATCTGCACTATGTCAGGAAGCTTCCATGTGAATGTATTTTTTTCTTTCCCAGTGATTTTTCAGAAGAAGATTTTTAATGATTTCCTTATATATTTGTATGTAAAACTTTGATCTCCTATTTTCGCCTCATCTTACACCCGGGGGCCATGATTTTAATAAACTTAAATCTGCACAGTGTCAGGAAGCTTTCATATAAATTTTCACTTTCTTGGCCCAGTACTTTTTGAGAAGATTTTTAACGATTTTCCATATGTATTTCTATGTAAAACGTTGACCCCCTGTGGCCCCATTCTGCCCCCTGGGACCATGATTTTTACAAAATGGAATCTGCACTGTGTTATGAAGCTTTCATTTGAATTTCCACTTTCCTGGCCCAGTAGTCTTTGAAAATAATATTTTTAAATATTTTCCATATATATTTGCATGCAAAACTTTCATCCCACGTGTGGCCCCATCCTACACCAGGGGGCCATGCTTTTAGCAAACTTAAATTTGCACTATGCCAGGAAGCTTTTATGTAAATATCAGCTGTTCTGGCTCAGTGGTTCTTAAGAAAAAGATTTTTAAAGATTTTTGTCTACATACTTGTATATAAAACGTTGATCCCCTAGTTTAGTCCCATTGTACTCCTGGGGGCCATGCTTTTAACATACTTGAATCTACACTATGTCAGGAAACTTTTATGTAAATTTTAGCTTTTATGGCTCAGCGGTTCTTAAGAAGAAGAAACTTGATCCCTATTGTGGCCCCATCCAACCCCCGGGTACCATAGTTTTAACAAACTTTAATCTACACTATGCAAGGTGAAGATAACGAACAGTGATCAATTTCATAATTCCTACAAGCAATACAAAATAGATAGTTGGGCAAACACGGACCCCTGGACACACCAGAGGTGGGATCAGGTGCCTATGAAGAGTAAGCATCCCCTGTTGACCGGTCACACCCGCCGTGAGCCCCATATCCTGATCAGGTAAACGGAGTTATCCGCAGTCAAAATCAGTGTGCCAAGAACGGTTTAACAATCGGTATGAAACACGTCAGACAGCATTTGACCCAATGCGAGGTTGTATTGACGAACTAGATCGTTATAACGACCATAGAATTTGCGAAATGCTGACTTCAATCGAGACTGTTGAAATCCCTGTACCATCAACTTGTTTGTCAGTAGCTTACCTCGATTTAAAAACTGACTATACCCAGAACAAGTTCTTGCATATCGAATCAGTTGAGATATATAAACACCATATGCAGGTGATAATGGAATATTGCTACATAAATGTGGTATGTTGACGGTGGAGAAGCTGAAATCATCCCGTTTGTCATACAGTTGAGTTGTTAGTTTGCCGTTAATGTCTACTTTCAATAAAATATTTAAGTATGAAGCAGAAGTGGACGACTCTGTGGTGTCCTTTATTTCCAGCTCACAGGGATATATCAAATCGACATATGAATGAAAGTTATCATTGTTAATAGACAAAACGTCATTGATATATCTAAAAGTGGAATTGAAGGTCACATCGAGAGATTTTGTCTTCTAAAAACAGGTCAGCTAACAAAGGAGCACAATTCGTGCCCATGGGATTTCCAACAGACTGTTGGAAGACCTGATCACCAAAGACCACGAAGATATTGTCAATGACGAACTCTAGCATATTTTTTTATTTCAGCTTCAGAGTACTTGTGCGTGGAATCAGAGTGGTGTTTAACAAAGTAAGTTTTTGAATGACTGATCACTAGATATGAATATTTCCGTTTTCCGTTTTTGTTGAAGAAGCAACTCTCTATGATGTCAAAAAGTCTAGTCTTTAATTTATCGTGAAAGAATGGTCGTGTATAGTGTTGAAAAGTCATAGGTTTTAATGCTATTGATTTGGGAAAAATTCTGTGATTTCAAGTTTACTAAAAGTTCTTTAGAATTTTTTAGAATCCACATTTGATTAACACCACTTCTGACATATGTAGTCGCACAGTAAGTTTGAAGTTTCTCCTTCACAGCTGTTAACATTTTCGTGAGGAGCAAAGATAGGGGCTTGGTAGAGCACTTGCTGGATCCAGCAATGTATCTTTGTTTGTAAGGGTTTTTATGTAGTTTAGGAATCCAGTATAGGAATGGTAACTCATATTCATTCGACCCATTGACTGGAATATTAAATGTGTCTAAAACTGAAGCATGGTTTTGAAGAATTTCGTCTTTTGAAAGAGCAGTTGGAGGTAGTTTTTATGTAAATTTCAGCTTTTCTGGTCCAGTGATTCTTGAGAAGGTTTTTAAATAATCCCGGACTATTTTTGCATTTTTGTGATTATCCCCCTTTGAAAGGAATGTGTTCCTTCATTTGAACAAACCTGAAAGCTTTTTACCCAAAAATGCTTTGGCGAAGTTTGGCTGAAATTGGCCTCCTTGTTCTGGAGAAGAAGTCGAAAATGTAAAAAAAAGTTTACAGACAGATTGACAGACGGATAGACAGACAACGACAGACAACAGGGTATCAGAAAAACTCACTTGAGCTTTCAACTCAGGTGAGCTAAAAAGGTTTAGCAAATTAATTCCTTGAGCTTAAACCTTAGTAAATTTTACAATGACTATGCAGTTGACATATGTAAGAAACATCGCTGTTTTACTGTACTGACTCTCCGTGCATATTTTGAGAGTTTATTCAACAACTAGTCATAAAATGCTACCATCAAAACAATAAAGAAAACAAAAAATGTTTGTCAAACAATACAAACATACACCCACCCACCCTACCCTAACGTGGTGCAGAATTGAAAACGGTTATACACATGCATCATTTAATTGATAATAGTACCAAACCAATTGAAGTGAAGATGTTGAGTGGACAACATCTTCATATGTCCATAATGGACTCACCATTGGCCTTTGACAATGTGATCTAAAATAAATAGAAGTCATCTACTCCATATGATGTACCAGTGTACCAAATTTGGTGTCAATCAAGCTACTGATTCTTGAAATATAGGAGACATTATATTACTATGTCCAGTTTAACCCTTCATCTTTAACCATGTGACCTAAAAATCAATAGGAGTAATCTACTTCTGACGATGTATCAGTGTTCCAAGTTTGATGTCCGTCAATCAAAGGGTTCTCGATATATTGAGTTGATTGTACATTTCTATGTTCATTTTAACCCTTGACATTTAACCATATGACCTTAGGGTAATCTACTCCTTAGGATGTATCAGTATTTCTCGTGAAGTTAAATGCAATTGTACACACAAACAATGGTATTTACACAATTTTCAGGCCCCAAAAGGGATACGTATATTAAATATATTCGACAAAATACGGTAAATGTGATTATCTATATCTGACTGTAGAATAGTCTGAAAGCGAAAACATAACAAACTGAACGTGCGTTCTTCGTCTCACTACGGTGGATTCCCGCAGAAATTGCCGCATGGTTTAGGCTTTGACACACATTCGAAGAGGCCTCGACGGGAAGTATGATCGGTCGTAATAGACCAATACCATTTTCAAATATTTACTATGTTTTTCCAACCGAAAAAAGCGAGATATTACTTGCTTTACTATAAAATATTTACCTACAACTATTTGTTTCATGTTGACGAATCTATTTTTGTAGTTGATATATGTATACACACGTACGTCACAATCGCCTGTGGCACTCATTGACTTAATTTGCTTACATCATGTATTCAGACGCACTATGTTAAGTTTATTTAAACGTATTGGGGGACTCATTTAAATTACAGTGTTAGAAGAATGTCAACATACATGAATGATATATCTTCATAACTTAATGAAGCTGTTCAAAAAAGCAAATTATTTTTTTGGAAGATCTTTGTGCGCGGGATTTATTTCCTGTCGGTGGGAGAATAAACAGAAAGTTTGTGAGCCGCGATAAATGCGCAAGGCGTTGACATCAAGGAGCATCTCGTTTTACGAACCGACTCAAAAATGAGAAATGATGCGAGATGATGGTACCGTTTCAGCCTCTGTACTTGATCGTCTGTGCCCTGTACGACTTTTAACTGTAAGACAATTCCAAGAAAGTAAAAGAGTATTGGGTGTGATATTTTATCTCCTCGCATATAGGAGATTTAGTAATGACACAATTTGTATGTGGGTTTGTGCATGGGGGGTATAATTGAGTGTGTTTTAATATTGAGCTTATAGACAGTCTATACTTCACAAGCTTTTTCCCTCGAGTTATTTGATACTTCACATTTAGCTTTGTTATCAAGAGATAAAGAACCCTATTGATTCTGGGATTAAAAGATCGAAGGTTAAGGTTACAGTATGAAAACTTGTAGACACTCATTGTGAGGGAATACCCCACCTTGCAGAGCTCTTGTCTATATTACTTACGTACTTAGTAATATGTCCCGGCTGTATATCCTTTGGTATTTGGTGTTGACTGAATGTTTACTATTGTTTGCTCGGATCACCCCGGTGTTTTAACTCAAAATTCATTCAGATGAGATAAAGTCCCAACATCGAAATTTCTTCGTAAGTAGGACATATTTGATATTGCTTCGGTCATTTATATTCATTTATATTTTATATTCATTATGAATTATCCAAGCAGGTAAATTATTGCAGGTATTCTACTCACTATTTAAACATTTTATGATTTACTTTTTTCTGAACACATGCGGATTTCCATTAAAGACATAATTAACAGTGGAAGGTAATTGACATAAAAGCGGTAATAAATCTTTTGTAATAAATCGAGTTGGAACAACTCGATTTAGACACGTAGAATCAGGGAGGAAACTTTTTTGACAATGTTCATTTTCCGTTATTTCTACATGTAAAGTTAGTTTATATTCTCACATCCAATGTAAGGTGTATTGTGTGACTACCCCCTTTCACTGTGTTTAATAGTAGAATCTAATGATAAGATTTCAAGATTGAATATTTTTATTTAACCTACATGTATGTAGTGCAGTAGGACGCCCTCCCTACAATCTAGGATTTTGAAGTTTGGACAAAATAAACATCTTTGTTAAATGTGGGTTTTTTTGCTTGCTAAGAATTTTAGACAATTGAAGTCAGTTGCAGCCCCCCGACCACCTGTTCCCTCCCACACACACTTTGAAAAACAGTTCTACGTACCTACCATTATTGATATATCAAACCGAGGGTTTCAAGTATTGGTATAGACATCTAACAACATTCAGAAAATTCTTATATCCAAATCCTAAATCCTCAGAGGTCGATTCAGTTGAAGACCAGGTTAAGTTTTTCCTGTCTTATAGACAAGGGGGGGGGGGGGGGGGCTCCGATTATTCTAATTTTACAGGCAAAAAAAATTACTATATACATAAATTCCAAATTAAGTATCAGAATATTAAATTTTATGCAAACTTGAAATTGAACATTAAATTAACTTATTTGTTTCTATATTGTACTAGAATGATTTTATTAAGAAATGATATTTTAGTTTTAAAACCAAACAACATTTAAATCTCTATATAATCATTGTTAAAAGTAGTTTTCAACTATATTTTTCTACGTTACATATGGATTTTATATCCCCTGTGGGTTTTAATGTCGATATTAACTTTAACAGGTCCCACTTTGTATCAAGATAACAGAGATTCATTACGTTTGAACATAAACAGAATAAACTTTTTCAAAAGAAAAATATGCATTCTGCATTTTCAATGTTAATGGTAGTAAATATTTGTAAACAATACAGTCAAATATTAGTTTCTTTTTAATTTCTTTCTTTCTTTTTTTAAGTTTCACAAGTTTAATCAATAGGATTCCGTGAAATTTGATTTTCTCAGTTTTCAGTACTTTTGATGGCAAGTGTAAACATAAATGTGACACTGTACTCGAAAACAGGAGTACAACTCTTAAGGTTTAGCCATTGCTATATTAAATCAACCACAGAGAAAGGGGAATTTATTACTCACGATCGTATTACCAGAAAGAGATCGGAATTTAGTATTGCTTAAAGATGTTACAAGATTGATCATGGTTCGTTATCACCAACTTCCATGGTTGCTATTCAAATACAAAGCATTTGTATACATTGTTACTTTTATTCTTATCTGTATGTTGATTTCAAGGAGCATTAATCATACCAGGTAAGTATGCTATTCATTTTTTGTAAACATTCATATACGGTATGTTTAAAAATATATTTGTCAAGCAAACAAAAACATACGTTAAACATATTCATAAAATAATGTATGACATACATACTCGAATATGGAACGCATGTTCTCATATGTACATGTGTCATATTTGTTTTTACAATATGTATAGTATGGGATTAAAATTCAGGTATGATTTGTAATGTATGTGTCAGGTATGTGATATGCACGTAGCACATTTATTTGAGAACAGATACATTTTATGTCTGGAATATATTCTCAATAACCTCCAGCGCATCATCTATATCAATGTTGTTCATGAGATGATATATATCCACTGTCATTTCATACTTTTTAAAGGGAATTATGAATAACTGTATAAAGAAATAGTATATGTTATATATATATATATATATATATATATATATATATATATATATATACCAAAATACTTACAGTGTATGCAGATTTGCCAACTTATCAAACCTTCCAGTTTGTAAAGTTGTTATCTTATTGAAGCTCAGGTCTCTGAATCAGAAAGATTTCCTGATTAACTTTAATTGATGAACGCTACAATATTAAAATCGATCACTGCGTATATTGATTCAATACGCACAAGCAAAGTGTTTGCACAAAATATGGCTTAAGACATGACATGTAGGTACATCAACGATGATTTATCTATTACATGCATCCAGCTATCATCATTTGCACGGATATGTTGATATGACATAATCCTGTAAACTTCAAATTAAACACCATATATTCTTCCAAATGAAAGGTTAAAATAACGAACAGTGATCATGTTTCATATTTTGGTGTTTTACTTTCCTCCACTGTATAGGATACATTAATTGAAACAAATACAGATTAAATGAAAAGGATTATTTCAATTTCTCTATCTTACCCTTTACATATATATGCAATAATAATTTATTATCACCTGGGTGTGGTATCCTACTGATTCGATAATCAGGTACATTTTGTGCGTATGAGCAAAATGGCTTGTAATTTCGCACTGACTAAAAGAAAGTTTCCAAACTATAATTTCAAATAAAAATTATGTATGGGTGGCACCACCGTATTTGCAATTTTGCTTTCAAATGTTGAAAAGGGATTACAGACTATCTACCAACTTTATATCAAACGTTGAAACTATTGTATGTACTCAATATTAGATTATATTGATAGCATTTTCATCAATGTATTTCGTGGATTTAAGAATAACTCGTCATTTTGATAGAATACATATATCTTGATACCTTGTCAGAATGGATCAAAAGTATAATAAAAGTATCAAAACCCCGCATTAGGCACATCCAAACGAAAGTACGTACAATTTATTCTTCGGTGTAAACCAGAAGTAATAAAAGAATTAGATAGCTTACATGAGGAATATGTTTTGGTTCTAACTGACAATGCTTGTAACAACATTTTCTTTATTTGTAAGGCTCATTATTACAACTGTATTCTAAACAAACTTGGCATAAATTCTAAATTTGGCAAGCGTACTTATCCTTCAACTACCCTTTCCAAAGACAAAATTCTCAAAAATCATGCTTTAGTTTTAGACACAATTGATGTCCCGATTTTAGACATATTCAACATTCTAGTCAATGGGATGGGTTACGTCGCCTGGAAATTATAATGTTCTATAGGCACTGTGTCAAATGTTGGGTAAATGGCTTCAACGTTCAGAGGTGTGCATTTCCTAATGGATTGCCATCTGAATAACAAAAATCGACCTCATAACAAGTTTTTTGTCATATTTCATTTAAAATAAATCACTTGTTTTTGTTAATTATTAACATAGTTGAATTTGGATAATAAAAATGGACATAAAGCATTTCATTTGAGAAGAGTTTGAATGTATTTCAAAATTAAAATGCTATTGGACATAGAACATGTAGGTGTAAATGAACGAAACTTTTTTTTCACTCTTCGGACTTAGAAAATACTTTCTGTACAACTGAAAACAATATGATATATTTTTAATGCATTTTATTGAAAAAAAGTCAATTCAAACATTTTTGAAAAATCAAAACACCAACAACAATATCAAAAACTATTTAGATTATATTAAACTATGTAGTTCTTTGGACATAGAACGTTCATTCTCTTCAAATGAATAAAAGGTGAAGATAAACGAATAGAGATCAATCTCATAACTCCTATTAGCAATACAAAATAGATAGCTGGATAAACACGGACCCCTGGACACTCTAGAAGTGGGATCAGGTGCCTAGGAGAAGTAAGCATCCCCTGTTGACCGGTCACAAACGCCGTGAGCCCTATATCTTGATCAGGTAAACGGAGTTATCCGCAGTCAAAATCAGTGTGCCAAGAACGGTTTAACAATCGGTATGAAACACGTCAGACAGCATTTGACCCAATACGAGGTTGTATTGACGAACTAGATCGTTATAACGACGATATAATTTGCGAAATCCTGACTGTTGAAACCCCTGTACCATCAACTTGTTTGTCAGTAGCTTACCTCGATTTAAAAACTGATTATACGCGGAACAAGTTTTTGTATATTGAATCAGTTGAGATATATAAACAATATAATGAGAAGCATTTTAAATGTAGTTTAAAGTCAATCAAAACATTTTTTTGAAAAATCAAAACAACAACATTAAAAATAATTTCAATACAATGTACATAGCAACGATGATAAACTCTTTCCACAACATTTGATTTTAGGACATTCATATTACTTGTATACAAAAATCAAGATTGGTTGGTGCCAGTGTGTATTGAATTTGAGAGCTAAATGTAATGCACATTCCGTAGGCCTATATGTTACAGAGCATAGCTTCGATAGAACCATTTTCTCGCAGTCTATCTACGTCTTTATCCACGTGCATGTTTGAAAGAGTACAGGGACAAAATCTACTGATTTTTATTGGAAAGTCGTTGTGCCCACAAAAAATATTCACGTCTTGTCCCTCAAACTTTCCTTCGAAAGTTGAAAAAAACACAGTCCAAATCCTCTCTATTGACAACAAGTACACCCTTCAACGACACAAAACACCCTAATGCAGTGTTATTTACAAGCCGTTAATGTGATAATTGGTTTTTTGTCACTTAAAACTAATCTGTGTATCAAATGGCTAACAACTGTTTCCAAATTTTCTCGCTCAAGGTCACATATGACGTCACAGATAATGGCGCGTAAAATATCGAAGGAAACCCTTTCAAACTTGAAAACTACGCAAACTGTTTCATTTAAAAAACATGTAAAGTAGTTTTAGGCATGAAATGCATTAATTTTGCTGAACAAAATTGATAAGTTTAGAAACATGCGATGTGTCCTTTAAGAGTAACCAAAACGTATATCTTGTACTTGCACATGAATCAAAATTATGTGTTTGTTGAAATATTACAATTAAAACCTGATTAAAGAATAATTACATAAACAGTCTTGTTAATGTTTGAACTTCTGAATAAGGAGTAATATATACATATATATCATTACAAAACGACCAGCCACTGTACAGTGTTATAGTTTAATGGAGTTGCACATATTAAATAAATATCAATTAAAACGGTTTAATATGAATATATACATGTAATATCCATGTGCATATTATTCTGCTGTCTTTTAAATAAATATATATTGTAAAACAAGAATAGAGCTGTAATTTGTTGATTGTGCATATTTATTCATAATTTTAGAATTATACAATCTCCATGTAGTCTTGATGTTTTTGATCCATATGTTCATAATAATTAAGTAACATCTTCAGAGACACATGGATTTAAGATTACATGTATGTATAGTCATAGTTGTTTAGTAATTTTCCAGATGCCAAAATCATACAGCTGTACCTTATGTGGAATATTGAATGTGAAAGATAGACGTCCACTGAAATTACCAGCTATTAGAAAATATGTAGCAAAACGAGTAGGAAGGGAAGTTAGTGACACGGAAGTTTTGTGTAGCAAGTGTAGGGCGGGTTATCATAAGTCTCTGAGGACACCAGGTAACTGCACTCAAAATGATGACAGCACCATTAGAAATCATGAGAATGATGATTCTGAATATTGTGTTCCAGAACCATCTAACACTAATTCTATGAGTCCGAAAACAATTCAGTTCAACATTCCGTCAACATATTCGTCCCATAAATACTGTGTTTGTAGAAAAAAATATCAAAGAGTGAGGCTTTGTGTAATCCAACTGAGTGAAAGAATGCAGGCTTACATACACAATTCACTTTGCTCCCCTCATTTAGAAGGACAGTATGTTTCACAAACTGTTTTGGTAGCTTTGAAATCCAAGTATTCAACGTCTTACTTCAATCGTACTGATATACTTTCACTTCTTGGGATTGTGAGGACAACTCTTTCAAGGACTGCTGTGTTAAATTTTGACAACGCTTCACTTTTCAGATGGTAAGAATAATTATGCAGCAATTAAAAAACACATGATCACTTTAAACGCCGAGGGATTGAATGATTGGCTTCAGAAAAATTATTTGTGTATAATAGATAGAGGTTTTCGGGATATGGTGGAGTTTCTTGAGGAACAGGGTATTGTCAGTACATATGTCAATGTGTTTGAAGAAGGGTGTCAAACAACATTCTACGGAAGATGCAAATGCTAGTCACCTTGTTATAAAAATCAGATGGATTTGTTGAGTATGAATGGAAGGCTGAAGTAGTGGCAGGTTTTCGACAAAGTTGGTTGTAATCATTACATACCACGTATCGGTGAATTAATTAGATTGGTTTCAGCAATATGAAATAGATATCGACCGCCGCTTGCAAGACAAAATCCAGACGGTATCAAATTAGCAGAAGAAATGCTTGAAAAGAGTACACAGGGAAACCATATCCAGAGTTTCGTAGAACAAGAAGCCTTGCTGAAGAAGAGATCAGTGTATACAGTTATAGTTTTTATGTATGGAAACCCTGTTTATGCAAATGAGTCCATTGTGAAAGTAACTCTGCGTGTAGATTAGGGACGATATCAAGATCACAATATAATATGGATATCATTTTAGCATGTATGCTACATAAAGAAGAAATTGAAACTTTTTCAATATCAAAAAGAATGAATATAACCCATTTGACAGAAACCTTTACGCGATTGCAGTTTACCGTTTGACAGCGGTGGTAAATAACTAAACAATATTTTGACATTTCCAACCACAAAAGGACTGTAGATATGTACGTCATGACCTTCGTCATTACGTATTTTTCATTGTGACGTCGTGCAATATGCCTGTGCGGTAAAGTATATTTATGTACAACACTATTATTAAAAATTTTATGGGGAAAGCCTTAACTCAACCGCGAAAATGTGGCTTTAAACATGATTCTTAGATACATTAACGATGATTCATATATTGTAATGATCATTTTCACTGATATGTCGATAAGACATAATCCTGTAAACTTCAAATAAAACACCACATACTGTATTCAAGTGAGTAAGTATCCCCTATAAACCGTTCACACCCGCCGTTAGGAATATATCTAGATCAGGTGAACGGAGTTATCCGTAGTCAAAATCAATGTGCCAAGAACGGTTTAAAAATTGGTATGATACACGTCAGATAACATTTGACTCAATGATATGTTGTATTGGCAACTAGATCTTTATAACGACCATAACATTTGCGAAATGCTGAATTTAAACGAGACTGTTGAAACCCCTGTACCATCAACTTGTTTGTCATCGATTTAGAAACTGACCATACACAGAACATGCTCTTGTGTATCAAATCAGTTGAGAGATATAAACATTATATGCAGGTGATGATGGAATGTTGCGACATAAATATGGCAAGTTGACGATGAGAAAGCTGAAATCACCCCGTTTGTCAAAAGGTTGACTTGTTTGTTTGCCGTTAATATCTACTTTCAATAAAATATAAAGCATAAAACATGTGTGGACGACTCTGTGGTGTCTTTTATTTAGAGTTCTCGGGGATATATGGAATCGACACATGAATTAAAGTTTTTGTTGTTAATACATGAAACGTCGATGTATCTAAATGTCGAATTGCATTGCATGCTACAGCAAGAGATTGTTTCTTCTAATGTCGAGATTTTTGAATAGATTCTGCTTCATAGGATAAAACAGGTCAGCTAAAAAAGGAGCAAAATTGTTGCCCATGGTAAAATACAACATACTGTAGGACGAACTGCCCACCACGAAGATATTGTCAATGAAGCACTTACTGGATACAGCAATGCATCTTTGTTTGTTAGGGATTGTATATAGTTTAGGAATCTTCATATTCATTTAACCCATTGTTTCGGATCTTAAATGTGTCAAAACTGAAGCATGGATTGGAAGAATTTCAGCTTTTTAAAGGGCAGTTGGAGTATAAGTACGATTACCAAAAGTGGAATTAATGCCAAGTTCGTATATAATACAGTTGTAATAATGAGCCTTACAAAGAAATAGTGTTACGAGCGTTGTCAGCTGCAACCAAAACATATTCCTCATATAACCAATCTAATTTTTTTATCACCTCTGGTTTACTAAACACAAGGGATATATGGTAGGTACTTTTGTTTTTATATGTCTAATGCGGGATTTTAATATTCGTCTTATACTTTTAATCCATTCTGAAAATGTAGCAAGCTCTATTTCTATTTACTCCATCATCTGACATATTCTTCGACATAATTCATAATAGGTATGAAATTATCTCACCAATTGAAAAACCGAGATTATCTGTATTTATGACTTTTAGAATAAGTGATTTGAGATGCTCGTATTTAACTATATTAATATCACTAATAATGACTTGCCCAGCTGAACTATAGTTGAAAAAAGATGAAGAATATGTTGGTGTATTACGTAGAAAATGGTCTATATCTAAGCACTGCAAAACTTGTTTACAATTAGAAAGCTTAAATGCAATAGTAGAAGTATATTTGTAGGAAATACTATATGTATCTCTATCAAATGTAAATTGATAGTTTCTAAGTATTTCAATATACATGTGTCATACTACCCTGATAAAGAACTTTTAACACGCTTGCTACATACTTTGATATGTATACTGCGAATGTCTGCGTCCATGTGCAAACGTATGAAGAAAAAAAAATATCCACATTTTCGGCTAAAGTGTCCACACTTTTTCTATTATACTACTCTGTTTCGATATCTTTATTCTTTTTTATCAGGATATATAAGACATTAGGTTACAACCAGTCAAATGTCGCACCCGTGTCTTGGGTTTATATAGGAAGTGTATGGCAAAAGATCGGGGAAAAAATTGACAAAATTTCTCTATTGTTTTTTACAGCTATGTCTAATTAAAATGTCACTAGAATTTTAATTTAAGAAATGCAAACTTTGATTATACATACTTGTTATTGAAATCATCATATCGCTATTAGCTTACCAATGCCTCAAAAACGACAAACTTTTATATCAAGCATTGTGTTTCATATTCTTAGATGTATAATGTACAAACTAGAACACATAATGTTTATACAAGAATATTGATATTACAAATCGCATTTTCCTCTACGAATCAACCAATTTCAGTGCAGCACACAATCCGTTCATATTGAATATGAACGGATTATGAATTTGTTTAAAGCACGCAACTTATTTTCAATTTTCAAGCTATGAAACATTCTATAAATCACAGAATTAAAATGGATTCTTAAATGAAAATGCCGTTATATTAAGTGGTACATGGGGGAGATTCTGAATTGTTTTGCAATATTTTCAAACATATCACATTTCTAATTTTTTAAAGAAAATAATCTGACAATAAACTAAACTATAAATGAGGTGATCTAATTTGTGGACTCGAGTTATGAATGGACATGTTATGTTAATTCATTGATCAACAAATGATAGAGGATACTAGATCAGTCTCCTGCCGACTGCGGCTTAAGGAACATTTTTCCCGCAAGGACTTTAAATATAACAGAGCCCCCCCCCCCCTCCAACCCCAAGATGCAGCTAGAATTTTAATATAGCAACCTCTCTACAGCCCCAGAAACACTTGGGAACCACCTTTAGGCAATTGTGAACAAAAACTTCTATGTGAGAAGAAAATATATCTTAGTGTTGCCTTCATCATCAGAGTTATATGTAGTCAAAATAAATGTACCAGGAACGGCCTAACAATTGGTATGATAGAAGTCGGACAACAATTCACCCAGTTATATGTTTGTAGCAACCACTAATGATGTTAAATCCAGTAATGATAAATTTTGCATTAACGGATGCATTTATGTTTGCTAATGCAAAAACTTTAATGATGGTCCATCAGAACAATAAATCATTCACCAATGAAAAAACCTTTTTTTTTTCATTGGAGGACAAATGAATAATCCACCACTTTGTATCAAATAGCAATTGTCAGACTCAAGATCAAATTGATTAATTAGGTTTGAACATAAGCAGAATAAAATGTTTTCAAACGAAACATACATTCTGCATTTTCAATGTTAAATTTAATACATATTTTTAATGAACACATTCAAATTAATTTCTTTTTCGCATTTGTTTAAGTTTCAGATCGTTTAAACGTTTAAACGATCGGGATATGTGAAATTCGATTATCTCGGTTTTCAGTACTTTTGATGGTCAAGCGTAAAAACAATGATGACACCGTAATCGAAAACAGGAATACAACTCTTAAAGTTTAACCATTGCTTTATTAAATCAATAACAGAGAAAAATGAATTTATTGTATGAATGTGTTTAAAATCACATTACCAGAGAGAGAGAGAGAGAGAGAGAGAGAGAGAGAGAGAGAGAGAGATATTTTATATTGCTTATAGCTATTAAGAGATTGATCATTGTTTGTTATCTTCAACTTTCATGTTTTTATTCATATAGAAAACATGTGTATACATTGTTACTTTCATTCTTATCTGTATGCTGATTTCAAGGAGCTTTAACCATATAAGGTAAGTATGCTATTCATTTGTTGTAAACATTCATATAAGGTATGTTTGATTTGTCAAGCAAACAAACACATACGTTAAACATATTCATAAAACAAAGTATAACATACACACTCGAATATTGAACGCATGTGTCATATTTGTTTTTACAATATGTATAGTATATGGTTAAAATGCAGGTGTGATTTGCAATGTATGTGTCAGGTATGTGAAATGATTTAGATAATTATATTCTTAATAGCCTGCAGTGCATTATCTATATCAATGTTATTCATGAGATGATATATAACCACTCATTTCATAAGTTTTAAAGGGAATCGTGAATAAGTGTATAAAGAAATAGTTAATATTCAATGTTATTCACATTATGTTATGAAACAGGAAATACTATTTTAAAGTTTTTATAATCTCCATTATTCTCTGTTGAATAATATAGTATTTTGGTATCTATATCAAAATACTTACAGTGTTTGTAGATTTGCCAACTGATCAAAGCTTCTATTCTGTAACGTTGTTATCTTATTGTAACTCAGGTCTCTCAATCAGAAAAAAATTCCTGATTAACTTTAATTGATGAACACAACGATATTAAAATATATTACTGTGCAAATCGATTCAATACACCTACGCTGATGACACTCAAGTTTATCTAGTGATCAAGGCGATCGATAATTGGAACATTATATCTAGAAGCCTTGAGGCTTCCTTGTCAGATATAAGTGTGTGGATGAGCTCAAATATGCTGAAATTAAACCAGGACAAAACCGAACTTATCGTGTTTGCGCCTCGACATCAAGTGAACGAAATAAAAGATTGTCATCTTTCGTTTGATGGATCCGTTGTGCATGATGTTTCGTTTGTTAAAAATCTGGGTGTATTTTTTGACAGAACACTAAACATGCGAATACAGTTAACTACTATATCAAAGGCATGTTTTTTTTCAGATCCGAAACATTGGAGGCATAAGACCATTCTTTACCATTCATTTCTGAAGACGGCTACAAGATTTTGGTCAGTTCGCTAGTGACTTTGCGTTTAGACTATGGACACACCCTTTTCTATGGTGTTAATTCTGACATAGTGTCAAAGTTACAGCGTGCGCAGAATTCAGCCGCACGGCTGATTACAAGAACTAAGAGAAATGAGCACATAACACCTGTTTTAGTGAAACTCCATTGGCTTCCAGTACATTTCAGGGTTGAGTACAAACTGTTAATGTTCACATTTAAAGCTCTCCACGGTCTTGCACCTGTCTACCTAGAAGAACTGGTCAGTCCATACAATCCATCAAGACCAAAACGTATGGCGACAGGTTAGACAAAGCAACCGCTACACTCTGGAATAACCTTCTAAGTTACATCCGTAACGAACAACCTTTCGAACTTTTCAAGAAAAATTAAAAAACTTACTTCTTCAGACTTGCTTATCACGATTTTATGTAAGCCATTTCCAATGACAGTATTGATATTCTTTTTTATGAAACCTTTTTGTATGTGTTTTCTGTAGTTTAATCATGATTTTGTGTAAGCAAGTGATAACATTCATATTCTTTTAATGAAACGAATTTTTTTTTTTACACTGTTTTAGATATGTTCAATTTTTAATTGTAGTTTATTGCTGTTTTAATGTAAAGCGCTTAGAGTAGTTTTCTTTTTTATTATATAATGCGCTATATAAATGTTGTAAATGAAAATAAATAAATAATTAATTAATGAAAATACGCGAAAGCATAGCGTTTGCACAAAATATGGCTTTAGACTTGATCTTTAAGTACATTAACGATGATTTATCTATTACGTGCATCCAACAAATAATCATTTTCACCGATATGTCGATAAGACATACTCCTGTAAACTTCAATTAAAACACCATATATTCTTCCAAATGAAAAGTTAAGATAAGGAACAGTGATCCATTGTTTCATATGTTGATGTTTTACTTTCCTCCACTGTATATAATACATTAATTGAAAAAAATACAGATGAAATTCATAGCAAAGGATTATTTCAGATTCTCCCCTTACCCTTTACATATCTATGTAGTAATATTCCATTATCACCTGGGCATGGTATTCAACTAATTCGATACACAGGTACATTTTTTGCGTTTGATGAATATGATTTGTAATTTTGCACTGAGTTAAAGGAAGTTTCCAAACTACAATTTATATGAAAATGATGTATTGGTGCCAACACTTTATTTCGAATGTTGAAAAGAAACTAGCAGCTTTATATCAAATTATCATGGGATTTTATGCACTCAGTATTATACTATATTGATAACATTTTCACCAATGCATGTTGTGGTTTTAGGAAAGGTGGTATATCACCTAGTTTCGGAATAACTCGTAATTGTGATAGAATACTTTTCCCTTGATACCTTGTCAGGATTGATAAAAGTATAAGAAGAATATTATATTTCTGTATTCGACACATCCAAACAAACATACGTATCGTCTATAATTCTGTGTTTAGTAAACAAGAAGTGATAAAAGAATTACATAGGTCAAAAAAGGAAGACGTTTTGGTTGCAGTTCACAAAGCTTGTAACAACTTACAGTGTTTTTGTTTGCAAGGGTCATTATTACAACTGTATTTTAAACGAATTTGGTATTAATTCCACCTTTGGTAATCGTATTTATATTCCAAATGTCATTTCACAAATGAAAGTCTTAAAAATCATACTTTGGTTTTAGACATATTAAATATCCTAATCAATGGGGTATTTAATAGGAGTATCGTACCTTTGCTGGATTCTTGATATACACTACATCAATCAAATAACTGATTTGTAAATGTTAAAAGAAATATATGCGTCATTTGAGAACAGAGACATTTTATGACTTAGATATATTCTCAATAGCCTACAGTGCATTTTCTATATCAATGTTATTCATCAGAAGATATATAACCACTCATTTCATATTTTTAAAAGGGAATCGTGAATAAGTGTATAAAGAAATAACATATATTTAATGTTATTTACATTATGTTATGAAACAGGAAATAATATCTTAAAGTATTTATAATCTCCATTACTCTCTGTTGTATTGTAATTGATTGGTATCTATATCAAAATGCTTACAGTGTATGTAGATTTGCCAACAGATCAAAGTTTCCATTCTGTAACGTTGTTATCTTATTCAAGCCCTGGTCTCTGAATCAGAAAGATTTCCTGATTAACTTTAATTGATGAACACAGCAATATTAAGATATATTACTGTACAAATTGATTCAATACCCTTACGCTGATGACACTCAAGTTTATCCAGTGATCAAGGCGCTCGATAATTGGAACAATATATACAGTCACCTTGAGGCTTCCTTGTCAGATATAAGTGTGTGGATGAGCTCAAATATGTTAACATCAAACCAGGACAAAACCGAACTTATCGTGTTTCCGCCTCGACATCGAGTGAACGAACTAAAAGATTGTCATCTTTCATTTGATGGATCCGTTGTGTATGATGTTTAGTTTGCTAAAAACCTTGGTGTATTTTTGACAGAACACTAAGCATGCGAAAACAGGCAACTCCTATATCAAAGGCATGCTTGTTTTCAGATCCGAAACATTGGAGGCATAAGACCATTCTTTACCATTCATTATTGAAGACGTCTGCAAGACTTTGATCAGTTTGCTAGTGACTTTGCGTTTAGACTATGGAAACGCCCTTTTCTATGGTGTTAATTCTGACATGGTGTCAAAGTTACAGAGTGTGCATAATTCAACAGCACGGCTGCTTACAAGAACTAAGAAAAATGAGCGCATAACACCAGTTTTAGTGAAACTCCATTGGCTTCCAGTACAGTTCAGGGTTGAGTAGAAATTGTTAATGTACACATTTAAAGCTCACCACGGTCTTGTACCTGCCTACCTTGAAGAACTGGTCAGTCCATACAAACCATCAAAATCTTTATGATCCGAAAACGCCATGCTTATTTAAAAGAGTTAAGACCAAAACGTATGGCGACAGAAGGTTTGACAAAGCAACCGCCACATTCTGGAATAACCTTCCAAGTTATATTTGCAACGAAAATTCTTTCGAACTTTCAAGACAAATTTAAAAACTTACTACTTCAGACTTGCTTATCACGATTTTATGTAAGCCATTTCCAGTGACAGCATTAATATTCTTTTTTATGAAACCTTTTTGTATGTATTTTCTGTAGATTAATCATTATTTTGTGTAAACCAGCGATATAATTCATATTCTTTTAATGAAACGATTTTTTAAACACTATTTTAGATATATTCAATTTTTAATTGCAGTTTATTGTTGTATTATTGTAAAGCGCTTAGAGTAATTTTCTTTTTTATTATATAATGCGCTATATAAATACTGTAAATAAAAATAAATAATTAAATAATCAATAAAAATACGCGAAAGCATAGCGTTTGCACAAAATATGGCTTTAGACGTGATCTTTAAGTACATCAACGATGATTTATCTATTACATGCATTCAACAATAATCAATTTCACCGATATGTCGATAAGGCATACTCCTGTAAAAATTAAAACACCATATATTCTTCCAAATGAAAAGTGAAGATAACGAACAGTGATCCATTGTTTCATATTTTGATGTTTTACTTTCCTCCACTGTATACAATACATTAATTGAAAAAAAAAATACAGATGAAATTCATAGCAAAGGATTATTTCAGTTTCTCCCTTTACCCTTTACATATCTATGTAGCAATATTCCATTATCACCTGGGCATGGTATCCAACGAATTCGATACACAGGTACATTTTTTGCGTTTGATGAATATGATTTATAATTTTGCACTGAGTTAAAGCAAGTTTCCAAACTACAATTTATATGAAAATGATGTATTGGTGCCAACACCTTATTTCAAATGTTGAAAAGAATCTACCAGCTTTATATCAAACTATGATGGGGATTTTATGCACTCAATATTATACTATATTGATAACATTTTCACCATTGCATGTTTGTTGTTTTATGAAAGGTGATATATCACCTAGTTTCGGAATAACTCGTAATTGTGATAGAATACTTTTCCTTTGATACCTTGTCAGGATTGATAAAAGTATAAGAAGAATATTATATTTCTGTATTCGACACATCCAAACAAACATACGTATCGTCTATAATTCTGTGTTTAGTAAACAAGAAGTGATAAAAGAATTACATAGGTCAAAAAAGGAATACGTTTTGGTTGCAGTTCACAAAGCTTGTAACAACTTACAGTGTTTTTGTTTGCAAGGGTCATTATTACAACTGTATTTTAAACGAATTTGGTATTAATTCCACCTTTGGTAATCGTATTTATATTCCAAATGTCATTTCACAAATGAAAGTCTTAAAAATCATACTTTGGTTTTAGACATATTAAATATCCTAATCAATGGGGTATTTAATAGGAGTGTCGTACCTTTGCTGGATTCTTGATATAAACTACATCAATCAAATAACTGATTTGTAAATGTTAAAAGAATTTGAAAACAAGCCCCAATCTCCTGGGATTTATATATGAAATACTTGACTTCTTCAATTTTGGTACATCAATAAAGAACTAGATAAAAACCTTCTCTAGTGACATAAAATATTGTGTCATACAAAATGGAATAACCTCAAAGTATTTTCACACAAAAAGAGGCTGTATGCAAGGCGACTCCATATCACCTGATATTTTGTTCTTGCTCTGTGTCCTTGGAATAATGATACATATATAAAAGGAATACCAATTGAGAGGAAGAAATACAATTCTTTTTTACAGTATGCTGATAATACCTCATTGTTCGTAGATGGATCACCTGAATCCATGGACGGTATCCGTAGAGAGCTAGATACTTCACCAAAGTCCCTGGTTTTAAAATAAATTTCTCTAAAACTAAAATGGTATGTATCGACAATATAGACATTTCAGATGAAGATTTCCATCGGTCCAGATGGAAAATTGACTGGCAAATTACAACATTTGATCATGTAGGGATTAAATTTTCTGTATACCTTAATGAAGTAGTTGAACTGAACTATAACATAAAAATATCCTCACTATATGTTAAAAATAAATTATAATTTCTGGAAACAATGGTTTTCCAGTTGGATCAAAATCATAAGCAATGAATCCAGCATTGTGTTTTTGTTTGTTAGGGTTTTTATATATTTTACGAATTCTCATATTCATTCATATTCATTCAAAGAAAGAGTTAGATGTCTTTGAACATATATGGTCTAACTCAAATATCAAAATAAACAATAGTCCTATCTTCTGGAAGAGAAGTTGTAAAGCTGGTATGATATATGTAATTGGTCTCTTTGATTCTAATGACTACTTCAATAGCTTCAAGGCACTCAGTGATTCAGGTATCAAAACAAATATTGTATATCTGAGACAGGTAGTCATTGAAAAAAAAAAACTAGACATGTAAATATAAAAGAAAGTAGAAAAACAAATTAAACTGTTTATCCCTAAAAACAATTTCTATATTTTTTTTAATGAAAAGGGATGCAAAGAAATGTACAATGCTTTAATAGATAAAAAACGGGTACCAATTATCTCAGTATCAAAATGGGTAGATAATGCTGAACTGTATGGAATAAAAAAAATTGAATTCCCCTTTACGGTAAAAAAGGGTCAAAGTTTCAATAGTTACAATTTCAAATACTTCATTGAATAATTCCTACCAATAATTATCTTAAACTTAAATCAATCAACTCTCCCATTTGTACGCTTTGCAAAAGTAACATAGAAACAATTGACCATTGTTTTGTAGATTGTTTTGAAGTAAAGAAAATCTGGTAGAAGTTTTTAAATCAACTGGAATTTTTCATTTGATATATAAGTGTTTGTCGGAGATCATTATGTTCTTGATGGGTAACTTTCAAAGATCACCTAGCAGTGAATTTACGCTGCGATCATGATTACAACAGGGATAGCTTATATGCAAACGCTTCTGAAAAGATTAGCCGAAAAATAAAATCACAGGTGACATTAAATGTGTCCAATGCCGTTGTCATAACAATTCAAAAGTACTTCATTATTATGGATTTTGCCTCAGTTTGCAAAATAACTAGACCGTAAACAAATATATCGTCGACTGCCCTTATTACAGTGATTGACCAGAATCAATAACCTTTTGTTTACATGTGCGTGTTGTCGTTTCCGGGTTTTGATTACGTCATCAGATTCATTTATTGTTTTCAAACATACACATGTAGAACAAGTCTTCATTTTTTCCGATAATGAACTACTAGAAGGAGCGTATGAAAAAAAAATCAACATGGACACGAAAGAGGCATTAAAGCCGAAATCGCTAACAGTGAAATGTTATTCAAGTTTTGTGTTTCTTGACTTTTATTATTGGATGTATTTACTGTATCAAATACGAATTCTTTTTTACAAACTATATATATATATATATATATATATATATATATATATATATATATATATATATTTATATATATATTAAGAATCGATGTTCTGTTAGGTAAAGTATATGAATGGAACTAATAAATACATGATGTTTGAATTGGTTTTAAGGTTTTTACTGCTTGAATAATAGATTAAGAAATTGAAATCGCCATATACGGGTATATATATTGACAATACATTCAATGACACAAGAAAGGTAAACTCGTGAAGAGGTTTTTGTTTTAAACACTCCGGTCGCCAAAATATGTAGTGTTTTGAATCGAAATAAATTATTTAGTTGGTTAGTTGTAAGAAATCAGTGCATGATATTCATCACCAAAGGAATATATATGAATTAATTGATTGGTGATTTCCGCCACAATCAACAATTTTTTCAGTTATGTGGTGACGCCTAGTTTTTATCGGTGAACGAGAGAACCGAGATACAATGTACCTGGGAAGAGACTTCCGACCTTCCGAAAGTAAACTGGGAAAATTTCTCCCTTACCGGCGCGAGCGAGATTCGAACCCGTGCCTGTAGAGGTGAGAGACCGTATGGTGTTGAGGCCGATGCTTTAACAACTCGGCTACGGAGGCCCCGAATATATATGGAATATGTACCCAGAAAATTATGGCGCCCCATACAGTTGCGCAAAGACAGCTGCGGCAAACTGCCTCCCTTAACGAAGAAGAAAAATGATCCAAAAATACATCATTGTGTGTATATGCATGTCAATGACATACATAATGCTTTTATTTCGTATTGTATTCATAATTAATTTCCATACCATTGTTATGTCATCAATATATATGAAGAAAATCATTGAAAGTTTTGACAGTAATTTCTGTAATTATTCATTGTTTCAGTCATTCCATCGAAAGAAAAATGAAATGAGTGAAACACCATTGGCGGTTGCTTAATGGCTAGATATTTCGCTTGCGAGAAGTCATCCTGTCAACACAGCAACAATCGATTATAAATTTTCACATAGATTATCATTGACTCTTTCTGACATAATAGTGTTAACCGAACCCATTTAATGTTTAATTTTTGAAACCATCAAAGGACATAAATCTTTTTATCCCGATAATGGCTATGGAGGAGATTATGCCGGATTTTGAGGAAAATGTTAAGATAACGAACAGTGACGAATCTCATAACTCCTATACAAATACAAAATTAACAGTAGGACACATTAGGACATCTGGACACACCAGTGATGGGACCCGGTGTCTATATGGGGAATAAGCATCTCCCGTCGACCGACACACACCCCGTAAAGACTATATATCGATCATATAAAGTGAGTAATCTAAAATGCTGATTTTAAACAAGGCATAGAAATCCCTGTAATATCAACCTACACGTATTTCTCAATACCCTGCCTCGATTTAACAAGAGTACCGCAATATACACTCGTCGGACAGTGACATTAAACCTGGAAGTATATTATGCATTCTGAATTGATACAACACATATTGTGAATGAAAGGTGAAGAAGAGTGAAGATAAAAGCCCTAAAGTGAGTCATGATGCACCAGTCCATCTGACACGTGAACAAATTATGTATTTCTCTGAGAGGGAGGTAGTAACAAATTTTCAGAGCAATACCTGTGAATATACTGAAGAAAAAATTGGAAAAATGTTTGATTTGATCTTACCCTTAAGTAGTTCATAACGCAACAACCCAACTGAAATGCCCACTGCACTTGTATTCCTCCGAGAGGAAACCTTTGAATAAATATCAGGGCAATATCTGTATCCGTAATTAAAAAAAAGCGAAAAACTGTTTGAACTATTTTTCAAATTCATTTCAAAATTAAGGATTATCTCCCTCATATATCTTATCCTTAGACGAATTTGACTCCACTTTTTTGGCACGCTGTTTTTGGCTATAATAGCTCTAAGCTTTGTTGTTTTTTCCGATTTCAAACATTTCGGTTGAGCATCACTGAAGAGACATTATTTGTCGAAACGCGCATCTGGTGCATCAAAATTGAAACCGTATAATTTTTACTTTAGCCTAAAAGTAGGTCAAAGATGGGTCAATCCAGCTGAAGTACAAACTGAACTTGTATACCTCCAAGGGGATGTCTGTGGCTAGATTTCAGGGCAATATCTGTACCATTATAAAAGCCCAGAAAACTTTTGACCTACTTTTAATCCCAATGGAGGTCATGTACGTACGGGCGATCCAACTGAAACTGAACTTGTATTCCCCTGAAAGGAAGCTTATGTGTAAATATGTATTAAGTAACAAAAAAAAGTGCGGAAGTCTGTTTGACCTACTTTTAGCCCTAAAGTAGGTCTATGATGACCCAATTCATTTGAAATGCAAACTCAATCTTACACTTCTTGAGGGATATATTGTGACATAAATTCAAAGTCGTACATGTACATGCTACGTACAAAAGTCAAGCCAGAAACCAGCCAGACAGAAAGACGAACAAACAGCGCCATAACATAATACGTCCGGTCTAATGACGGCCACATCAAACTGACCATATCCAGAACAAACACATCCTTATCGAATCAGTTGAAAGACATTGACACCACATGCATATAATAATGGAATATTGTTACATAGATGTAGACAGTTAAGTTGTCAAAGGGAAAACAGAAGTGATCCTATTTCTCACAAAGTTGGGTTGCTAGTTTGACGTTAACATCTATATTCAATAAAATGTCTACGTATCAAGCAGATGTGGAAGAATTTGCGGTGTCTTTTATATTGAGTTCACTTGGATGTAACAAATCGACATTTTAATGAAAATGAATATTTTTGATAGATAAAACGTAGTCGATATGGAGTGCTGTATCGGTACATGGGAACTCGGAATAAATGTTGTATTGTCGACATGGTGACGTAAAAATTTATAACGTTTTCAAATTTAAACATTTTAACACATATTTCCTATTTCCACTTTTACTGGCATTGTGTCATACAAGTAATTATTATTCAGATAGAGATACTTACAAGGTCTGTAGATTCGTCAATCCGTCAAAAATCCCATTCTCTAAAGTTGTTATATCATTGTTCCACAACCCTCTGAATGATAAATATATATTGATTAACCTTAATTGAATAACGTTATTATGATGCAATATATCGTAATGTATACAATGGAACACATTTATTAAATATCTTGACCTTAATTAAATCCCCTGAAATAAAAACAACATGATCTGGTTTTGTATTATTGTGAGACAAAATTTGTACAATGGCACCTACATGAAAAAGAAAGAGTTTTTGATTTGGTCTTCAATTCAATATTTATATTGATCAACAAACTTTTTTTATCTATGAACAATTCTCAGCAGTCTTGTTTAAAGTCAGCATTTCGAAAATTGTATGGTCGCTATGATGATTTAAATTGCAAATACGGCATATCATTATGTCGAAAGCTGTCTGACGTGTTTCATTGAAATTATACCGTTCTTTTAAATCTGCTTTTGTCTACGGATTACTCTGTTTACCTGATTGAAATACACGGCACACGGCGGGCGTGACCGTCCATGTTAGTTTAGGATGATGGTAGTGATTTTATGCAAAATGGTTATTGAAATGCAAAATATAAATCAAACCTTCCTTTCTACATATTTAAAGCATGTTCATATAAGTATATGGTAATATATGACATGTACTGCGCATGCTGGATTATAACGTCACACCATGACGCTGTGTATTGCTTACTGTAAAGTATGTCAACAAAACGACTTCGACAAAACCACAATACTAGATACCGATCCTGAAGCATATTACTGCACCATTTGAACCGTTCCCATATTAAACCCTTCCGTTTAAACCGTTTAACGTTCCATTTCGAACCCAAAACATTCCGTTTCCAGACCAAAGCGTTCGTTCCCTCATAGTTTTCGTTGCCGTATAGCCATTCGGAACTCGTGCGTCCGTTTCTTATTGTAGGTCAATATGGCGCTTGGTCCAGATAGTAGACTACAGCTTCTGATTGAACATATTTTAAAGTTATACAAAGGTGGATAGTTCTACAGTTCAAATCCGTAAGAGTTTACAGACAAATCACCAGCTCATCACGACATGAAAGGATTCATTTTAATTTGGGATAAACGGCAAATTTACTTCCATTAAGATTCTGAACGAACACCAACGTACTAAATAAGAAAATATGTGCAATTGGCTTATCATTTTGAAACCAATGATTAAATAGCAGCAATGTTACTGTTGACCAAAAGAAAAAGTCCGTGCAGTGGGGATTCTTTTATCACCATTGCTATTATCATTATCATCAATGTTGTCAATAGGGGATTTCGAAACAAACAAAATATCAAATTATAAGAGCTGTTGTAAGAGCACATAACTCTTTGACTAATGGCAGTTTGACATATTTCAAAATAGTGAAAATGTTGGGAAATTAAAATGAATTCAACTGGTGTGGTGTCGTCTTCAAAAGAAGTTATAAGGTGATCGAGACACTTAGATTTGCTAAAGTAACGGTGCACGTGTACCAGTCTATGGGTGAGTGGTCACGGTGTACACACTATAGGTCCCCGTTTCAGATGAAATTGGCTTTCTTGATGTCCCTCTTTAAATTTGGCAGGTTTCGTCAAAGCCTTTTAATGTAGGTGTATGCAATTGGTACATTTACAGATACCATCAAACAACACCAAAAGTCACCGTGATACTGAAACAATGAGGGTATTCCCCAATCTGACTTAAACGCAAAATGAATTATTTTTATTGAAGATAACTAATTACACTGGTTTTGAAATTAGAATCCTTTATTATCAACTATCATTAAATTCGTTACGCAATAGCTTGTTATCCTTATGGTAAATTTTTAAATCAAGGCAAGTTAATGGTATAGAGGTTTCAACAGTCTCGTTTAAAGTCAGCATTTTGGAAATTATATGGTCGTTATAACGATCTAGTTTGCAAATTCAACCTATCATTGAATCAAATGGTGTTTAGTGTCTTTCATACCGATTTTTAGACTGTTCTTGGTATTCTGATTTTGCCTACGAATAACTCGTTTTACCTTATCAAGGACTCAAGGCGGGTGTGACCGGTCCACTGGGGATGCTTGCTCCCCCTAGGTACCTGATCCCACCTCTGGTTGTCCAGAGGTCCGTATTTCCCCATTTATCTATTTTGTATTGTTTCTAGGAGTTATGAGGTTGATCATTGTTTGTTACATATTCCCTTTGATGCGCATATATCGATCTCGTTTTGGATACATTTATTCTGGATGTGCATATGATGAAAATTTCAAATGGGTTGGCACGCTATATTAACTGTAATGTACATTTGTATAGTATATGAGCATTGCTTAAAGGTTACAAAAATGCATGTAATGCAATCATGTACAATTTAAATTCCTCTTTAAAATCGCCTGTCTAAATACCTTTTTGTGTTTCAAATAATCGAAAAAATATAAAATTTCATCAGTAAAGAGTGACAATATTTTATGATAGGGACAGAGAACAAAGCCTGAAATGACGCAATTCGATTTGTATTTTTTGTTGGTGAAAGTTTGAAGTTGTTGTCTATTGATTACATTACATAAATATAAATATCCCAATGTGAAATTTAAGGCACGTATGCTTGTAATATTAATTAACTTCAATTACCTTCCCATCACTGTTCATGATATCAATAAAAATATGAAACTTTCAGCGTGGCAAATAATATATTTTTCCCTACAATGCCTATGTATGAATAAAGAGTACCAAAAATGTCCAAAATGTATAATTTGAAATAGAGGCCAAAACATTTGCTCCTATATTTGAACAAAGCGTTCCTTTCCCGATGGGAACCGTTCATTCCCAGTCCCAAAGCGTTCCGTTTCCGTTAGAAACCGTCCGTTTTCCCTGAAAACCGTTCCGTTTAAACCCATTAACTTTTTTTTTCTAAACAAAACCGTTCAACGTTCGTTCACATTTTCACTTGTGTAGTAGTACGCCTCAGGGTCTGTCAATTGAGACAGTAGTAGTGTGAGAATAAACATCATACACCCCATTCTTTAGCGTTGTTACGCTATCGTAGCTCAGTTCTCTAAATGATAAAGATATATTGATTCACCTTTATTGATCAACGCTACAATTATGCTATACATGTATTAAAATATATAAAAATTAAAACCATTATTTGGCTTTAATTACATCTGCTGGAGTAAAATCATATGATCTGGTTTTGTATTATTATGAGGCTTCCGCGTTCAAAATACACTAGGAAAATATATACAATATCAGTATGAGTATAAACAAATATATCTACACAATATCGTTTTATCGCATAAATAATCATTCTAATTGATATTTCAAGTGCAACAATCGACTATCGACAAAGTGCGCGATCTGATATACTTTTGAAATGTAATTGAAAGTTCATTGCATTACACATTACATAACATACTGATACTAAACAAATGGTTGAAAAAATATTTATTTATATTGGATTTATGAATTCAAAAATACAGTAGTATAAGCACACAACATATCAATCAATTGCAGAAAACGTATCTAACTTATGTATTGCATTTTGTCATCAATATTTCAGTAAACATTGATCTGGTCTGTATATCTTTCATGCAATACTGAACGGAAATGGCAGGAATAGCTAGGTATCTCATTGTTGTATTAGATATCTACAATTATTGTCTTTCCATAATTTTACAACACTATCATGCATATCAATACATGGCTCACACATATATGTATCAATTCCTGACACTCCAGACTTATCTCGAATTATCTCACTAGTTGACTGAGACATAAATCTGAAGAAATCTTTCTAAGCTCTCTTTGGCGGAAGTAATTGCTCTTCATCGGCTTCTTGATTATTATAATTTTCCGGAGATAGAACTGCATATTTCAATGTTTCGTTTTTTACTAGCTATTGATTTAATGAGGCTAACACCGCCTTATCTAGAATTTTAGATTTAATACTGCAGCTAAAATGAAATACCGATCTTCAAACACAGAAAGTAGCAATGACAAAGATTATTTCAATGCGCTCATCATGTTGTTATTGTACACTAAAGATAAAACATTTGCATGTACTTGGTGTTTAAGTTCAAGAATGAACGGAATAGTAAGGCTAACACTTTCATTTCCTTGTATCAGAAGTGTTTCGTATTCAAATGGATCGAGGATGGATGCTAATTAAGTCCTTAATATATTACGCAAGGAACTATTTATATTATTGAGTTTCTCTTCAAGACGGACCTGGTCAATTTCAGCTGAGAGTTCCACTTGATTGCATTTGAGCCCTGTTATTTTCATTCATATTATAAATACTCTGAGGCATGAATTGATCTCCTGACAAAGTTAACAATTTGAGATGCTTTGGCAATTATATTGTTTAAATGAAAAGAAGAATTCTTCAAACCATCCTTAAGCACTTCCTGCAGGGAGTGCACATTTAGAATGTTTTGGCAAGTGTTCAATATTATCTTCCTTGTCCACATTTTCTGTGTCATCCATTAAAGGTGAAGATAACGACCAGTGATCATTCTCATATAAGCAATGCATAATAGATAGTTAGACAAACACCAGAGATGGGATCAGGTGCCTAGTATTAGGAGGCATCCCCTTATTGTTGCCCCATACATTATCATTATCTTCAGACTCAAACCAGGCCAGAGAATCTTATATATATTAACCATATTTGAGTGATTTTCAGTAACTATGGTGCACATTTTGTTTGCAATATCAAACTGCAAGTGTTTGTTTATAATCTCCTCGGGTCTTCTCTGCAGAATGTTTGTCTTTAAACAGTTTGCAGCACAGTGTTACAGAATAAATTGTTCAATATATAATGAAATAGAAAGTAATTCCTATGAAAGCTTCCATCTGTCTATATGACGGCAAATCCATAGTTAAGCATATGCTTTTGGTTTGAGAAAGTGGAATTTTAAGATTCCTTTTCACCTCCATATATTTCTCACGAATGATTTGTTTGAAAGACATTTATGACTGGGCATCTGGTATTAGGGGTCGGTCCAACTTTCCAACAATTCTCCTAAAATTTGAACTTTCAACAATTGGAAAAGGTAAAACATCTCCAGCTTTAAAATATAGCAGTGCTGATGTGGTCAGCTTTGTTTTCCATCACTAGTACTATAGTTGGTATCGTTAACTGGCTAAAAAAGGGGCGAATATAACGAACAGTGATCAATCTCATAACTCCTATAAGCAATACAAAATAGATAGTTGGGCAAACACGGAGTCCTGGACACACCAGAGGTAGAATCAGATGTCTAGAAGGAGTAAGCATCCCTTGTCAACCGGTCGCAAATGCCGTGAGCCCTATATCCTGACCAGGTAAACGGAGTTATCCATAGTCAAAATCAGTGTGCCAAGAACGGCCTAACAATCGGTATGAAACACGTCAGAAAACATTTGACCCAATGATAGTTTGTATTAACGAACAAGATCGCTATAATGACCATAAAATTTGCAAAATGTTATCTTCAATCGAGACTGTTGAAATCATTGTACCATCAACTTGTTTGTTAGTAGCTTGCCTCGATTTAACAACTAAATATATACGCAGAAGAAATTATGTTTTATATGAATATAGAAACATATTAGCTAACAAAGGGCCACAATTCATACCAATGGGGATTCCACCAGACTATTGGAAAACTTCATCACCGAAGACCACGAAGATATTGTCAAAGAGAAACTGTAGTATATTTTTTATTTCAACTTCAGAGAACTTGTGCGTGGAATCAGAGATTTTTTGGATGAATGATCACTAGATAAGAATATTTCCCTTTTCCATTTTTGTTGAAAGTATTTGTTCATTGGCTCTAGCAAGTATATCCATGGGTCTGTGTTTACCCAACTCTTTATTTTATATTGCTTATAGGAGTTATGCTATTGATACTGTTCATTATCTTCACCTTTCACTCAGATAGAAAGAAGAATTTAGATAGAATTTCTGTTCACAATAGTCTGCGTTGAAACCTTACAAATAATCCTAGGGAAACTTTTAATAAATATTTTCTGTTGGTTTACCATACCGTAGGTATTAGAACTAAAATGTTGTTCATTAAATGCTTTTAACTATTAAAGACAATATCCATGAAGTTAAACGTTTTGTTCACAGGGTATAAAAGTCAATGACTAATATAATGAATTGATCTAAACCTCCAAAATATCATCAAATATTTGACGTATTGTAAATGTTATGGCATATACTGGAATGAACAAAACAATATTTATCTACAGGTAATTTATTACATTAACATTTCTTGCAATGCAAATAGACCCATTACACCCCATTACAGTTAAATTGGCTGTCCTTACATTACCATTACACATTATCATCCCTCCATGCCTGGCTACACTAATGAAATATATCATAATGTATAAAACTGAAAACTATTAAAGAATCTCTTGGTCTTAATTCCATCTCGTGGAACAAATGAAAACCATCTCGCTGTGACCTTTTATTCCTCATTTATATATGTCGACGACATTTTATTTATCAATTCTCAATATAGTCTTTTTTAAAACCAACATTTTGCTAATTTTATTATTGTCATAATGATAAAATTTGCAAATACGACCTACTACTTTGTCGAATTCTGTCTGACGTATTTCATAGCTATATATACCGGTCTTTACATTCTGATTTTGACTACAGTTACATGTAACCCCGTTTACCTGATAAAGATATAGGTCTCATGGTGGTTGTGATCAGTAAACATGGGGTGCTAATTCTTCCGCAGCACCTGATCCTATCTTTGGTATATCTAGTTGTCCGTGTTTGTCATTTGTTTTACTATGGAATTTATGAAATTGTTCGCTATGCATTATCCTCACTTGTTCATAGACCATATGCAATAATTAATTGTCAATAAGTCAAACGTCAGTTGGGATATACATTCATAATTTAACTATAAAAATAAAATTATGTTGAAATATTCGAATTTACTTGCATTTACCAGATAAATATGCACTAATGCCAAATTTATAGTAACCTTTTTGGAGGTGTTTCAATATATAATAAACTACATATGAATTAAATTGAAGAATTATGTAGGTCATCCACCTTGCACCATACAAACAGAATCAAATTATAAATTTGACTATGCACAACAAATTCACCATCCTCATTATGTTCACTCGTTTCTAAACCTCATAGAA
The DNA here is from genome assembly GCF_947568905.1 of Ostrea edulis. NCBI lineage: Eukaryota > Metazoa > Mollusca > Bivalvia > Ostreida > Ostreidae > Ostrea > Ostrea edulis. The sequence goes on from NC_079173.1 coordinate 27,088,645, forward strand.
GTGTCCGTATTTTGACATTCATAGAGAAGTGTTTTTGAAGCCATCGGTATAGATTCGTATTGTCTCTTACCTAAGTTTTCGATCTCGCAAACCCAAAAGTAGTGCATAATTGATGAGCAATTGATGAGCGTGTGTAGCATTACAAGGAATCTACATTCCATACTTATCACTTTGGGATCATTACATTTCCGACGTTTTTGCCTTTGGTATATTTACAAAATGTAATGATAAACAGATATTCACAAACACAATTTAATTCGTAGTAATGCAAGTATGAACGTATATCTACTTGATAGATATACAGTGTATAAGAATGTTGACAGAGGTGAGAGGAAAACGTAAATCTAAGAAAGAAATTTCATTTTATGAATGAACTGTGAAAGGTGGAAATAACGAACAGTGATTAATCTCATAAATCAAGAATAAAGAGTTGGGCAAACACGGACCTCTAAGTGTGATGCTTAAAAGTGGTATGTGTTGTCCTTATTTCTTAAATGAACCTAGAAATGACTTTTAACGACATCAATACGCTGATAAAAACCATTGAACGCAGTGTGTATATCCCAATATATTCTTTATTTTAAAGGCGTGTCTTCAAACACTGACTATTTATATCCTTTGTTAAAATTAAAAATGCGTGTCTTATAACGCTGATGTTTTATATTATTTGTTAAATGCGGAATTTCACTTAAGAAAAAATACATTCACATAATGCAATAACACAATTAATATAGCTTTATAACAACTATTTAACGTTGTTAACATGTGTTATACTTTCTAAGATGCTTCGAATAACTTACAGATCACAAGTGTCCGTGGGGATGTTAGTCGGTACTCTGCTCAGCCTTCTAAAACCACAATATACATAAGTCCCATTACAGTAAGATGACTGTCTACAACTACACTCGTCAGGACAGGCGTCCGCCCCCTGGCTGTAAAGCACAGGGAACACGACAGACACCCAAACCTCCAGCCGCATAGTTATTACATATGAATGTAATGGACAGTTATATCTGTCTATTCTCATTAAAGTATAACTATTCAACTTCCTTGTTCGTACAAGAGCTGAATCATTATGGACCCTGTCTCTAACGCAAGGACATACATCATTTGATCTCGTGTCAGCATCTGCATATTCGTATCCATTAAAACAAATATCGGGAATATCCAAGAAAATACTTGGAATTTTTGCCTTATAATAATTTGTATAGTGGTAGATATTCAGCACTGGATAGGAGATAATATAAAGGAATCCACCCATTCTCCTTATCTATTCAGAATGTATGTTTGTAGATCTTTAGTGTTAAAACAGAGAGTAAAACTTGCACAATCAACAGAAAAGACTAAGGATTTACTGTATAGCAGGTTAAAAAAATCGCAAATTTTTCATTTCGCAACAAATCGCGGTCGGTTTAATTCACGGAAAAACAAATCTTAATACCCTGAACCCAATTTCGTATCAATATGAAATATTAATTCACTGAATGTTTTATTCGCGGAAATTTTGTTTCAGTGAATATAGTGAAAATTAACACCGCGAGTTAATTTCCTGCTATACAATAATTATGTGCATTCAAATTGAACCGTCTGCAAGAAGTAACCAGACACGCACATCAAGAAAGCGACACAGATAGTCCGGAGTAAACGTTCACATCAATATAAATACTTAGTCTCGAAACATACACTGTGCTTTAGGGAGTTCATTTGAAGAAAAATGACTTTGTATCCGTCCAGGTTTTACAACAGCAGCAAAGCAAATTGGACGTTTCATTTGCTAAACACGACATGTTAGGGATATCAACTCAGATTATGACAGTAGCCAGGTGTTTTAATATTTAGAATGAAGTAGCATGAATAAATATACATACAGATTAATAGATATATTTATATCCATTGCTACACACACAAGCTCTGACACTTAATCTCTCTCTCTCTCTCTCTCTCTCTCTCTCTCTCTCTCTCTCTCTCTCTCTCTATATATATATATATATATATAATTGTTTATCGCAGTATTATTTCTTTTTCAGGAATGAAGGTAATTTTTGCTTATTTTATACGCTATGAAGTAACTTAGGACACTCTGTCTATTGTAAACTGCATCGTAACCCTATTCGAGAATCTCGAAAAGTACCATCTTAAACGTTAAATTGACTGTTCTACATTATGACGGACGAAAATGCAATCTCAAAATTAAATTCATCACAATATGTCAACAAAGCACAATTAGCTAAATTGTCGAAAACGATTGTTATGGAAACCATGGATGTATGTACTTATATTGTAGTGTCTGAAAGTAATTGGAACTTATCAATATATTCACGACGGACGTTGTATTTCGAAAGTTTTTATACCAATCGAGGCTTCATTAAAATGGTTTCAAGGAATTTGATAAGAAGCAAATGCAATAGATTTGAAATTCATGTTTGATATCCAATATTCTAATTTATTTTCAATTGTACGTCATTCTTAAAACGGACAAACGGACATCTTTGTTTACAGCATTCAACACTCCAGTTGAAAGTCAGGTTTTTACAAAATTTATGGCCTTTAAACTTTTTGATTTATCAATACACCATACTATTGGGTAAAGCATTGTCTCACACCTTTTATACGTATTGAGGCCATTCTTTGCACACTTATGTTGACTACGCATAACTCCGTTTACCTGATTAAAATATAGGGATTGGGGTGGGTGTGAACAGTCGACAGGAGCCCTAAGATTGATAACTCTGGGTTAGTTTCACCTTTTCATTGAAACATCATCTGTTTGAACATGTAAACTTGTGGTATATCCTCCAGGTTTGTGTTAGTTATTTCATTATAAATGTTTACCATACAATATGCGGGATTGAGTCGGATCCGTGTTATTTTCGCCTTTCTGTATTTGTTGAAGGTTTTGCCCCTTTTAAATTCTTTTAAATTTCTTTCAAAAACGATTAGAGGAAAAGCAGATTCGCCCAGTTTTAAATTTGCCCATTGACAACGAAGGCAAAAGAGGTCAAATTAAAACGAGGCAAAAATGCGTTTCTTAAAATTTCAACAACAATATCATATGGTAAATATATTTTATGTATGCTAGGTTATTCCATCGAAATCCGTTTGATAATATTTGAAATAACAAGGATTGTTTATAAGTTAAAATGGGATACGATGGGAAATGTCGTTATGTGGCGTAATTACTTATGCTTGTCCACTGATTTCTTTTCTCCAGCTCTCTTGTTCTGATGCATGTATAAGATATGTTTAGCGTTTTCTTATAGTATATAGCATTCGTGAAAAAAATGCACACAGTCAAATAATAATGAGATTTTTTTCTTAGATAAGAATTCACAATGCATATTATTATCATCCTATCTGAAATGACAGTTAGCACTTATTTAATGATTTAAACATGCTAGGATCAAACTACTGAACACTGTTGATAAGAGTAAAAGTGTCACAGGCAACAGAATCAATACCACTACACATCAAGATAAATGGTTAAATGTAGCGTCCCAGGTCTTTGTACATATCCTATCCATGCAATTTTATGAAATACCAATATTTGATTGCACGTCGGATTCGTATAATTCAATGTCAGTTTTTTCACCATCGAGGATACCATCGTTTTCCCTCAAATACAGAGTCACTACTGATTGTTTCATTGAATGCAAAGTTCTCCAAACGTTACCCTATCTGAAAAGATTATGTTCTGGGGTGAAAAATATAGCACAAATGGGATGGATTATTGTTTTCGATTTTTTTTTTATTATTAAAGTCGAATTTGATTAAATTGATATCATTTTTCCTATTACTGTTCATTTACTTAGTATTAGTATACCATGTACTACCAACACATGAATGTGTACAATTAAATCACCAAGTTTAATTCAAATTCTACAACCAATTCTGCAAGTATAATATAAATAAATTGCAGTATGATGATCGATCTATGATAATGGTTGGGAACTGAGATAAGTGTGATGTCATTAATTTTCTTAAAGGGTTCATATAGTGATAAAAAAGAGAGATAAGAGAGAGAGAGAGAGAGAGAGAGAGAGAGAGAGAGAGAGAGAGAGAGAGAGAGAGCTACAATAAGTTATGTGTTACCTACATGCTGATCTCAAACATTAAATTATTATAATATTTTGAAAGAACAAGGTACGATTGTATACATAAAAAGGCCGCAAATTTTTCTCTCTTTAAAATGTGCCTGGAATTAACCTTAATCAGCGTTTTAAGAAAGTAAAATGTATGCCAGGTATACTATGTTAACAAAATCGGAATGATATTCCTAATTGAATAGCATTATGACATCATGAATAACACATTTCCCGCCATTTTTCCAAAATCAGCCTGAAAATTGTCAAATCTCATACAGAGTATTGTTCAGGAAAAGATGTGCGCATTTGTCGAGCAAAATCAAAATGATATATGTTGTGTATTATTTTAAGATGAAAAACATGCTTGAATATGAATTTGCTCGACGCATGCGCTGTATGTTTCCTGAAAGGAAAACCGCCTGAATTTGTGGATATTTTAATTGAAAATTGCATTTTTGCAATTTTATGCCAACTTCAAGCTCTCGTCATATGACACAAATTATCTTGCTGATCAAACTGAGCGGATTTGGGGTTTGCTAATATATTCCTTATTTGAATGCCAGGGTTTGAGCTCCAAGTAATAACTCCGTTTACCTGATCAGGATATAGGGCTCACGGCGGGTGTGACCTATCAACAGGGGATGCTTATCCCTCCTAGGCACTTGATCCCACCTTTGGTTTGTCCAGGGGTTCGTGTTTGCCCAACTATCTATTTTGTATTGCTTGTAGGAGTTATGAAATTGATCACTGTTCGTTATCTTCACCTTGCATCCAGGGGTCTGTGTTTGTCAAACTATCTATTTCATATTGCTTATGGGAGTTATGAGATTGATCACTGTTCGTTATCTTCACCTTGCATAATTCTAGTACATGTACCTTCTATTTTCTCATCCCTAAGGGAATTGTTTGTTCACACCGGAGGTTAACAACTGTAACACAGGCTCTGTAATTTTAATTCTTTTTTTCTTTTTTTCGAGAGATCCATGATCCTCATTATTGAATGCTGAAAAGGTGGCGAAGCTGTAGTCTTTACCCGCTGTTTTACTTTGTCCAGTATTCAACGTGGATACATCAGAGGTAGGATGAGGTGTCTAGCATGAATAAGCATCACCTTTTGACCGGTCACGTCCGCCGTGAGCCCTATATCCTGATCAGTTAAACAGAGTTCTCCACAGTCAAAATTAGTGTGCCAAGAACGGCTTAACAATCGGCTAAATAAGAAAAATGTTACTTTCTGCAACAACATTCCAACGCAACAGTGTCCTAGGAAATTAACAAAATTTAAAATACATATATTGTTAGGTTTGTTTTCAAGAAGAAACCAATGGATTAAAAGGAAAAAGGAACATTTTGTTCTGTCTTTGAAGTAATCGCACAGTCCCTAATTAGATATCTGTTTATTTGTCTCCGGTTACCAAAATATCATTACCAAAGCTTAAAAACATCATGTAACATAAGCAGGTGGATTGTAATATCACTACGCTGACATTTTCAATTTCTAACTTACTTATTCTCTGTCCCATAGTTGTCATTCTACACATGCACACATATATACATATCAAAAGCATTCGACTCAAATAGTAAAATGAACATTACATCCCTTCAAAGTATTTTGCGCAATTTGAAATACATAATTTCAATCTCTGAATCCATTTCTGAAATGCGTCATGGTACACTGATTTAGGTAGACCTCTGAGTCACTGACTAATGGCTGAGTCCAGAGATTTTCAAGACTTGTTACGACGACCAAATAAGAATTTTTTTTAAGTTTTGGAAAAAGGGAAAAGTCGCATGGAGCCAGATCTGGGGAATATGGTGGGTTTGGCAAGAAGGTAATCTTATCCAACTTCTAATGGACAGTTCTGTTTCTCTACTTCCATTAGAGTATAGCTATTTAACATTTCTTCCTTGTTAGTACAAGAGCTGAACCATTACGGACCCTGTGTCTAACGTAAGGACCTTGTAAACGCACCTCGTTTCATATCGTGTCAGCATGCTCGTTTTCGTGTCCATTAAAACAAATATCGAGAATATTCCAGAAAATACTTGGGATTGTGGAATCATTTGTGTAGTGATAAATATTCAGCATTAAAAATTATAGGATATTAAGGAATCAGCCCAGTCTCCTCCTCAGATTAGTTACAATGTGTGTTTGTTAATCCTAAAAGTTACAACATAGAGTAAAAATTGCGAAATCAACAGAAAAAAAGACTAAGGATTAAATTATGCGCATTCAAATTGAAAGAAAAAGTAACCAGACACCTACATAAAGATGTCTTTAGACTTAAAGCGACATGGATATAGTCCATAGTTAATGCTCACATACATATCATTACTTCTCTAAACTATCTCTAAACACACACTGTGCTTTCAGGAGTTCATTTTCAGGAAAAAAATATTCGTCCAGGTTTTACAACAGTAACAAAGTAAATTGGATCTTTCATTTTAATTTAGGTAACACTACACCGTACACGGAGTTTTAAAAATATCTACTCATATCATGACAGCATCCGGGTGTTTTAGCTGACATTTAGAATGAAGTAGCATGTATGAATAGACATACAGATTGATAGATGTATTTATAGTCATTGCTATACCTAAGAACACTGACACTTATTGCGACATATATATATATATATATATATATATATATATATATATAATTCAGACAGACAATTATAACACCCAACCATACGTTTACCCGTAGGATTTAAACGATACATGATCAATTAATTATATATAAAGCACTAAATAATCACAACTAGGTACTGGAAATGTTCAGGCTGAGGTGAAAATTTTCAGTACCTAGTTGTGATTATTTAGTGCTTTATATATATATATATATATATATATATATATATATATATATATATATATATATATATCAGTATTATTTTTTGTTCAGGAATAAAGGTAATTTTCCCTTATTTTATATGCTATGAAGTAACGTAAGACACTCTGTCTAATATAAACTGCATTTCAACTTTTTTCGAGAATCTCACAAAGTATAATATTGAATATCAAATCGACTGTTATTCTAAATTGTAACGGACGGAAATGCAGTTTCGAATATTAAACTTATGATATGTCAACAAAGCGCAATTAGCTAAATTGGTCGATAGGATTAACATGGAAACCCAGGATATATATACTTATACTGTAGTGTATGAAGGTACACGAACTTTATTCATCTTTTCACGACGGACATTGCATTCCGAATGTTTTAATACCAATTGAAGCTTCATTAAAATTATGTTGACAGGAATTTGATAAAGGCAACTATAATAGAATTAAAATCGATGGCTGATATTCAGAGATATATCGCGTGCACACAAATTTACGGTTACCTCATTTCTATAAAGATCAGTTTCTTCAATCAAAGCGTAGAAACACGCTCATTTAGATTTATCAAATCGTCCAATTCAATTTGAATCGTACCTTAGAACAGTCAGCACTCTCATTTAAAGTCAGCATTTTGCAAAATTTATGGTCTTAAAACGTTCTGATTTATCGATATAACCTGCTATTAACAAAAATACTTTTTCCCATGTGTCATACCAATTGCAGCCGTTCTTTACACACTGATGTTGACCACAAAATACTCCGTTTACCTGATCAAGACATAGGGATTGCGGCGGATGTGAACAGTCGATAGGAGTTATGAAATTGATCTCTGTTTATTATTTTCACCTTTTCATTGAAATATCTGTTTTTTATTGAAAATCTAAAATTGTGGTATATCCCCGAGGATTTTCTCAGTTTTTATTTCATTATATATATTTACTGTATAGTATGTAGGCTGTTTTCGATCAGTGTTATTTTTGCCTTTCTGCATTTGCTGACTGGGTCGCCCCTTTCGAATTCGCTTAGACACAGTTGCCAGAGTTGTGTCAAAAGGGAAATTTATCCACTGACAACAAGGGCAAACGGGGCAAAAATAAAACGAGAACAAAACTTTCTTTGTATGCAGATCTTAAGCATCGGTTTGCCAAACAGAATCATGGGGTAAATACATGCTATGTGTATGTGTCCTTTAAGTTTCCGTGTTATGGTGTTTGCTTCATCGATCTTTTTCCATTTTGTTTTCATTTTCCAGGTTGTTTATCTGATGTTTTCGTGTTGACATGATGTGTGATAAACTGTCAGTAAACTTCCTTGTGATGGAGTGATCTTTCACCTTTATTGATAATGCTTGCCATGATGATAACCACGATTTTCCGCTAACATACGAAAAATTGTAAAGGCGTTTATCGACTTCCCTCTTCCTGAAACACACAGCATCATCCAAATATCCGTCAACATAAATAGATATTAGATATAATATTAAAACATTAAGTCATTTGACATAGAAATACACGGCTTCCTTTTTTCGTAACATAAATAATACACTTTCGTAAAATAAAAGTATATATTTTCCTAGTTTTTGTTTGATATGTTTGAAATATATATTATATCCTCCCCTAGTGTTTGTTAAGGGTGTTTACAATAGAAAGAAGATAAACCTAATCACATGGGTGTATACGGTGTGCAATTTTTACAATCATCTTAAACTGACATTGAATATCTCACAAAACTCTTTAAAACCTCATCATGGCCATGACGTCGTTCTATCAAAACTAACACCATCGTTAAAAATGTGTAATCATTGAAGAGCTTAACATACACGGTTTTGAATGTTTTATAGCAAGCAGGACTTCGAAAAAGATCAGTCATGGTTATGGAATATGTCTTTTCCACGTATGTGTTTTGGGGTACTGTAGACATGAACAAAAAAGGTAATATCACTCAAAATATGTCACATTCTAGAGTCGGCTAACATTAAGTTCAAAATGACAAAAGAAATTTTCAACAGAAGACTCTGGAGAAAATCAGCTAATCCAATTGTACATCAAAGTCTGATTTCCCCCAAAGAAGACAAAATAACGAAAATAATACAACGTTTTAGGATGACAAATAAAAATGCAAAACATAACCAGAGCAAATCGACGGCGAATAAATAAGCCCAAATAAAACGTTATAAGATCACAAATAAACACAAATTATTGACAATCATCTCTTTACCATGACACAGTATTACAAACGTGTAAAATCAACATCTAAACACATTACATAGCACCATTAACCCACATTATATAGAAAGTTGCACAGCACCGGGGTATTCTTCAACATTGAGGACAGAAAGTTGGGGTGGTGGGTATTTTAACATATTGATTTTTTTATCCACTCTACAAGTTATGTTACATTGTAATTATATTTCATGTATATGGAAAGGCTAACGCATGCAAAACACAAGCTATCGCAAGTCTTGCCAAGCCAGTGATTGGCTACAAAAACGTGAGGCCCCTAACGGGATAAAGTTCTGCGTGGTCCCAAATAGGATAATTGACACATATATACTCTATAAGCATAAATGTTATTATGTTCCATAATATTGATCCTTTGTTACATCACTACCGTGTACTTAGTCAGAGAAAGGAGACAAACCTGTAATTTCAACAGATACTGAGTTTACAGTTTTCACATTACATCATTCAGTGACAGAATCAGAGAACTGAGAGCTGCAACATACTGTGATATTACAAATCTCAAATTGAGTTTTCACATTATATGTAGGTAATAAAGTGGCGCACAATGGCTGCCGTGAATAAAACCGTCAATCTGTGATGTGATGAATCCTAAATGACTTGTTGTTTAAATAACCGGTGTGTGACACATGATATGTTTGATGATTTCATTTTATCTATTAATTCCATAAAAATCATACTGTATTAACTAAACAGATATTCATCGTCTGCAGTAGTATTTTGTGGGGACCTGTAGACATGTTCACGAAAATTTCCTAAAATCTGTCGCAAGATAGAACTTAGGAAAAAGTTAGGAACATCCCAAGGTCAACTTAGGACAAATCTTAGGATGTTTCTCGATATCTTAGGAACATTTTAAGTTAGGACGTCCTCACTATTCATGGCCATTGCTATTCATTTATATTTCTTCATATATGCATATATTTGTGACATATTTCCGAATAGACAATTAAAATGTAGACACATACAGGTAGAGAAAAGACAAATAATATTCATTTATATGAATTTAGAGATATCGTATATGCAATATAATTATGTTATAAACTAGAAAATTGTAAGACCATTGACATATTTCAATAAAGTAAGACAATATATGAGAAAGAAACGGATATTATATGCGTTTGGCATGTACTAGTATGTTTTTTACAACTTTGATTATAAAAATAGAAAAAGATAAACGAATATGGTGATACTCGAACCAATACAAGTGCGTTTCATATACTAGTATATTTATTTCCTTACTTTGAATAAGCATTCTAAAAATATACAGAGATCGTGATACTAGAACACACATATATGTTTCATATACTATTGTGTTGTGTTTTTTTTAAATGAATTCAATTCGAAACCACTGAGTCACGCATTACCTTTATAGAAATATTTAAAAATGGAACTAATATACCTTGACAAGCTGAAAGAATTATTTTAGCACACTAAAACTGATGTCTCCCTTTCCATTTTCCGAAAAAAAAAATGTTCCAATTGTTTTTATTATTTGACCTTGACATAAAAAGTCAAGGTCAAAAATCATCAAGAATCTCCAAAAACATTGTATAATCTTACCTTTACATAAAAGGTCAAAGTGAAAGGTCGTCAAAAATAGCACGTGACACACTGTCATATCATGGTATCAAAAGGCAAAAATGTTATGGCCCGGACAAACTTTTACTGAGAAGCAGAAGACTAATACACACTAAACAATGTGTTCCCCTTCTGGGAAGAGGAGATATACTTACATGTACTCTCGTCAATGTCATAGATAGAAATGATTGGACAATCGTTATTCAAACAAAGGTCATCCCAGTTTGTATTTGATTAGTGAGTTGTGTGAATTAGTATGTTATGAAAGGTGAAGATAACGAACAGTGAACGGCAAGAAGAGGAACCCAAATTTCTCAACTGAATACATTTAAGCAATCTAATGGGTTGTCGTATCTCTAAATATACTTTCAAGATTTCTATGAGTTCTTCATATCAATATCAAGATTGTCGCCATATTTATACAAACAGATTATGATGCCCTAAAGTTAGGATGAACGTATATCGAGGCCCAGATTTAGGAGAACTCAGAGAAACTGATTTAAGACCAGGACGTCTCCCACTACAGCTTCATCAGCACCACTTCAGATCTAGATTGATTTACATATAAGAGCGTCGTACTCAGAGCTGACCATACTGGGTGGTTGTATTGGATACCCCAATCGACCATTCACTGTGGGACTGCAGAGTTCACACACTTCGGGACTCTATTATTGTAGAATTGTTAACGTTTACCTAATCAGGATATAGGGCTCACGACGGGCGTGACCGGTCGACAGGGGGTGCTTACTCCTCCTATGCACCTGATCCCACCTCTAGTGTGTTCAGGGGCCTGTGTTTGCCCAACTATATATTTTGTATTGCTTATAGAAGTTATGAAATTGATCACTGTTCGTTATCTTCACCTTCCATCAATCACCGCGGGAATTTGCGTAATTGAATATGATACTGAACATTTACCGCGGAACAATGCAGGGTTCATACCATTAAATACTAAATGTGGAATTCAGCAGGGTTTTCAGTGTAACCATTGGTATTTTGTCAACTTAGCTTTAAACGAACATTAAACATAAATTATCAAGATTTGTTATGTCGAAATACAAGAGGAGTCTGGAAGGGTTAATATTTTTTCCGGTTTCCTTTAATACGGTATGACGTTAAGATACAAACGTCGCCAGATATAGATTGATCACTGTTTGTTATCTTCACCTTTCATAATCATTGCAGTATAATGTTGTGATGACCATATAAAGCACGAGAAACTGCACTACAACACTGTACATGCACTACATTTAACAAAGTACCATATATCTTACATCGGTTCTACAACCAGCAATCCTGTGGGATTCCGGGGTAAAATATGTCCTTAGCACCCCTTGCGTGTCGTAAGAGGTGACTAAATGGGACAGACCTTCGGATAAGACTGCAAAAGCCGAGGCTTCGTGTCACAGCAGGTGTTTCACGATAAAGATTCATCCCTGTTGAAAGGCCGTAAGCATCGTAATAGGCCTAAATTTTTCAGGCCTTCAACAGAAACAGTAACCTCTGCATCTGAGTGAAAGATTCGCAAGCAGAGCGTAAAACAATATACAACAAACAACAAGCCATTATGATTAATCAAATCACAAACTTCTATCATTTATCAGATTTTAAGTTTGATATTTCATGCTAACGTTTATGGCCACAAAAAATATCGTATATGTTTCAAAAAGTGTTTATTTCTAATAAGATTAACTTATAAAACCTTAAAAGATGTCATTTTTATTCCTTTGATAAATAAATGAAATATAGAAGGGGAATATTTCATTCATTTGCTATTGTCAAACTGATAGGAAATGATCTTTGAAAGATGAAATTATCTTTAACCTTTCAAAGTGGTTCAAAGTGGTTTTCACCATACACGTAAACAAATACGACAATAATTCATTGTAAGAATAATGTACTAGTTTTATGCATACGAAAGATACCCCTAACCGCCAGAACTCCAAAAAAAAAGACCATTGTTGCGAAATAGCATTGTTCCATTTATCTGATCAAGATATAGGAATCATGGCAGATGTCACCGGTCAACAGGGAATGCTTACGCCTTCTACACACCTTATTCCCATTTGGTATGTCCAGGGTTTGTGCTGTCCCTTATTTAGTGTTCTTTATATGATCACTGTCAGTTATCCTCACTTGATCACAATCATGTGCGATGAATCAGTATGATTTCAATATATTTTCGTAACTGTATCCTATAAAATGTTAGAAAGCCTCAGAAACATTGCCCTATTTAGAACATACCTGCTTCCACCTCTGGTTCGTGTTTCCCTTCTCATAATTTCTCATTCTTTGTGGGATATCAGATATTGGTCATTTGTCGTTATAGTTTTTTAGATTACGGCATATATTTCAACTGTGGTGATCAGACAATGAACGCCTTCAATGTTTCACGTCGTTACGTACCCAGATAGGTTTTGAACTTGGGCTCACTGGTCAGCAGTCAGCTTATACGCTGATTCAGGCGTGGTACAAAGGCAGATCACAGTGTTAAACGGAAAATCAAGATAGTCACTGGATTTTCCAACACCTTTTATCACTGTCCACAAAATGGAGTGCATACTCGTAATTTAGTTTCACTACAAATCGATGATAAAACTCAAAGCAGTGCAATACCAGTGAGAATAACGCAATGTCCTGCTATACATCGTTACCGTTTCTTGACATCTGAACATTTAACACATTCAAAAGTTGTGCCCATTATACGAGAGACTCGGATAATCCATAATTTAAAGCTATATACTTTGAATTGTAGATCAGTCAAGAACAAGGCTCTTTCAGTTTCTGATCTTATAATTTCGAACAATATAGATCTTACTGCATAAACTGAAACATGGTTGGGAACCGACATAGCTAGCATTGTGCTAGGTGATCTGGTACCAGAGGGTTATGACATATTTAACATTCCTAGGAAGATACGAGGTAGAGGTGTCGCTCTGATATACAATAAGACTATTAGTGTGAGATTATTAACATCTGACTTGACTTTTACACAATTCGAACACCTAGAATGTGTTATATTGTCTCAAAACACGAAACTGCGCCTCTGTATCATCTATCGTCCACCCCCGTCGAAATCCAACAAGTTGTGTGTGTCCACTTTCTTTGAGGAATGGTCGCGGTACTTGTCTCTTCATGCTTTGTCATCTGAAGAGATTATCATCACAGGTGATCTCAACTTTCATCTGGATGTACAACAAGATACAAACTCACAGAGGTTTATACAGTCATTACATGAACATGTCTTGAAACAACTAGTTGATTAACCAACCCATGTCCGAGGGCATATTCTCGATGTAGTTGTCACTCGCGAAAACATTCGTCTTCTACAGGCAAACCCAATCGTTGATGATAAGTATATCTGGGATTCTAAAGGTATTGCGTTATGTGATCATAGAGGTATAACATCGCTGATTAACTCAACTAAACCACTGAAACAACAGAAAACCGTATCGATCAGAAAATACCGGAATATTGATATTGGTGATTTTGAGAAAGACATAGCGTCCGCACTAAAGGTGACAAACGAACTTGGTTTAGATGGTATTGTTGACTTATATCACGAGGGTGTAAAAGCGATCATCGAAAAACATGCAAAAAATATGTTCGGCGCTTAAGGTCAGTGAGCAGTGAGGGTTCTTTTGTGTACCGTACCTACTGTGACATGGGACATCAGATTTTAATGTGGGTCTTTGTCCTGGATTTTTCGGGTTTAGGTAGCTTTTTTTCTTGAATTGATAAATTAATGAATGTTAATTTGCCCTACTGAATAAAAGCAACTTAATTCAGGATTTCCATATAAATTTTCATTACAGACACTACTGAAGTCATATACCCCTATGTAGTTCTTTATGGAATTTATTGGAAACAGTTATTTGTCGTTATTATAAAAGAAAAACAAGAATTTGTTTTAAGTACATTTATTTATCAGCAAACATGTCAATAACTAACACATATGTCATTTTCAATATGTTCATCAAGTTTTAGAATAATAAGTACAAAATTATTGAATTAGCGTTATTCTCCAAAATGTTAAAAAAAACGAACAAATATGGACATAATTTCCTTATACAAGGTTTACATATCATGTATTCTGTTTATAGTAATAGATGTACATCTGTTATAGTTATTCATGAGAAAGTCCATACCTCTCCATAATAATTTCAAATTGATAGCTTCTAGAGTATGTATACCCCCATAAAAAAAACTGAAGTCTGGAACCTTACAGCTGAGCTATTCAAAATCACTCATGGATTAAAATTTGAAGTAATTCCACGAAAAGACGCAGATAATGATTCCTTATCACCTTGGTAAAATGTTTGTGAAAAATAAAGGAAATCTATCGCATAAGGGACTTGATAAATAATTTAATGAAAACAGTTGCTGTCCTTGAATTCAATATTATGAAACATATCATTGACTTTTCAAATATAGCTAAGACTTTTGAAATATTTATGGCTAACAATGAAGCAATCAACAAGGATAATTTGATTTGAATTTGCACGTTTCTTGCATAAATGAGGATATTTGAAATGTCCCGAGGATAATCGTGTGTTTATGATATCTTTCTCGGTAGTTCTCACCTGCATGTATATAAACTGTGACATTCTTAAGTGTTATGATATATGTTCTCGATATGTACATATGTTAAAGAGAGCACCATAGTGTAAACTAGTTTGTATAACTAATTGTACAATGCTGTATAAATAAAGAATGTTATTATTATAGGGGCAATTCGGGGTAACAAAAGAAAATATATTATATGCAACATTTTTCGTGAGTACTCAGAAGTTGAAATTGAAAAGATATACATGCGTTCTCCATTGACAATATATCCGTGATGTTTGGTGATCAAGTATTTCGACAGTTTTTTTTAGTTTACCAGAGTTTAACAGTTTTAAAGACATGGGAATATATATATATATATATATATATATATATATATATATATATATATATATATGGATTATGTTTCAAATTTAAGACACACTTTACAATGAATCACAGATATGTACATTTTTTGTTTGTTCTATTTAACGCAAATCCTTTAGTATGTAAAGTGTGACGTTAAAATGACGTTAACAGAAATACAAGAAGTGACAAACTCACATATCTGTGTAGCAACATCGTATATATATTATATGCATACAAAACAACACATTTCAATGCTTCAAATCAATATGAAAAACGCCATATCATTAAATCAATCTAAAGACATCATCTAGATAAAATCATATGTAGATGAAATCATGGTACAGTACCCGCAACGTTATTCTTGACATTCCTATCGTGTTCTATCGTGCGTGTATCCTATCGTATCGTGCGTGTATCCTATCGTATCGTGTTTTGCGTTTATCAGGTTTTCCGTTTTCTATCGTGTTTTGCGTTTATCAGGTATATCGTGTTTTGCGTGTATCAGGTTTTCCGTTTATTGATAAAATCGATTATCGGAAACTATCGGGATTGTATATCAAATCTAATGAAAAAGTACGCTACTTTTCGAAAGCTTTGTTGGTTTTGTTAAAGAAGCTATTTTTAGGAATCGAGAGAAGACAATATATTTGAAGGATAACTTAAATCTGTCGATTTTAAGGCAGAAGAAGAACTATGTATCTGTCCCGAGAGGGTGAAAATTTATCACAATTTCATTCCAAGTAATATGAAAAGTAGGCAGTGGTTTGCCGAGCAAAGCGAGGACAGTAAATCTGAAAGCTCCTTCATGTACAGATCATAAACACTTGCTTGTCTAGAAACAATCATTTGTAATTAACACTAACAGAGACGTAGGAAATCCGATTTGAAAGGAGAAATCAGTAAAGTACATTGTTTATTACATATATTTTAATAAAGGCTCGTTTTCTTCCGATTTTTTCCCACCTGTGTTGTATTTATATACCCACCATTGAAGTGCATGTCTGTGTATCACCCGTGTTATGACTGCAAACATTCTCAGGTACATTGTATTTGACACATTTAGAAGATTAAGTTTTAAAAGGGTGCAAGGGTAGATACTGGAAATTAATACAGGGTTTGATGATTATTTGTATTTTTTTTTTTACATACTAAATATAATTTTTTAAGCGTTTCAAAATTGTGAATTTAAAAAAAGCCGTGTTTTATTCATTTTTATCCCATAGATTATTTATTTTTGTTATTAAGATATCAATTCAAATACATATGTTCCAATTACTTATGGATATCAATTATCACTCCGTGTAGAAATATCTAACGTAAGAAGATTTGGTGTAATGCAGTGGATCTTTTTTTAAGCGGTCATGATGAAAATAATTGTAATTGTTGAATGACCAGTGAACTTAGAGCTTGATGCAAAATAACTCCCTCCTCGTTACACAAAAAATTTCCTTGGTTTATTTCACATTCAAGATAATAGACATTATAATTAGAGAGCTAATGAAGCATGATATCACAACATTATATTACATTTAATTAATCCCCAGAATGATTTATATATTAAACATTATACAATTTTAGAATCATTGGCTGGGGAAATTTATATAGATATCAAATAATGAATTAAATACCGTATACAGTTTAGTTTTCTGATTTTAGCTGTGATGGCGTAAAAAATTGAAATATTCTTTTTAATACGACCGTGTATTAAGAAATTATACGTTTTAGGTGTATAATGAATATTGAAATCCTTCAGTATTATTACCAAAATAATGTAATTATGTTATCGGTATCAAAATTTCGTTCTGTCTAAATTGATTCTGAATTTACAACATTTCTATCAGGTTTTCCGTTTATAGTGAAGATCGTTTATCGTGTTTTGCGTTTATCAGGTCTATCGTGCAGATCGTTTATCAGGTTTTGCGATTATCAGGTTTATCGTGTATCCTATCGTATCGTGCATGTGTCCTATCGTATCAGGCGTGTATCCTATCCTATCGTACATGTATCGTGTTCTATCGTTTATCATGTCAAGAATAATGTTGCGGGAACTGTACTACAATTCAATAAGTGGAACTCGCAATGAATTGAAATTCCCACACCTAGAGATGAAATAATGGTACTATAAATCAATAAACAAAAGTCATCGCATCGTGTTTGCCCAACTATCTGTTTTGTATTGCTTATAGGAGTTATGAGATTGGTCACTGTTTGTTATATTCACCTTTCATGTGTACAGTGTGTGTTATACTATTATAACAGCTGCGATCATTAAATTATGGATTTGACCAAGGAGAACTATCATCAACACAAAAACAAGGAATTATAACTTGCATACCCAAAGAGGGAAACTCAAAATTCTCTCTAAACAACTGGAGACCAATTTCTCTTCTCAATGTTACATATAAAATTGGGTCAGGCTGTATAGCAAGAAGAATAAAAACTGTGCTTAGTAAAATTATTAGTAATGATCAAACAGGTTTCATACCTGGAAGGTACAAAGGAGAAAACAGTAGATTAATATATGATCTAATGAATCATACAGAAACAAATCATATTCCTGGAGTGTTAGTTATGATAGATTTTGAAAAAGCCTTTGATTCTGTTTCTTGGAAATTTGTAAAAGATACTTTGCAATACTTTAATTTTGGACCTTATTTCTGTAGTTGGATTACAACATTTCACTATAATGCGGTTTCATGTGTGACACAAGCAGGCTTTTTATCTAATTTCTTTAAACTAGGACGTGGTTGTAGGCAAGGGGACCCACTATCACCTTACATATTCTTATTATGCGCTGAAATTTTGGCTATAAAAATTAAAAATAACAGAAGTATAAAGGGAATTCTAATCAATAACACAGAATATCTAATGTCACAGTACGCAGATGATACATCCATTATCCTTGACGGATCGGAGGTTTCATTGAGAGAAACCTTGAAAGAACTTGATGAATTTTATAAATGATCTGGTCTCAAAATAAACCGAGATAAAACTCAGATTGTATGGATAGGAAGTAAAAAATATTCAGATGAAAGATTATGTTCTGATATGAATTTCAAATGGACAACTCGATTTAAACTACTAGGAATCCATTATGATGTGGATTTAAATAAAATTTTGAAATTGAACTATGACAAAAAACTTGTGAAGATTAAGTCAATTATTGACCAGTGGAGTAAACGAAAGTTGACTCCAGTTGGGAAAATAACTCTAGTGAAATCACTCCTAATTTCACAACTAAATCATTTATTTATTGCCTTACCAAACCCAAAGAATGCTTTCATAAAAGAACTTAATACTATTTTATTTGAATTTGTCTGGAATTCAAAATCTGATAAAATTAAAAGAAAAGTTGCCACACAAAAGTATGCATATGGGGGACTAAAAATGGTTGATCTAGATTGTTATATCAAAGGACTAAAGTCGACTTGGATAAGGAGATTGGTTATGGAGGACAACTCAAAATGGAAAAGTCTCCTTAGAAATAATGTAAACTTGGACAAATTAATATATACAGGTTCAGACTATATCTTACAGATAGTTGAAAATGTAAAAAATGACTTCTGGAAAGATGTCATGGTGGCTTTTAAGGAAATTCAAGAAAAAGTTGTCATTAAATCTTGGGAGGACTATATGAGCCAACCTTTATGGAATAATCATAAGTTCAAGATAGAAAGTCAGTCCATCTTCTATAAAACATGGTATGATAAAGGAATAAAAAATGTACATGATCTACTTGACGAAAAAGGAGAAATTATAAATTTTAAAATATTTAAAGACAGATTTAACCTACAAATGAATTTTTTAACATATATGGGTATAACACAAGTAGTAGCCACAGATATGAAAAAGTATAACTTTACAAATAAAGCATCTGTGCAAAACCCCTTATTCCCTTGAATATCAAACTATTTGTTTTAACAAAGAAAGGGTCGAAACCTATGTATGACACTCTCAATAAATCAGATGCTATACCCACAGGAAAAAAGAAATGGAGTAGATATTTCATTACCTCTGATAACCAATGGAAGGCAATCTTTTACCTGCCATTCTTGACTACATTGGATTCTAAATTATTATGGTTTCAATACAGAGTTAACCACCACATTTTAACTACTAATAGATATATGTACAAATTAGGTAGAGTAGATTCTAAACTATGTACCTTTTGTGATAGGGAAGACGAAACAATTTACCATTTACTTTGGGATTGTCCAAAAGTACAACAATTATTATCAGAATTTATCAGATATTGCAATTCAAAGGCGATTGAAATAGAATTTGATGTCAACACTTTTATATTTGGTGATACAAAACAAAAACATTTCAGGTCATACAATGCATTACTTATAATAATCGAGATTATTTGAGTTTATATCAAATAGTCCGTATTAATTTTGATACACCCTGTAGGTCGGGTCTACGTGACTTTAGCGGCTAGATGGTACAAGTTAATTTGTATGCACTACGTCACACTCGGTACTCCCTGTGATCGAACCCATTCATTACACTTTTTCCAACCGAAGCAGCAACGTGGTTCTTGTATTAGAGGCGGAAACCAAGCACGTGGCCGAAGTTTTTCTCTCCCCTTTTTGGATTTATTCCCTACACATAGCTTTTTGACAATTTTTTCCTGCATTAGGAATGCCACCTATAAAACGAGCAGCGACCCAGAGATCCCCGGCCAGGGGGGTCGGGATGAAACGTAATCGTCGGACAACAGCTCAACTCCGGGAACGAAGTCCAAATCACACGGCCACACCTTGGACGGATCGACTAGCCCCTGCAGAGGGGCAGCCACAGCCCCCTGAGGAGGTCCCTCGATTCCCAATCGATAATTCATGTACACCGGATAACCCGGGTGAGTCTTGCAATTTTTTGTTGAACCAAGCGGCATATTTACCCTTGGCTTTACCTTGTCAAATTACATCTGCATGCGATGATATCGGCAGTCATGTCTCGCTTAAACTCAAGCAAAAAATATGGGAGGGGGGATTTATTGATCTGTCTGTCCTACTCAAAATCTGCTACGGAATTGGAGCAGTTTGAGTCCCACGGGGATTTACAACTTGTCAATGGTAAGCTATGCGTAGTCAAGCGCCAACTTAACTCCTTTTTGAGCATTGAAAAGCGGACATCAGCCTTCATGATTTACATGAGCATTGTACTTCAACATAGTCAAACGGCCCAAGAAATGCGAGATATAAAGCTTGCAGCTAATCGTTCACAAAATTGGCAAAAGTATGACGACCAATTCCGACTCCGTAAGGCCTCCAACCCTGCTGTGTATTGGGGCAAAATTCACAGCGAATTCTGGTGGATGTACATAAACAACCAATCAAATTTCTCTCATCCCTAGAAGGTGTCAAGCGGTTTATAGGTGTCTCAATATATCAAGACTTCCTATATCTTTTTTTTTTTCAGCAGCCTTTTCATTGGCATTTTTACGGTTTGCGCAGTCAGTAAGTTTTGTCATCGTGGATTCCACAAGTTTCTCAAACCTAGCTAGGTCAAGCGTTGGTATTTTCACATAGATCCAAGACCAACCAAACCGGCAAACCCCTAGTTTGTCAAATTATCTGCCCAACACTACCAATTAAGGCATATTTATAGCCCCCCTCCCCCTCCCATTACTTATATATTGCTCTTTTCATGCGGATGGCTCTCCTACGACACGTTTTCAGTACCTAGAACATATTGGCATGATGCCCATAGTTGCATCATAAAAATTTATGGCTAACCAGGTTAGAGGTTTGTACATTGGACACAACCATGACATCAAGGCTACTGAGATTGAGTTGTTCCGAACAGATGGTACTCGTCTGTATGTCGGTGCTGGGAAATGAATTATTTCTCAACAATATCAAGCGGCCTTGGAATTTTTCTTTTTTTTTTCTTTCTTTCTTTTTCTTCAAATGTCAAGGTTTTTCTTACCCGCCGCACAAGTAATTATCATTTCGTGCTTGTTGCTGTTTGCCAATTGTGCGTTTAATGTAATTTTTGTGCAACTCCAGTTTCAAGTACTGTGGTTTGGTCAACTGACTTATTCTTATCCATGTAATTCTTTATTATGCCCCCTTTGAAAAAGAGGGGGCATATTGTTTTGCACCTGTCGGTCGGTCGGTCTGTAGACCACGTGTTGTCCGCTCAATATCTTGAGAACCATTCACTTGATGATAATGATATTTCATATGTGGGTTAGTTATGAGTAGAATAGGATCCCTATTGTTTTTCAGGTCAAAGGTCAAGGGTCAATCTACTCTGGACATAGGAATATAATGTCCGCTCAATATCTTGAGAACCCTTTGCTTGAAAGACATCAAACTTGGCACACTGGTACATCCTAACGAGTAGATGACCCCTATTGATTTTGAGGTCACATGGTCAAAGGTCAAGGGTCAAACTGGGCATAGGAATATACTGACCATTCAATGTCTAGAGAACCCTTTACTTGACAGACATCAAACTTGGTACGCCAGTATATCTTCAGAAGAAGATGACCCCCATTGATTTTGAGGTCACATGGTCAAAGGTCAAGGGTCAAACTGGACATAGGAATATACTGTCCGCTCAATATCTTGAGAACCCTTTGCTTGACAGACATCAAACTAAGTACAGTGGTGTATATTCAGGAGGAGATGACTCCTATTGATTTTGAGGTCACATGGTCAAAGATCAAACTGAACATAGTAATATACTGTCCACTCAATATCTTGATAACCTTTTTGCTTGACGGACATCAAACTTAGTACACTGGTACATTTTCAGGAGAAGACGACCCATATTGATTTTGAGGTCAAAAGTCAATTGTTGAACTGGACATAGTAATATCTTGTTTCCTATATTTTAAGAATTGTTTGCTTGATTGACACCAAACTTGGTACACTGGTACAGCATAAGGAGTAGATGACCCATATTGTTATTTAGGTCACATGGTCAATTCACTCTTGACATAGGAAGATATTGTCTGCTCAATATTTTGAATTGATGATACTACTATCAATTAAATGATGTGTGTGTGTATAACCCTTTTCAATTTTGCACCATGGGGGGGGGGGTATATGTGTTTTACAAACATCTCTTGTTGTATTTTGAGTTTCACTCAGTTTTTAATCCTACAAGTTTTTTGTGGGGGACATTGTTCCAATGTCTGTGGCCGAACTGTTGAGTCGGTAATGGTATGTGATGACTGTTTCCGCTCCAAAACCTGGTTGTTTCCCCCACCTGCTTCTAAAGCAGGGGGCAATTTACAGTACTAAAAGTCGTACAAGTTAAAACAAGTAAACTAATAGTGGGGCCACCACCGGGGACGGTTGGGCCCACATCCACCTCACTTCAGTGAGGGGATGCTACAGTCCGATGCATGTTTGGGGCTTATGTCCAACATGATAATGTACATACCAGGTAGCACTGCAGGAGACAGGGTGAGAAGGGCGGGTCTCGCTTGCCTCCTTAGAACGCTGGCGTCCGTTCAGGTCTGGGCACTGAATGCTTTACTCGGGCCCCCCAGCGTACCCCTTACAAGTTAAGTTAAACTGGCTCACTGGGCGACTCCCCAGTTACCCCACAAAAGTTACACATGCGGCCGATATTGTCCATTTCAGTATATCCCGGATGTGTCATTGCTGTTATATGAATAAATTGGTAAATGTTGCTTGTGTCTGTTATTCACTGCAATGAGTCATGGACTGTTATTACAGCCAGTTTTTTGGTTTTATCTATCAGGCGGATTCTTTAATTAATCAAAAAATATATATATATAGGAATAGATGTCAAAAAAATCAGCTAACACTTAAAGCCCTTATAAATGATTGGAAACAATTGTATCAAATCAACCTGGATAGTTATAAGGAAAGAAATGAATTAGATAAATTTAAAACGGACTCGGAAAAATGGTCTCCATTAGTCAATTGACTCCCTCCTCTCTCTCTTCTCTCTCTCATAAAAAGAAAATGAACATTATAATATATATATGTACGCTTAAATATATTCATATTCTTTTGTATCTACTTTTGTGCAAATGTATGTCGATGAATAAAATCTTTATTTGGGGAAAAAAAAAATTATAACAGCTGTTTATGAGATTTATTATGATGGTTTGAATGCCCTCTGTTCATTCTAGATGAATCGATTTATTACAAATATCGGGAGAAATATCATGACGTAAAATGTACATAGGGATTATGATGTAATCACAACGTTAATATGCGTAGGTCTTATTTTGCTAACAAAACACCACTTGCCGGTACATCGAATTCTTTTTTCATGAATACATTATATTCATCACTTTCGGAGAAACAATGTTTCATTTCTTGTGAGCCGATTGTACAAGTTGTCCATTGAAAGAGTAATGCGGTGGTGTTGTTATAGATATGCCTTCAAGTACTTCTTAAATGGTAATTTTTTTCGATATCTGGAATAGTGATGTCCTTTTGTGTGGTGTTTCATGTCCTGGTACGTCTCTCTACGATGATACCTGTCATATGTTGTGTTCATGGGACGAAGTTCGTGACTATATGTGACTCTGTGATGTGATTTTCCTGTTCGTGGATTTTCTGTGATGCACTGTTTGACCGTGACATTTTGTGTTATGAATAATTTTAGACTGCTAGAGTGTTAATGGTTTCATAGAATAAAGTTTTATTATACAGTAAATCATAGGTGTAAATCATGCATTGATTTGCAAAATACATACGATTTTAATGTATAGTGCTGCGGTTAAACTTGTCAGAATTTGAATATTCTACCAAAACATGGGGGGAGGGTGGAGTGGGGGTGGGGGCTTGATGTGATTTGGGAGTAAATTTTAGAAATTGCGGTCTGACTCGGGCTCCTGTGGTATTGTACATGTACGTGCTAATTTATATGTTCCTTTTACCTGCCAAGGGGAACGTACGTGTTTCTTGGAGCGCAGCACTGTAGTTATAGCATTCGTCTAGTTTGTGTAAATTGTTTGTTATTCATCAGTTAATATCCTGTGTTTATAAGTTTTTGTGTGGTGTTCAGTTTTTAAAACAATCTTTATTATTAAACACATGTATGTGTGTTCTTATGACATTTATTCTACAGCAAACCCCCGTTAATCAAAAACGTTAATTAGAAAAGTTTTTATGCTTAATAATATTTTTCAAATGACGAATCCCAACTATTATTTCCATCTGCCTTTTTATTTTTTTTTGGTCAGCATCGGTAATGAGAGTGCGGTAGGGTCGCTTTAGTCGAATCTGGAAAGTGAATTTGAAACTAGGAAAATGGAGGGGATGTTGTAGATGTTCTCTCCCTGTTTTACCTTCAACATTTTCTGAATTTCCGTTCTAATATATATATATTAAAAAGCATGAAAATTTGGTTTGAACAACAACAAAAAATATTCTGTTTTCCTACCGTGTAGACCAATCGTAATCGAGGCAGATTTCTTCATAATCAGATGGTGCTTCCTCGAGTGGTCCAATAGTCGAAAGCCTAGTATTAATCTGGCAACAAAAACTTTAATCCAATGACTGGCAATGGGGTTAAAGGGATCGCAACCCCCTTTTTATTTGAATGAAAAAGGTCATTATTTCCCATTATTTTGGGGCTGTCGATCTCTGTTCCCTTCCTTTGGCATGAAAGGTACAAACTTTGGGAGTAATTCCCCCTCTCCCCCCTTTCAAATTGTTATGGATCCACCGCTGAATGATATCAATATAGCAACAAAATATTGATGCTTACTAGCTTGATCAGGTACACGGAATTATCCGTAATCAAAATCAGTTTACCACGAACGGCCTAACAATCGGTATGAAACACATCAGACAGCATTGACGAACTAGATCGTTTTAACGACCATATAATTTGCAAAATGCTGACTTCAATCGAGACGGTTGAAACCCCTGCACCATCAACCTGTTGTCTTTAGCCTGCCTCATGTTAGAAAATTTAGAAATTCATTTCAAAATTAAGGATTATCTCCCTCATGCATAGTTCTTATCCTTAGACGAATTTGGCTCTCCCTTTTATTTTGGCACGCTGTTTTCGTCTATAATACCTCTAAAACGTCATTGTTATTTCGGATCTCAAACATTTCGGTTGAGCATCACTGAAGAGACATTATTTGTCGAAATGTACATCTGGTGCATCAAAATTAGTACCGTATAAGTTTTACATTATGACCCCTGGGTCGAGGCCTCTGCTGATGGACTGTTAGTCCCCAAGGGTCTATACAGCCCAGTAGCTAAGTACTTCGTTACTAGCTTGAAAATACTGATGTATATTTAATTGCTGCTATAAAATTTAGAAATCCATTTCAAAATTAAGGATTATCTCCCTCATGCATAGCTCTTATTCTTAGACGAATTTGACTCCACTTTTTTTGGGAACGCTTTTTGTTATTTCGGATTTTTATAATTATTTGTCGAAATGCGCATCTGGTGCATCAAAATAGGTACCGTATAAGTTTTACAGAATTACATACAGATTGTCTTCCTTATGCTGATAATAATAAATTATAATAGTTCTTTCGACGAGATATTGCGAAAATTAATCACAATACAAACTTAAATAAAAAAAAAGTCTAATTAATTAGTTAGGTAGTCGCGTGGTACGTTGACGTCACATACGCCCTTCTTCGATCAACTGATTGTGAAAGTAGTGTGATATATTAAAAACTCGGCTTTTAAGGGCCTAATTTATTCACCATGGGCAACATTTAAATTGATGTTGACACAAAGTCCGCGTTTTATATGTTTTTGCCACTAGTGTATACAAATAGCGATGGTTATAAACAAATATAGCGAGGAAAGCGAGAATGAAATATCGGCAATATTGCGAGTAAATCATTTTTATATAGGTCGCTGTCTGCACACCATTTGGTAAAGTTATTGCTTTATACATCTGTAATTAATTGGCGCTATAATCAGTGCAATTATTATTTATTTTTGGATTAGACAAATTATGATACGTTGCATTGTTGACAACTATAAATAGTACTAGCTACTGCCATGAATGAATTTCGGAAAGAAGAAAAGAAAAGAAAAAAAACCCACACACAATTCCATAAAAAAAAATCAAATTTAAAGTGGAAATCACAATATTTTATATTAATAAAGCAATCTTGAAAAAATGCGAAAATTGCGATAGTAAATATGCATATCGCAAGATTTAAGTTTCATCGCTTTCAAACTCGAAAACTATTTAATATCTTTCATTAAAAACACATTTAAAGTAGTTTTAGACAAGAAAAGAATTAATTTTGCTGACAACATGAAAAAGTTTAGAAACATACGTTGTGTCCTTTCACCCAGGTACTGGAGGTGGGTTAAAGTTAACAAATAATTAACACAATGTTAACGCAAACTCGCTTTTGAAAAAGAGTTAATCATATTGTTAAACTTAACACAGAAGTTAACACTGAGTTCACACCGTGTTAAAGTCCACTATCTTTCGAAAACCAGGCCCAGATCACGATATGGGTTCACAGTGGATATGACCGGCCAATATGTTTTCTTACTCCTCCTAAGTATATGATCCCAACTTTGGTGTGTTTAAAGGCCCGCCTTCGCTCTTCTCTTAATTTTGTATCCCTTATGGGATTCATGAGATTGGTCACTGTCCGTTATCTTCTACTGTTTGTGTTTTATGTTTAGGTGAGTAAGAGATTTTGTTCCTGATATAAGGTATTTATTTTTTTGACATAGATGTTTTTATGACGAGAGGACCACCATTATTGTGAGGAACGCATGTAAATGAGTGTGGCCGGTCGACAGGGGATGCTTACCTGTCCAAGGCACCTGGACCTACCTATGGTATATTCAGAGGTCCGTATTTTCCAAACTCCTTATTCTGTATTCCTTGTAAGTGTTCTGTTTGACTCAGTAGTTTTCGATCATCTAAATTCTAAACCATTATTGTATCAGTAAAGGTGATTGTAAGGAAATTTCATCGCATATGTAATAACAAACGAATGAGCCAATGTATCTAAAATTTTATTACAGTTTGGATTACATTTTTAAAAGACTCATGTTTAATCCTGCAAAACGTGTAAAAATTGTTCTGTGATATTCCAACAATGTAACAATATGATATATATAACCAGGGCTATATATAATGCTCATATAAAGACATGGTAGAAAATTAGATATACCCATCAGGTCAAATGCGCTATTTAGCAATGTAACCAAAAATTTAAAAAATATGAATATTATATTTTTTCTAAGCAATGAATGTTTATCATGACGAATATTTAGACGGTTCATCCATGATCCACACTCTGGTGTGTCCAGGGTTCCATGTTTGCCCAACTATCTAATTTGTATTGCTTGTGGGATTTATGAGATTGGTCACTGTTCGTTATTTTCAGCTTTCAAAGCTTCAAATTTGAGAAATGTAAATCTGCATAATGCTCCCCGTATGTAAAACAGTCATATACCTAGGTTTGATAATATGTGATTTCAAGAATGTACGGATCTAGATTTAAATACAGTTTTAATTGTGTATATTGTTTATGCAGTACATTAGATCGTCTCTTGTAGTTAGTTAACTGAAGCTTTGGTGTTTTCCGTCGCGTTGCATATCATTCAGTCATATCTCAGTGGTGATTAAAAATCCAAACTCTAAACAGGCGTTGAAAATTTCTATTAGCCGTGGCTTACTACTTCGAGTTTCATCTTTTCAAAACATTGGATAAATGAAAAAATCACAAATAAAACATGCATGATGGTTAAGTCCATGAGGAAACAAAGATTCAACCAATAATTTCGACTCCACCATGCCTAAATAAAATATTTTATTCAAACAAAACGTAATTTTCTCACAAGTTGACCACATATTATTACAACACGCATTTTATCTTTTATTTACGATGACAGTATATCGTGTATCGTCATATAGTTATCACATGTATACACTCCTCAACATATTGATAGCAATTAAGTTTAATATCTACATCTTAAATCGAATGCACACAATTATGTGTCCGTCCTGTTGGTTGGTTTCCTGTGGAATTAATTTTTTCTGGAGCCGATTATGTACGATACACCTCCTGTAATGTATTGCATTCAAAACTATTCATTGATGTATTCAATAAAATGAAACGATGTATGGTTCTATGATATCTTCAATCATAAATTGTACCGTGATCCGGGTTAGAATAGGTCCTCAGTATCCCTGCTTGTCGTAAGAGGCGACTAAACGGGGCGGTCCTTCGGATAAGACAACATAACCCGAGGCCCTGTGTCACAGCAGGTGTGACAGAATAAAGACCCCCTGCTCAAAAGTTGTAAGCTCCAATCATAGGCCTAAATTTTGAAGTCCTTCACCGGCATTGGTGACGTCTCCATCTGAGTAAGAAATTCTCAAGATGGACATAAAACAATTTACAATCAATCAATTGCCATGCAGATATTTAGTAAATGAGTTGACTGTGTTTGAACTGATCAGGTATTTCCTCCGTATATTCTTGATTAGCATTGCTAATGGTTTACAATGATATGGTGATTGTTATTTTTCTGGTCATTTAGAACGAACGAGTTCTGAACGAAAATCAATGATCAATTGAAAGAGACGAACTGAGAATAAATACCATGAGAACGTTTTGTCATCCTGTGGCACTTTTCAGTTTCAGTTCACCATAGGGAATGCGGGTTCTGCATCAACTACATCATTTGAGCTTGGGGTGAAAAACTCTACTATGAATACTTCTGAATCCTACTAGTTGCGGGGGTACTGATGAATTCTGATCATCCTTTGGAATATCAGTGTTAGAATGTGCTTATAAAAAGGAAAATGATAAAAATCACATCAAATACGGACAAAATATACAAGTGTGGCTAGAATCTAAGTTCCATGCAATAAGTGACACCTGCACAATCATCAACACCGTTGTTTAAATGTTTTAAACATGCATAATCAGGGAAAAAAACTCAAATGCATTTTTTTAAAATTCCAGTAGGGTTTCTTACATGGATTCTACGAAAATGAAAATGGGTGATGCCAAAACTCAGACCGGATAATGGACGGCTTGTGATGGTAGGTTGTCATAAAAAAACTTAAATCCACAAAAAGAACAAAAGAAAAAATAGATAGATTAAGAGAAAAGAATAAACCTACAAAAACCTAAGTCCAAAAAAAGACTAGAATTAGAAGTCAATTTTTCAAAGTTTAGTACATATTTTCTGGCCACCAACTCGACAAAAGATTTAAAATGCCCATCCAATTAAAACAAAATCCCCCCTTTGCTTAACTAGATCTATAAAGATAAATCATGTCCTCAAAAATTTTTCTCCAAGCACAGGTTTTTTAAAACGAAAATGTGTTTGATTAAGCTAGATATTCTGAAGATAATTGAAATTGAAATCTGATTATACTTCAAATACTTGATATACATAATCATATATCATATCAAATTTAAAGCAAACGGATGTGATGTTTGAAAATGGTTTGCCTATGTGATCGAATTATGCAAAGTGAAAGTTCATGCATGTACCGATATCCTGCGAATGTGTTAAACCCAAAAGAAGTACCGCGTTTTAGCAAACCCAACTAAAATAAGCCAACTTTTAAAATTTAAATTACATGGTGGATTCATTGAACACTTTCCAACAAACCAAGCCATTGATGTATTGCAGACTGATAACAAATGCATGTGGTTCTCTGACATTCAGAAGTTTTTCTGTCACATTTGGGATTGGGCTGTAATGAGCTGGTTTCGAAAAACTGATGTGCTTATAATGGACCTACACTTTTCTGATCTGAATTGATATTAATTCAGATGATGTTGTCTTGCATCCATTATATCAGTTAAAACAATTGAATTAAATTTGATATTTCAAACGTAAAGATCTAACATCAACTAAAAATTGGATTCGATTAAGATATTTTAAAAATATTTTTCATATCTAAAGCCGTTCTGATCTTCTTAATAAGTTACCCTATTCATGTTTATCACATTTAGTATTAAATAACAACAAGCAATATGTAACGGAAAAACGCAAGTATCATAAAGATAGGCACTATGTCGTCCGTAGCTACGGAGACTGGAAAGCTTACATTGTCATTCCTCGGAATGATAAGTGGTTAACGGATAAGAGTAACAGAGTGAGACACCAGTCCATCACAGTCTAAGCTCTCCCTCCAACCGAAGACAATACTAATTCAATGTACAGCCGAGTGAACTGGAGTGGCAGTCGTGGTATGTCCAGTGGGCAGGGCGCAAATCATCAAATGGCGATATTGCTCCTTCTCTTACTGTTGATGTAATGCTTATCTGTAACAAAGAAGAAACAATTTGGAGCAGTCAACATAGCACTACATTTCATTCCACTGTACCATCTCATTTCCCTGTATTAGAAGCCTTGTGTTAAAATCAACATTATTGTGGTCTCATAGTTAACATAATGTGGATTTAATACTGCTCTTTATGTTATAGAATTGTTAAGCAATATGAGTGAGGTGTTGTGTGAATACCACATAGATGTACGAAATAAATGATTAATTCCAGATGAGGAAAGGAATTTTTGTGAATTTGCATGCATACACATTAAATTGTTATTTACAATACTTAAATATTGACCATGTATCGTATATATAATATGGGTTGTATATTAAGATTTGACATTAATTGCATGCAAAGATGAAGTCACAAGCCTTGTAGTTATGTTCTGTATTTGGAGTTTACTTTTTGAATGTTTAATAACATCAAATATAACGCGAGAAAATTTCAGACAAATAATTCATAATCAGAAAAGTAGTGGCCAAATATAAAGGAAACTCGAGAAATAATTATATTCTTTGACTCTAACATGTTTTAAGATAGTCTCTAATTCAAATCCTCAGCATTTCGCCAGTTTCATATAAAATCTTAAAATTTAAAACATCCATTTTCCCTCCATAAGTTGGTGCTCGATTTACCTCGTGCTATCCAGTATTCATCATTTATACACCCTTCTCAACATATTGTCCTTGAAATATATTTGGGGATGGTGTAACCAGCAGAATTTGAAGTGATTTCATATCTTCCAAACAGGTTATGCTATAAGTAAATCAGTATAGAATTATGTCTGACAACACATCGATTGATTTTGATAACCAGTAGATTGATATCTTAGAACCATAAACAGGGTGGTATATTATTTTAAAAATGTTAATACTATACTTTTCATTATTTTTGAATGGTATTACATACTCGTATTTTTGGTTTAAATAAAAATTGAAACTTTGTAACAACACAATTTCTTAAATCCTGAAAAGTGGAATATATTTTAACAGGAAAAAACAAACATACGACGGTATTTTTACGTATAGGTTAATGCCCGAGTACCTATCCATTCCATAAAAGTAATGAAGTAATGGGACCGAGGCCTCGAAGGGTACATTGCGTGTAAGGATTGAACAGTACGATACTCGTACCCACTTAAATTGACCCACTTAAATTTCAGTATCTTATAGAAGACAGATAATTTCTTTTATGCATTATGAATATACATCTTAATATTATATAAGCAAGGACGCTGTATATTATTTTCATATAGAACATCTGTTTAATTACTTCAACAGATGTCATCAACGCCAGCGGCGTAGTGGATAGAGCTTCTGAATTATGTGCCGAATGTAGAATGCTCGAATCCCATCTGTGTGTCTGGATTTTAATCTGAAATGAAAATGTTCACGATATTTTGGTAAAATGTAAAAGCTCCATAGTGATAAAGAGGTATTGAAATTTGTACATACAGAAAATGATAAAAATCGACTCAACAGAACAATGTTATGTAGTTGTCTGAAAATCTGTATAATATGATGACACTACAGGTGGATTTCAAACTAAAATACTTGTACTTTTTTGTGATATCAAGTCACCATGAACTTAAAGGCATGAATTAGTATTATGCTTTATCAAAATGAAATTTGGCCACAATATAAATGACTAGAAATAGCTTATACATTCACTTTCATACAGTTGTATTATTTCTGAATTGATTGGCTTCCCAGATGAATATAAAATTGAGAATAAGACAAACGCGGACTACTGGAAACATCAGAAGTTGGATCAGGTGCATATGAGGATACCTGCCGTGTGTCTTATATCTTGACCATGTAAGCAAAGCAATCCATAGGCAAAATCAGTATATCAGGAACGGTGTAACAAACGGTATGAAAAACCGGCAACACTAACCCGCCCGTCAGTATCTGGCACCGATCCAAAGAAAAAACCCACAGCAGACCACGCCATTGTTTACCCAACAGTCACATCTTCTTCTTTTCTGATGTCCTGAAATGTTCAAATACGATAATAGAAATAAATAATAAAATAATATTGAAAACTTACCGTATTACATGTTTGTGATTATTGTCGTCATTGTAATAAGTGTAATAAACATGAAAATAATGTGATTTTTTATTCGATCCCTCATCTCACCAGACGTACAAAATACGCCATCATAAACACATACCTTATAGACACCAAACAAAAGGTGAACTTGTACATAACAAGTAAACGTGTAACTTTTTACATAGTTACGTAAAGGATGTTTTGCTTTATAGCAGCCTATTCCATAGAGAGAGAAAATAGTTTTACTCACCAGAATTGACAAATGGAATATAAATACACACCAGAGTTGAATATATGGATATAAAGGCCCATCAGCGCTGAAGACAGGGATGCATGTCTACTACGGTCTCTAGGTAGCAGTGCATTGGTGAATCTTCCATGGTTTTATTGATTTGTGAGCTGTTCTAATTGATCACTTTTCATTTTATACAGTGTGTCCGTTTGATGGATTTCAATACATGAATGAAAAAAGTTCTTGCTGTTTTATAATATTACATTGCGGAAATTTATTTGAAATGTATAAAGGTATCATCATATTTCCTAATCACATGACGATATGCTACTTTTGAGACAATAACTAACACTAAATTGTTGTACAAGTTGACCCCAGGTAAAAATCACAACTTTACAATTAATCAGGATCACGCAAAGATTCAGTTGACTCGTATTGTCAGCTGTATGAGAATGATGACTGTTTCCACGTTCTAATGACAACACCTTAATCAGCGGCATATCAAACAAGACAGATCTGAGTATGTAGACAGATGTCAGATGTCTGTAATGTTTAAAAGTCATTCGAAATCGCATCAAATTAGATCCTACTCACGGTACACAATGGTATGTGGGACAAATTGTTAACATTAGAGATGTATCTGCACACACACACACACACACACACACACACATACGTGCATAATGCCGAAACTCACTACACAAGACTTTACACCTGAAACTCACTACACTATGTTCTAGTTATGCTAACCAGAATATAAATTCATTTTTACGTAATGTGGGACATCTGTATATTGTTCTGATACTTGAAATATAGAAAAGCCGTCTCTAAAAATATTGAATTTACACCGGATACCTACGACACGGTGTCACATGACTCATGTGAACACACACGGGAAACTCACTACAGAGTGTTTAAACGTGATATATTACCCGAAAGTCACTACATTTAGTCTGGCGATTGATTGAGAGCACAGGAAACTCAAGCATTTCAACCATTTTCAAAAAAACAAAACAAAACCCAACAATTTTTATTTTACAGTATCCCCCTTTACAGCAAACAGGACTATTCCGGATACTAAAGTAAAGGGGGGGGGGGGTCTTTACTTTGGTATACGGAATAGTCCTGTTCGCTATAATTTACATGTGTTTATTGAAATAAAATCCCAGTCTTTTATGCATTGTTTTACTTCAGTTTATCACAAAATATTATCCGGAAAGTTGGTACCTTTAAAAGAACTATTTTTTTTTATATATATCAGACGATATGGCTTCTCGGCCAGTGCACGAGGTTGTGTTTAGCAATGAATATTTTCATATTTCAATGACCTTCATATCCGAAGAAGAGCCTTGGTTTGAAGTGTCACATTGTAACCTATATATTTGATCATAAGTTATATTAATTAAAGGTATTTGATGTTCTACCAAGGAGTGGATGCAAGGGTTGGAGGACGTGTACCAATCCTCAGAGGCAATGGGTCTAAATAGAACGGCGTTATGCCTTCAGTGCGTCCATGGTTAAGCCCTGGTGGGGCATGGGATGAGACACCTGGTGTTGTAGCGTATACCCCCTTCAGTAGGTTCATCCTCCGGAAAATCTGCTTTATGCCTAGCCATTTAGTAATTACTTTCAGAGAATTTAGGATAATGGAGGATCCAGATGGATATTTACGTCCTAGGTTGAAAATTTAAAACGTTTCTATTTACCATTTTATTAATCGTCTATCATTGTATGAAAGTCCTTTTAAATTGAGATTAAACTATTTTTTTTATATGTTTGGTATAAAAGTAAGGAAAAACTCCTATTTTTTTCCCCGACATAAATTGTGAAAAAGGTTCATTTATCATTCGACAATATAGGGTCTTTCATCGAATCACGAATACTGGTTCAATATCCGTTTTTAACATTTTCTATGTCACAGTATAAGTTGGATTTTATAATATGTCCTGTGTTACACAATAATATCAAATAAAAATAAGGTCTGATGAAAAGACGAAGAGTGGATATTGAAAATGTACATATACAGTAAATGTATTCGTCTGCTCATGCATTGTGTCCTTGTACAGAGTACAAGAATAGCTTTTCCCCCAAGCTATTTACCCCCCCCACCCCGAAATTCTGGCTATAAAGCAACCCTACCACATCCACCGGAAACCTGGCTAACTATCAGTATTACCCCTAAATAAATTTGGCTATATAGCAAAATGCATCTTATTAAAAAATGATCCTTCATAAGCGCAATGAGCATTCAATTCAGTAGTTGAACGACTGCCAAAAGAATTTACCCCTTTAATCAATATATCAAAGATATTAATGAAATTGCAACCAACCACGTATGTGTATTGTAGGGAAGTTTCACTACTAGGGCTAGGGGATATAGCCACCCCTCAAAGGGGGTGACTCACTAAATACCATAGCCAGTCTTCCGATGGAAATCCAGACCAATCACGAAGGAGGGAGGCTCACTATTGATAAGTGTGGGGTGGGTGTGGGTGTGGGGGGTCTAACTATATTGCCAGACTCCTCCGGGGGAGGGGGGCTTACTATATATAGCCAATTTTCCGGGGGGAGTCTCATTATATAATACCGGTAATTAATATTAAGCAGATCTAAACAAGGTGTTCAGTCTATGAATCACCAAATCAACGTAAACTCAAATAATTCAAGACATCTTTAAGCATTTGAAAATATCAATTCATTTGATGCGCGCAACAATTCAATTGAAGATCTCTTCAAATAATTAATAATATCTACTATTCTAATTTCTAGCGCGCATTGATTAAATTGTTTATATTGCTCTGATACTTAAAATATAGAAAATCCGTCTTTAACAAAATTGAATTTTCACCTGATACCTACGACACCATGTCACATGTGAACACACACCGGAAACTCACTACAGAGTGTATAAACTTGATATATTACATGAAAGTCACTACATTTAGTCTGGCGGTTGATTGAAGGAATTAAAAGGGAACTCAAGTGTTTCAACCACTTCTCAAAAAACAACTTTTTGGGGAATTTATATAAATATCAGAGAGAGAGAGAGAGAGAGAGAGAGAGGCTGTCTAGTGTTTTGTCAGTTGAACTAAAATATACTCTTCTGTAACAGAAATTAATGTTAAAAAGATTTGAAAAAGGTTTTCAGTCTAAGAAGCTAAATTCAAGATAAGTTTAATTATTTGAAGATATCATCAATTCATTTGATGCTTGCAACAATTCAATGAAACATGTTCAGATAATTACTAAAATCTACAATTCTGAATTATTGCGCGCATTGATTGAATTCTTTATAGCATTGAATACTTTGATGAGTTGATTAGGCTATAGTTGAATTGTTGTTCTCTTCAAATGAATTACTGATATCAACAATTGAATTGATGCCCTCCACAATTTAATTAAAAAAAGCTTTAATTCAATTACTGGCGCTTCAATTCAATTACTGTGTGTAATAATTTAATTATTGCTCTCTTCAATTGAATTGATATTTATTCAATTGATACATGCAATACTTCTTCTAGATACAACAACTATCTAATTAGATCTGTCTTGAATTCATTATATTAATTGAAGTGTTTCTCTCTATATAAGAGTTGATGTGCTCATTAATTTCTTGTACAAAAATCGTTGTAAATAATTAAGATATTTTCAATTGAATTAAAGAGATTATTAAATCAATTATACGGAGCTCAAAATCACATGCCGCGCTGAAGTATTGCAGTCATCAGTTAAATAAATGCGCGCAGCAAACCCATTATTGCTCTCATACATTGAATTGATGGGCAGCGCGCATTATTTAATATATGGGGGCAATAATTGATGTGAACACCTAATCAATTGATGAGAACAATGATTGATTTGATGCGCACGTCAATTGATTATTACGGGTAATAATTGAACTGATCTTTTTATCTGAGTTTTTGTTAATTTGGCGCTCCTTATCAGTCACACTTGTAATATAACCAATGTTGCATTCAAAGGCGTCTGTATCCTGGATGTCCTTTATGTCGAAATACGACACCAAAGGCCATTTAAAGGTGACCATACAGGAAATATTCCTGGTTATATGACAGTGTACTACAGTGCTTTAAAGATCTTTTTTTTAAATATCTGAATACAGACACTGCTCAAGTCACAGGAAGAACTTGTACCAAGGACTTTTAAAAATACTGTGTGTCCCTGCATCCATCATGAATCTGATCGTTCAGAGTTCAGGATTTTTCTTTCGTACTACTCTTTCAGCAATCTATCAAGAGATACTGAATTTATAAGACTCTATTAAATTGTCTTGATTTTTCATTAGTATTTGAGAAGACACTGAGTAAAAATACTCCTAATCCAATTTGTCACTTGCGAAGTCCAAACCTAATGAAAACTACACCAATTTTAAGACTTCTTTAAAGCAAAGTACAATCAACTGCAAAATATAGGTGTACATATTTATTTCATAAGCATACAAAGCTGATCAATTTAGCTCAAAAAACCTCATATGATGTAAATAAAGCTACTCTTTAGTCTTAAAACAGCAGACACTTAATGTTCATTCATATTTGAAATTTGAGTTAGCTATCAAACTTGAAATATCTATTGAATATAAATGAAAACAAGTTACAAGTAAGAGCATGGTACTATCAATTACATTATAAGTACATTAGTGTTAAACTGCAATTAGTTTTAGTTAAATACTGTTATATTATCTTAGTATATTCATTCAGTCTTTCAATCGCACATGAATATAAGGCCTTGGAATACCATTAAACTTTTTGTTCAATTCAAGATATAGATGGAGAATTATTTCATGTGTACTGCTGTTGATTATATATTTATCAATTTTGAATGAACCAATGTATGGTGTACAATGAATGACAAATGCTGATAATACATCTTGCATATAAAACTAGTATCAAAACCATTTACAAGAAAGATTTAAGAAACATATATGCCCTCCATATTACAATATTGAAAATTATCATTTAGAATGTCTGTAGCAAAAGTTACAATGTATCTATTAGTCAGAGGCAACCATTATATGTGATCTCTAAAGGTACTGAGCAGATATTTTCAAATAACCAGTTATTTGAGTCCTGACCTTTGACCTTGAGAGTTTAAAACCAATGGGAGCCATCTATTCTTTAGGCGGCACCAGACTACCAAGTTTGATGTTTGTCAAACAAGGGTTCTCAAGATACTGAATGGACAAAATCTGATGTCCAGAGTAGTTTGACCATTGACCTTAAAATGAATACTAGATATCTACACTTATGATGTGTCAGTGTACCAAGTTTGATGTCTGTCAAGAAACGCAAACTCAAGATATTGTGTAGACAATACCTATGTCCGTAGCATTTTGACCATTGACCTTGTGACTTCAAAATCAAATGGAGTCATCTACTCCTTAGGTAAAACAAGTGTACCTGATTTGATATCTGTCAAGCAAAGAGTCCTCAATATATTGAGCAGACAATATCTTGTCATGTCCAGTTTGACCCTTGACCTTGTGACCTCAAAATCCACGGGGTATCTAATTCTTAAGGAAAATTAGTGAACCAAGTTTGATGTCTGTCAAGCGAATGGTTCTCAAATATTGAACAGACGGTATCTTACTATGTCCAATTTTACCTTCAACCTTGGGATCTGGAAATCAGTAGGGGTCATCTACTCTCTAGGGGCAACCGCTGTACCAAGTTTAGTAACTGTCAGGTAAAGGGTTGGTTCTTTAAATATTCAGTGGACAATATTTTATTATGTACAGTTTGACCTTTGTCCTTGTGACTTCAAAATGAATATGGGACATTATGGGACATATACTTCTTAAAGGAAACCATCTACTTCTTAAAAGAAACCACCTACTTCTTAAAAGAAACCAGTATACCGAGTTTGATGTCTGTCAGGAAAGCGTTCTCAAGATATTGAACAGACAATATCTTACTGTGTCCAGTTTGACCCTTGACCCTGTGACCTGTAAATTAATATGGTTCATTCACTATCTAGGGGCAATCATTGTACCAAGTTTGGAAACAGTCAAGCAAAAGAATTCATTAGATATTGAGCAGACAAGATTTGCTCTACAGACCGAATTAGTCATGTAAAACAATATATACGTCCCCTCTCGTTCAAATGGAGGGGGCATAAAAATTGGATTAACTCTTTGTAACACCTCTGTCAGGAAGTAATTTTTTTAACAGCAAACTTTCCACGACACCATGTTAAACTGGACAGCGATTTCTCCTTCCAAATGGATTTTAGACAGCAACCTGAGCCAGAGTTTTTCCTAGTTTGATGAAAGTCTCAAATTGTCTTTACAAAGCTGCTTTTTCTGCAGTGGTCCAAGTGTGGCACTGAACATTGGCTGTAATAAAGAATGGACAGTACATATCACTTGAAACAGTTGTACAACAGTTTCTTGAAAGATTGTCCAACTCATTTTCTCTATCATTTACCATAACTTAAAGTAAATGATTTCAAATCAATAATATATTTTTTAAATGTTCTATCCTAAACCTTTATTAAACTACCAATAGATATTTAATATAAAATAAGAATATTGATAAAACTGATGTATGCTCCCCAAAATACATCTCACCTGAATGAACTATTTCAAATAACAAATGATTCACACAATGCTCAATAAATGTTGATATATTGTTGGAATGAAGGTTTCTTTATCATATATAAGGTATATGTTGAGTGATGTTGACCTTTACAAAATGACCTTGAGTGACCTTTGTCTGAAAGCCATTTGCCTATTACCTATCTGCACGATTTATGATCCATACTTGTTTAAAAACTAATGAAATAAGGCACTTTTCCTTATATATAAGGTGTATATTCTGAGTGAGCCTGACCTTCCCAAAATGACATTGGTCCAAAAGTCTGGTCATGAGTAAACTTTGAGTAGAGTAACAGAAAAATATGACTGTCCAAAATCCCAGCATTAAATTGGTGCAGCCTAAAGAACATTTGACTTTTGAGTCATGTGATCATGACCCTCTACAAATAACCTGGGCATAAGGTTTATGACATACTTCTTGGCTATAAGCAGCCTCTGTGTCAAGTATGACTTCTCCATGCACCTCTAACTTAGAATATTAACATTCCTAAGACTTCATAATCTGAAACTCCTAAACTGTGCCCCTAAACTTGTCTGAATGACTTGTGTTCAGGGTCATGACATTTCTTTGATCATATTTTAATTAATCTTGTATAATTTTCTGAAGTTATTTCATAATAAAATTACATTATAGAGAAGAATTTTGCATTGCACACCCAGAAACCTTGACCTAGCTTGTCCAAATGATTATCATCTGATGCTGGTTGTTGCACATTCTTTGAACACAAGCAATCTCTGCACCTAGTATATTATTCTCCTGTTTATCTCATCTTGCAATTTATGGCAAGGACAAACAAGATGTGTTTGTGAAACACAAATGCACCCGATAATGGTCAATTCTGAAGATGGCCAAGGTCAAAAGGACAAATATCTTGGTACCAGTAAAAAGATCTTGTCACAAGAAATGTTCAAGTACAATATGAAAGCTCTAATATCTACCATTTAGAAGTTATGACCAATGTCAATTTTTTCTCAAAAAGTAGGTCAAATGTCAAGGTCAAAAGGTTTAGTACCCACGGAAAGGTCTTGTCATAAGGAATACTCATGTGAAATATCAAAGCTCTAGCTCTTACTGTTCAAAGGTTATTAGCAAGGTTAAAGTTTCAGACAGAATGACAGACAGGACAAAAACAATATCCCCCCCCCCCCCCCGATCTTTGATCTAGGGGGCATAAAAATATCTGTAATCTTGTCCAAATGACCCTCTGCTAAGGTCAGGACATACCCTTAAGTTAAAGCAAACAAGGCTCAAAATTTTTCTAATTTCAAAGAAACAACAAAATGATCTAAATTAAGTAAACTTTGTCCAATCATTATGAAAACCCTAGGTGCAGATTTTTATATGTCTTTATGATTTAAGAGAGTGTACACATTTTAAGAAAATTCCATTAGCTAGTCTCCTAAAATGAGTACAGCCAAAATTATGCCTACAGACAAATCGACAGACAGACAGACCAACAGACAGACATGGCGATTCTAATATACCCTCCTAAACTTCATTTGCTTGGGAATAACAAAATATAATACAAATTATGACATACAAATACCTCGCTTTTTTCTTCCCGACTTCCTAGATGAGCTTGGGGGCCTCAGTATCTGCATTCCCTCTGAATATAGTCTACAACATTGAAGAGATAAAGCTTTAAAATTTTTGTACTGCTGTAAGTTACTATTAACAAAATGTAAATGAACTTTAAATATGTAATATACATATCGCGTTTTCCAAACACATAAACAAGTTACTTCCACCCTGTGTATGTGGGGACTCGGGCAAGTGTTGATGTCTCTATTTGAGTGAAATCCAATTACAAGAATATTAGTAATTGCTTCCCCAAACTGCATCTAACCAATGAAGTTGAACTACTTCATGTAACAAATGACTTGCACAATGATATATAACTTTTGAAATAAAGATTCTTTTCTATATAAGGTACATGTTGAGTGACCTTGATCTTTCCAAAATGATCTTTAGTGACCTAATCATTTGAAATTTATTAAGTTGCCTATTTAACTTATCTGTGTAATATATGGTCAATACCTATTCAAAAACTTTTTCCTTGTTAAATATAACCTTATTTTATTACCAAACATTTTGTCTTCACGCCGCACAACACAGTACACGTTAACATTATTTCACATTAGGAAATACTGGTCCAATCATTTTAAATATTGAATGTTTTTAAATCTTTTTTTTTTTAAATGCATTCATTATTTCTAAGTTACATTTTAATTTCTGAGGTGCAGGGTGGTGAGTAGGAATGTTATTTTTGAAATCATCACAATTAAATCATATCAAGATTGTGAAACTAAATTCAACATGCTTTAAACCAAATTTCAATGTGTTGATTGAGAGACAAAAGAGTTTTGAAATCCAAATATAAACTTTGAATATTTTAGAAAGAGATAACAATGTTAAAAAGTTCTTGGATATCAACATGGTTGGTTACTACAGGCTTCTCAAAAGAATTGATCACTTTGTATTGACATTGAAACTCACTTAACAGTTTAAGTGTGTGAAAAATCTGTATTGACAATGAAACTCACTACATGTGTGTGATAAATCTGTATTGACATTGAAACTCACTACATGTGTGTGATAAATCTGTATTGACATTGAAACTCACTACATGTGTGTGATAAATCTGTATTAACATTGAAACTCAATATATGTGTGTGATAAATCTGTATTGACATTGAAACTCAATATATGTGTGTGATAAATATGTATTGACATTGAAACTCACATGTGTGTGATAAATCTGTATTGACATTGAAACTCACTACATGTGTGTGGTAAATCTGTACTGGCATTGAAACTCACTACATGTGTATTGATCTGTACTGACATTGAAACTCACTACATGTGTGTGATGTGTACTGGCATTTAAACTCACTACACGCATGTGATAAATGCATACTGGCACTGAAACTCATTACATGTGTGCAAATGTGTACTGGCACTGAAACTCACTGCATGTGTGTGATAAATATATATTGACATAAAACTCACTGCATATATCAGATGTGTTCTAACATTGAAACTTGCTACATGTGTGATAAATGCATATGTATATTGGCATGATATCACGTGTGCATTGCATGTGTGTGATAAATGGAATCCTTCATTCGTATGAATGGGAGATAGGGAAATTCCACCGAGGGGACAAGATTTGCAGTCTAGGACGAGACTTTGCTGAATCTTAAGCAGTGAATCTTGTTCCAGAGGTGGAATTTCCCTATCCCACATGAGCAAATAATAAAGTGTTATTTTTCTCACATTTTATCAGTTCAGTATTTTAATTCAAGAGCTTTGAGAAAATTCAAAATTATTGAAATCCTTCTTTGAATATATGCAAAAATTAATTACACAGTATGAAGATCTCAGCATACCTGAAAATGGTTTACAATATAACTGT
This sequence comes from Ostrea edulis, assembly GCF_947568905.1. Lineage (NCBI taxonomy): Eukaryota > Metazoa > Mollusca > Bivalvia > Ostreida > Ostreidae > Ostrea > Ostrea edulis. Next base: position 27,131,866 of record NC_079173.1, read on the forward strand.
AAAGTACAAAACCCAAGGTTGTCCATAAAAAAGCTATACATAATATATATCAAATTGAAATTTGAAGAAAACAATACAAACTATTTTTCTTTATCGTGTAATGTAAATCAAAAAATATACGACATACATATGTACATCACAAGCAAAGATATGTCTTAGCAGTGTAAGACAGAAAAATCTTGTATGGCTGTCTCACATGGGTTGAGTTGGTCTCACACTAGTGATTATGTGAGAAAGATGTATATTGCCTTATACTGGCATGAGCCTCACTATTAATATATAATCAATTGAAATAGAGTCTGTATATTGATGAAGCAAACTAAAGGCCAATTTCATTTGTCCAAAACTGGTGTACACTGCATTGCATACGTTATAAAACTGGTGTAAAACAACGCATTGAAAAATAAAATAAACTGTCGAAAACAAAAATATGGCAGAACATGTTATTTTCATTCTTGCCACTTTTATAATATATTCAAATCATCCAAATCCTTGACATAATTCACAAAGATCCCATAAAAGCATGAACATGATACATGCATGCAAACTATATAAACGGTGAAGCTGTTATGCATGAATTCTCATATTTTCAGTTGATGTTAATTTGTTAATCACCTCATATACCCTGACAAACTAGACAGTGATTCCTTATATTTATGTTCCCAGAACTTAGGGTATACTCTGTTCTCAATAACTATACAAGAGATCCTTTATATGCAATCTTTTTAAGATGATTGTACATACATGTATATCATTTGGATGTGCAGAAAGATAGTATTTTAGTCTGAATGTGCATGCATTGGATTTTGGTACACTAACTTGGGAATCAGTCTAAATTTTTTGTTGTTCTTTGAGATTGTTTAATATTCATATTGTAGGCATTTATTAATTAAGACTTGTAATTTTTAAGATTTTTATTTTTAAGATATTTATTAACTGATCTGCATGTTCAAAATGACCAATCTGCACATGCATGCAAAATTTCATTTTGATTGGATTTAATACTAAAATGTCTGTAACTTTCTTATGAATAAAGTGAATGAGTTGATATCACAGCATAGTAGATAGTATGTGTATCTATATAGATTGGTGTAATACAAAAATGCCAACACTCAGTATATGCATATCCTGTCTTTTGAAGATTCTATATTTTTTCTATATTTCAAGGACCATAATGTTTATGTTTTTCATTAAATTCTTCTGAAGTTGAGGATTTTAGTATGTCTTGGCACTTACAAATTGGTATGGTTAAAATTACTAGCCAGCATGTGCATGCACAATTGTGCTAAATTTTGATTAGACAATTTCAAAATCTCCACAGCTTTCTTATATATGATGCAAACATGAAATTCAAACTAATTATGCTAATCATATGTACATGATACAAATACCTGTTGGATGACATCAACAGAATTACAGATTGACATATGCACATAACGTGCATTGCTTTCTTTCATTTTTTGGTACTGAAATGACCACAACTTTCTTATTAAGGTATTCCATGTATAATGAAAGGATAATGAACAATTTTGAAGGATTTAGATCAACATAAAAGTTTGTTGTTAAATAATGATGAAAGTGAAGCAGATAAAATTCACATGACTGGTAAATGATTAGAAGCTGACCTTTTTGCACTTAAGACTTTTTGGAAGAGTTGTCTGCCCTTTGTAAAAATAAGAAAAATCTAATTTTCTAAAAATGTGTGTGGTCAATGATTAATTTTATTTCATATTTTCATAAAAAGAAAGTGTATGCAACTTTCTACCAAGAGATTATTATGAAAATATAACTTGTTTTTAAAATATTGTAATAAAACATGCTTTTCCCATATACTTCAATGTTAAATTCTAGGTGAAATAAATCAAGCAGTAAACAAAATTTTGAAAATTCCTATGGTGGATTATTTTTATTTGATGAACCCTTCAAAATGATACCATGATTATAAATATTCCACCATCCATTTATTAGATATGAAATATGGTCATTATACATTGAATACCTTAAAGGGTAATTAAATTAAAATGATTTTTTGCTGTTGATTTACAATATGAATACCTACACATGCACACGTCAAGCATTTCATTCTGATTAGTTGCATACGTAATATTTAGATAACTGGTAAATCTCTTATGAATGAGAAAAATGGAATTATATTGACATATTCCAGGTACATACTATAAAAACTTAGAACGTAAGATTATGATTAGTTGTGCAGAAGCACAATGACATAATTTCTTAAATGGGGGGATGTTTGCTTAAACTACTCTCACACATCCTAACTGAAGAGCAACTTGAACTGACCAATGCAAGTCTGTCTTCCATTCTGAGTGATTGATGAAAAGTTCCTGTGGTTTTAAAAACGATAGAAAATGCATTGTTCCTTCAAATATATTGTTGGTGCGAACAGATATTCTAAGTATTTTTACAAACTATGGTCTTTCTCTGATTGATTGAGAGGGGTCGTAAAATCTTATGTCAGTAAAATAAAGGAGACATAATAGAAATTTGAAGGAGTGATTATTGGGATACCAGATCCCCCCCCCCCCCCCCCCCCATGTAAATATAGAAGAGAGAGGGTTAATTTGTGATGAGCCACTGTGATGAAATCTCCAAATGTTTTAGATATACATATACAACAATATAAGATAAACAACTTTGTATTCAATATTTGTATTCACCTGAGGATGGATGTTAAAATCCAGAAAGCACTAGCGATTTGAATATATTTTGGAACTGCATATTTTCCTGCTTTTTTATTTAATTATTTTGACTGTGTGATATCAACTCTTTCTATTTGGATTATATATATATATATATATATATATATATATAAATTGATGATCAGATGGAGTTCAATCACATAACATTTATTTCTCTACAGGCTGTTTCGTAAGGGGATGGTTTCCCCTCACTCGTTGGGAAAAAAATGACATCTAACGAAAAACATCTGCATGGCTGAGAATATGTTACACAGAAACATACTGGATAGTTGCTAAGCATGATTACACACATGATTGAGTAAATAGAAATATATATATATATATATAGATAGATAGAGAGAGAGAGAGAGAGAGAGAGAGAGAGAGAACTAAATACACATTAAGTCTTAAGGTTCAAGCCACATAATGCTGTAAATTGTAGGTGGAGGACCTCTGGATAGTGAGTACATGCTGCATGGATGTTCCCTATGACCCCCACCAATGATACATTGCCTGATAATTCATTTAAAAATGTTAAAGGAAAGAAATTCCAATCTTGTTTTTGATATTGCACTTTCTTCTCATTTATTTTGATAAAAGGGGTGCTTAGTTTATTAAATTCCTGAAAAAAAGCAATCGATAGAAAAATGCTGGTTAAATTTCGAATTGGAGCCTAGTAGGAAAAGAATACAGTACCTAAAATTTCTTGTGGTTAAAAAGTTAATTTCGATCTCATGGTGACATGGATGATTATTTATATGAATAATTTGTCACATACTTGACTCCAAGGAGGTTAGGTTCTTCATAATGATATCCCAGCTAGTTCCTCTCTTCTTTCTATGTCTCTACTGGCATTTTGAGACACATAGTTTTTGGGTGGTTTTCCACTCCTATTACAAGCTTCCTTAAACAGCACCTGGGTAGCCACTTTCAGAATCATTTACATGGTTCCCTGCATGTTTCATCTGTATCTCATAATCTGTTGCGTCAACTATGAAAAAGAAACTTGACATTAAAATCAAATGCAAAGAATCTAATGAAACATTAGCTTGCATATACACATGTATTTATATTATTTTTCAATCTAACATTGCATGGTGACACATATGATTAACATATATAGCATGGAAATATTTCCTAAACATGGATTATTAAAGTACAAATACATGTATGCATATTTAAGAAATAAGTTTAATTTTTTAAAGTATTTAAGGGCATGAACTGCTGGGTACCTGTAAAGTGCGAAACGAAATCGAAACGAAACGAAACGAAATCCGCCGAAACGAAACGAAATCTACCGAAACGAAACAGATTGTATAACCGATCTCTTTTAATTATATCAGTTAAGCCGAAGGCCTACATCAAAGGGGAGGCGAATTTTATTGATATGTGATAACTTTCACAGGGGCCTAAGATGCCATTTTTAATTATTATAATTAAAAGAGTTTGGTTATACAATTTGTTTCATTTCGCTTAGGTAGGTTTCGTTACGTTGGGTTTCGTTTCCTTTCGACATATTTCGTTTCGGTGGATTTCGTTTCGTTTCGGTATATTTCGTTTCGTTTCGCACTTTACAGGTACCCTGAACTGCTGCGCTTTACGCCAGCATACTTCATGAAGAGTGTTGGTGCTTCATGAAAAGTATGGTGCATGTTTATGCCCTCTGACATGTAAATAAACATCATGATCTGAATTTTTAACATATTATGAACACTCAACTTAATATATTTAGTGGTACCAGACTACTATACATAAATGTAAGCTTAAATATTCTTGTATGTGTTGCTCTATTTCTACTGAATAGAAGTAGAATAGTATTCTTACTAGGCCTACTATATAATTGATACCAATAGAATTCGAATGCTGGACAACTCGCCCCCAAGACAACTCGCCCCCAAGACAACTCGCCCCCTCTTAGGACAACTCGCCCTCTCTCAGGACAAGTCGCCCCCTTCTCTTGAGACACTCGCCCCCCAGGGTTTGACATTAACTTTTTGGGGCACTAGACCAATCGGGCTACTTAAAATGATTTTTGCTAGACCTGACCTTACATCCACTAGCCCTGACCAACATTCCAGAATTTTTTTTTATAAGATTCTCCATATCTAAATACATGTACTTAATTTAAATGAAAAACGTTAAGTTTGAACTAAAATGCATTTAATTGTCTCGAAAAAATCTTTAATCTCGTCATTCAATTTGATGCTTTTACTTTCAACCCTATTTTCAGTTTCATTAAATTTTTACCGGCACGGAAATTCTTTAATCCATTTAGAATAAATTGACCTCAATATTTTTTTTAAAATTTCTATTTCATAAGCCCTAGCTGCTTTGTTTCTTCCCAACGTTTTCCTTTTTTTTTCTTTCTTGAGACATCTTTTGCTTTCATTGAGGACGAGATTTCATATTTGATTATATAGACATTCCTGCACATATGTTTAATAAACACTTTCTTATATTCAATTCAAATTAACTGTTTTGGTGGTTTTTTTAATGAAAGTGAATTCAATAATTCTATTTAACCAAAACATAACTTTACACACTTTAACAATGTGTAGATGTCGTAGAACATCACTTACGACCGCGACTTATTAGAACTAAAGATAGAGATTATGTCATCATGCGGTTCATTAAATTGCTCGCAAACTCTTTACAGTTATTTTTTTTATGAATAAAATATTTTATGATTTAAAGTAAAGTTTCTTAAATTTGTTCATATTTTTAACACGACCAGTCGGACTAGTAAATAAACATTTTACCCAACCAGACCTATCATTTAGTAGTCTCGGTCGGTCGGGCGTGCCTTAGTGTCAAACCCTGCCCCTAATATTATATATAAATATATTATCACATTTTATTTTTATTTTGTGTGTGTTATTTACACTTTTAACATTTATCAATGATGAAGCATGTAAAACTCTAGTAAACTCGCTAGTTACATCCAGATTAGATTACGGAAATGCATTGCTTTATGGTGTTCATTCTAAACACACCAGCAAACTTCAGAGGGCACAAAACACAGCTGCAAGATTAATAACACGCTCAAAAAAATCCGACCATATTACTCCTGTTCTAATAGATCTTCACTGGTTCCCAGTTGAGTACAGAATTCAATATAAGATACTTCCTTCATACTTTCAAATCTCCCAACAACCTATCTCCAGTTTACATAAAGGATATCCTTACAGTTTACAATCCCACACGATCACTAAGATCCGAATCTCTGCATCTTCTCCAGGTACCTCGGACACGTACGAAAACATATGGGGATCGACGTTTGGACAAAGCTGCATCGAGTCTCTGGAATTCTCTGCCTTTTAAACTCAGACAATGTACTTCATTGTCTAATTTTAAAGTGGACCTCAGAATGCATCTCTTTAAATTAGCTTTTAATTTGTGATTATTTTTATATACTTAGTGCTCTTACATACAGCTCTTACAGTGCTGTTAACAAAAAACAAACAACCCCCCCCCCAAAAAAAAAACCCTGCTGTTTGTTATTATGCCTATGTCCTTGTTATGTATTTAATTATTCCTAAGGGTTGTTTTAAATTGTTTCATATGTTATTAGGGTAATCATATCATATCGCTATATATTAATAATAATCATACATGCCAACTTTCCCGATTTAGGCGGGATCTTCCCGATTTTACCCTCCGGTCCCGCTTTCCCGATCGGGAAAGCAAAATTACCCTAAAATCCCGATTTGAAATTTTTTCCGACCGAAATTTCCGATTTCACGATTGAAAACGAGTTTGAAAGCGGGATAATCGTGAAATCTCGTGACCAGAATTGGAAATCCCGCGTCATTTCTGAACTGGCCAATCAGAAATCGGGACAATAGTCAGCCATTGCTGTTTACCTGTGTCGCATGGTGTCGGGTTGGCCTGTGTCGGGGTGTTTATTGGACAGTACGAAGCATGTTTTGATAGTAATTAATCGGGAAGACGGATTTCAAATTGACCTATCCTTTACACAAACGTGAATGACAACGATGCTAGTGTCACCACCAAACAATCGGACATTCCGCCTCTCGCTGACAGCATCCAAAATTTGCAATAAGGTACGTCAAGTATATATTTTTTCCAACTATAATAATATAGGCTATCCAAATCTATCCGTCTATAGCGATGTATTATATAGTCTATATAGTGTAGTATTCATTAAATATACTTTGTGATGCGTAATTCGCACAAGTCTGTACTGAATTTTTTATTTAGCAAGTAGCCTTAATTTACAAGTAAAACGGAATATTTTGATGTGGGTTTTTTTTCCTGGTAATTATTTCAGATGTCATGGGTGCAAAGGTTTTGTTCGCAAACTTCATAGCAGGGCAGATCACTCCTTTTTTGGTTGCAATGCAGATTATTCCACCAGTCTCTGCAAGCCCATGTTTACAGACAAGCAAGATCGCCTTTGCAGTCGTACCTAAATGCATGTGATTTAATTTAAATTTTGATATATAGACCGGCCAATGTTTATTGTATGGTGTAAAAGGATGCAACCTTAAATATTATTTGATATTATGTATGTGACTTGTTGGAGAAGATTTTTTGCTGAATAGATGATTTTAATAAAATATTAATGTATATCTTTCAAAGTTTTTTTTATATAGTTAATGGTCAAACACATTTGATGTTGTGTTAATATATGATACATTAACAATGATTTGATTGATATTTTATTTGAAAGGACAAATATTTATTTTCATGCTAAAATGTCGTGAATTTTGAGCTTTGAAAAAAGGTCGTCGCGCGCAAAATCCCCCATGGGGATTTTTAAAAGTTGGCATGTATGAATAATATTTATGCATTTTAATTCTGACACTATGAATATTTTATTCACATGTATGTGCACATCGATTTTATATTATCTTTTCTTTCACATTTGTAAAGCGCTTTAGAGAACTAATGTTGATAGGGCGCTATATAAATCTTTTAATTACAATTACAATTATAAAGATACGTCTTTTTCTTTCATACTTTAACACGAATGGTAAATTCTAATAGAATTATACATATATTTAATTATTGCATTTCAGAAAAAGTTATATTTTTCATAAATCAATTGGCAAGGAAAATTATATTTACTGATCTTCAGGTAATTGATTAAATGTCTCTAATACTGAGAAAATTTTGAGGGTGTGGGTGTTTCTTTTATCGATATAGTATACATAAGTGTAAAGGTGAAGCATGAATATTCTGATACATGTAATTATCTTTTAATGCATTTCTCAACTAATACCCGTTGAAAAATAAAATTCCCATTTTAGAAATTTTATAACGACTTTGCTTTACTGATTCTTTTTACGCAGTGTGATTCTTTTTACACGGTGATTTCAAAGTGTAAAGAACTCTGATGATGAGTAACTCATAACGTTTGAAGTAAATTTATAACAGCTTGGGGGAAATGAAACAATTAGATTTAACAACAGACGCAGATTATTGATAATTATACTACGTCAGCTGTAGACCAAGCTAATACTCTCCCTATACCAAACGCTAACTTGTTTCCGCTGAAATTATATATTTTACATGTACATAAAAGTGATGATGAATTTACTGAACCCAAACACTGGATTTCCACTAAAATCGTTCGTCTTGCATAAAAAGACATGAAGTTCGGTGTTAATGTGAACACGTCTTATTGTCTGTGATGTATATACTATCTATAAGAAATTCATTAATTTTTGGTAATACACCTCTTGGATTTAGACCAAAAATAATAATTGTAAACATGTATGATATGTAGGAGCGAATTATCTCAAGAGAGGGGGCGAGTTGTCCCGAAGAGGGGGCGAGTTGTCTTGAGGGCGGGTTGTCCCGATGAGGGGGTGAGTTGTCTTGAGGGCGAGTTGTCTTGGGGGCGAGTTGTCCTGATACCTAGAATTCATATACACACTATGGCAAAAATATTACAATGTAGGTTCATTGTTAATATTATTAAAATATCATACATACATGTATATCATACTATTTTACCACTACCCCTACAACAGACATGGGCAATACTCATTATACTGCACAGGTATTTTAATCAATCAATATATATAAATAAATAAAAGGAAAAAACTCTATCTCTATAAATAGATGATAAATACACTATATATCTATCTATATGCATCCCCCCTCCCATTTTTCTATTTGTATCCATTTACAGATTAACAGCTGATTAAAAATTCAGATACCTGTAAATACTGGTAAACAGAGAGACAGACAATGGTAATACATGTATATGCAGCACTGACTGATGTCTATAAACAATGATATCCTCATTTTATACTTACTAATACATAACTTTAAACACAGCACTAAGAAAATAATCTGACCCCTTTTTTTTCTTCTTCAGTCGGTCTACGGCACGAGAAAAATAATCTCCAAGTGCTGACAAATTCAAAAACTTCTGAATTTTTAACAATACTATTTTACATTTGTAAATGGTGCAAAATACAGATAATATTTTGAAACATAGGCTACACAAAATTGATTTACATAACTTCATTTATTTGAGAGTGTGAAATAACAAGAGTGTGAAGATTAAAACACTGTTACGTAATCGTTAGAGATGTCTATGAAACTCACGATAACATGTACCCAGTTCGAATCTCGTAATGGATTTATTATTTTTTTTTTCAATTTTATTTTTAGAAATACATATAAATAGTATCTGATTTCTTACAATTGAATAAGTAAAAAAATAAACAAAGATAAAAAATGTCATTTCTGCAACTTTATATGAAATTTACAAAAAGCCCTGGGGATCTTCCCCACTCGATTGAACAGTCTGTACATGTTCTGGTGCCGGTGTTGCGGTGATCGCTGTCGCTAGTGTTCAGGGTCGCTCTAAAAATAGCGGTAGCCCTTGACCGAAACCCCTTTATTTTTTTAAATGTAAGTTACACCGATTTGGCAACACTCTGAGAGAGAGAGAGATAGAAATCCGGATCTGCTCTTGCCTTTTCATAAATTCAGTGAACTAGATTGGAGTTTCCATTTACTTAAAAAGTATATCTTCTTAACAGGACAAACATTGATAATTTAACATGAATTTGGTCTGGTATGAAAACACTGGATCTAGCTGCATGCACAAATGGGGATGGGGTTGGAGAGAAGAAAGGGGGGGGGGGGGGGGACTTCATTTTGGGACAAATTACTTTATTTTTCATTCTATTCATATTGATGAGAGACACTTGAACCGCACATACTTTAAATGTTCTTGTCCCATTTGATTTCAACACCCTTTATTTGGAAATTTCTTTCAACGCCTATAAATCAACATATTATATAAAGTTGTTTATAGCCATGGCGTAAAGTCAACCATCAGATAAATTAACCCAAAATCTTTGCAACTGGTCGATGTTGGAACAAAATGAAATCTAAACAATTTCTTAAAATAAGGTAAACAATATTTTCCCCAAGAACTTGTTTAACCGCGCTTGACCACACCTTCCTTATTAAGGGGAAAGAGGCTGGAGCTATCCACCGGTTACCAGTTAATAATATCCAAAAATAGTGGTAATAAAGACCCAATTTTTTGGAGCTATGTACTTGTTTAATTTTCTTTGATATTGTCGCTTTGAAACGGGGTTTATATCTTTGAAAATATTGAAAATATTTTGCCAAGCTAAGATAGAATATTCTAAAGAGGAAATTCCAGTTGTTCGTCAGTTTGTTATATATCAATGTTATACATTAAGATAGGCATATTCATCAAAGAATGACAAATATACTGTGTATAATAATTCAATTCTCATTTAATATTTAGAGAATTGTTGCTTTTAACGATGTTCATATGTCTAAAAAAAACCGTGTACACCGATATTGTATTGAAGAGGAAATTCTAACTATTCCTTGAATCTGTATTTGTAAAACATTTTGTCAAATCAATGATAAACCAAAATACTGAAGATAATCATGATGATATAAAACAAACACAAAAACATACAGAAAATGAAAACCATTGAACTATTTAAGCTTACACGCATCTAATTGTATCTTAGTCGTGTCAAAGGTCAACTTACTTTTTCTCACCATTACTGCAGAATAACGATACATCACATACCCCAATGTATTCAAACTAAACGGACGGGAACAAAAATATCAATTTTAAATCATTAATTGACTACTTATATTCAATTAAATAAACAAAAACACTTACATTTGCATTGTCATCCACTCGACCTCGTTTCCTTAGGAAGTTGAATTTGCGCATGCGCGAGAATGTGGCAAGGATGCAAAGTGTGTAAGCACCCCATTATGGCTCGGTGTTGTGTGTAACAAAAGTCGTGTGTAACCCGGAAACTCACACTATACAACATTTTGTATTTTCTGGGTAAAACACGATGAAAAATTCCGATTTCAAGGGGTCTCCAAACCTACGACACACTTTTGTGTCGTAGGTTCTGAAAATGTCGTAGGTTGCTCGTGTGTAACCTTATACGTGTCGTAAGTGTCGGCATAGTGCGCGAACACACACACACACACACACACACACACACACACACACACACATATATATATATATATATATATATATATATATATATATATATATATATGCGCATGTATATGCATTTATAGGATATGTCATACTATTTGTAAATAACTACATAAAATAACAAACTTACTTCCGATGCCGAGGGCAGTTTAGATATTGGACAATAATCCAATTTCTACACAAAGAGTTTACCTCGTGGATTGGAATTCTTCAAGCTTTAAAGCCATTTCAAATCGATGTTTTCAATGATGTTAGCGGCAAGAGATACAATGACATTCATTGCTGATAATTTCATGCATCAAGTGTCATTGACGTATACTGTAAATTGCTACTTTACAAATCAGTGTTCTATACAATGTTCAAAATGTTTGGTACATGTTGAATACTTGCCAAATCCGGTTATTGTCGAAAAGACAGTTTCTGCATCAGTGGAAATTTGTTTTTCTCTTTTAATATAGAAAACTTGACGAAGGAACAATTAGAACAAAGGCTAACTGTCCTAGGTTTTAAGCTACATGTACCACCAGTAATCACACAACCTTTGATTAAATTGATCCAAAATACGTACCAGGAACTCTTGTTTCCACGCGGATAGAACCGGTGGTGGAATCTGAAATGATACAGCTTTCATTAATCTGTGGAATATACATGTACAAATACTGTTAGGTGTATATTCATTTCGTTTTCGAATCAAAGACAAATAAACGTTACAATCATAGCTTCATTGTGCAGTCGTTTCTACATTGACATTGTAAATTAGTGCATTGGACTAGTAGGGCGTGTCCTATTTCGCTCCCTATAAAACATCCATTCGCATACCAAATCCAATAAAAACGTAATTTGTAAATACGTTTGTATATTTAGTGTAATTTTAGTGCTAGTGTTTTAGTAAAGCTTTAGCCATCTGATGTAAACCTTTTTGTTTGCCATGAGGTTGGGACATATCCTACCAAAAAAGGATGATCTAATTCTTCGCGTCGTTGGTAATTGCAACGATTAATTGATTAATCGTATCATGCTTAACGTCTCGCTCGATAATTTTTTCACTCATATGGGGACTTCACCTAGACCGGTCAAGGACTTCAAGTTTAGGCCTATACTCGGCGCTTACGGCCATTGAACAGTTAGGGTTCTTTAGCGTGCAACACCTACTGTGACACGGGGCATCCGTTTCTAAGGTCATGTCAGAGGACCCGTGACGTCATATTCATACCTGGTGGCGATCGTTTGGCGATGGAACTGTCACTACCGGTTTTAACGAATTAGGTTTGTCGCCACCGGAATTTGAACATTGGCCTTCAGCATGCTGGGGGGAAGCTAGAACCTTTCGGCAACCACGGCGGTTGTCATTGTAAGGAAGTAGAGTACTTCAAGCATATCCAATATTCGCAGGAAGGAGCCGAAATCATGTATCGGGGGTAAGTTTTTGAAAAGTATTATATCGTTTGCATAGAAACAATTCAACTTACACACAATAACAAACATGGTCTGTCGCTTAAAGGGAGGTATGTCCGAGTATTATACAACTCTTTTTTTCTCACTCGAAAACCCCACCTGGAAATCTGACCGATGTATCTTGACAATGTATATACTACTCTGTGAAAATTGTTTTTATTCAACAGCACAATTACTTTGAATAATTACGTCTTCAATATACCATTGTTTTTACGGTAGCGACACTGTTTTCCATTGAATTATATAGATAATAATAGTGATTGACTTTACTCAGTGCAGAATTCAACTTAAAATAGACAGAATTTGTTGTTGTTCATTTGGATGATATAAATAATAAAGCGAAACAAAAACAAATGGAAAAATTTCTTTGAAAAAATATATGGGGTAATCGAGTTTGTTTTTTAAACAAAAAAGATGTCAAAGTTTGATAAAAACTATCAAATCAGCAGTTTTTAACAAATAACGTTACACATATTCGCGAAGTCATTTAACGATATTTACTTTTCATGCATCCCTTCAAAAAGAACTCAAAACAACGTTATTGACTCCTAGTTTTGAAGGGGAAATCAAATATTTATGGACAAAATAATCAATTATTTTCAAAATAAATATCACAAAATGTCTTGATATATATAAATGTGTACATGTTTTGCGTTATATATCTTAACTGTGTTGCACGGTTAATAATTGAAATACTTTTAGTCTTTTATGATCACAGTAACAATGAATAAACTAATATAATAGTATAATGTTATTTTTGAATCTCATTATGATTAATTTTTGCAATTTCATATAGTTTAATCATGTCTCAATATGCTATTCTAACCAGAAATACTACTAAAGTTGTTTCTATTTTACAATATATTTATGTTTATTTAACACACACACCCTCCCCCGTCACGTACTCACTTTCCCAAGTCAAACAACTCCTCCAAAACATGAACGCGGTTTAAAAATATTATTATGTTTAGCTTGTATTGCACATTCACTTGCATCTTTTTCTAATTTTCACCCAACTTCATTCTCTTGTTCTTTTTACACTTAAAGTCTTGAGTCCGTTGCAGTGTTTGAAATAACCGTGAGCCCGACCGCACGAAACGCATACATTTTACAACGGGCGAAGACATTTCTTTATATAGACGTCCGATCGGAGATGATAAAATTCCCGCTAAATGAAATTTAGATGAATCAACTTCATTATTGTACCTGTAACAAAATAGACAAACCTCATCAATTTAGTACATTTTACTTCATTTTCTACCCTATATCAAATTTCAATAAAATATAATGTACTAGAAACGAATTAGGTAGTTCGTATATCATTAGACGATATATACATGTAGTAATACATGGAAAAGTAATTTTTAAGAATGCAGTTATTTTAGCAGGGCTAGTTGGTCTTTGACAGGGCTAATAACTTTTACAAGCAGTCAGTCCTGCATGTTTAGCTAATTTTACAGCGAATTTCAAACACACCTTAAGTATGGCAGTTGTAAGTTTCAATTTTGCTAGAATACATACATTGTTTACTTGCTGTTCCCCTATACCGGTGTTATAGAGCCAGACTCCCACAATAATGAGATTTCTCCCGGAAGTAAGGATTTAGAGTGAGTCTTTCCCCTGCGAAAGTATGGCTCTAGAGTGAGTCTTCCCCCGGAAGTTTAACTCTAGAGTGAACCTTCCCCCAGCAGATTTGCTCTAGAATAAACTGTACCTCTAGGGGGGAAACTCACTCTAGAGCCGAAACATTCTCTTGAAGTCTCGCTCTAGAGGGACACCCCACTTTCATCCCCTTCTGCGCAAACTATGAATCTCTCTCTCTCTCTCTCTCTCTCTCTCTCTCTCTCTCTCTCTCTCTCTCTCTCTCTCTCTCTCATTCGCTCCTTATAAAACATTCATTCACAAGTCAAAACCAATAAACACTTTTTCCGTGGAGTAAATACGTTTGTATATTTAGTGTAGTGTTAGTGCTAGTGTTTTAGATTAACTTTTAGCCATGGCACGAGTAGGACCCGACCTGACGACGCCCTGCTTATGAAGCAAATTCTCTACCACTGGGCTACCGCGACTGATCACTGAACCTAGGATTTGTATTGATTAAGTATATGTAATATAATTTTTGGTAAAGTCTATCCTTTTTTAGATATAGATTTGTTTTATTGCTCTAACAAATGCACATCACTTTTCATATAGGTGCACCCATACATACCGTACCCTCCCCTCAAGATTAAGTTACCTTTCATGTTTCTAACAATGAAAAGACGTCATAAAATCCATCAACATTATACAATTTATTGCATTGTAGCGAGGGAGATATAAAGATTTATTTACCCAATTTTTCTTGGGTGAATAATTCTTCACATCTCCCGAACATTCATTAAATAAATTGTTTATCATACCGAAACAAAGTAAGACTACAAAATGCATTCAAAATTGGAGCCCGGTCACCTATACATTGTATGTAGCTGTGGTCGTCCTAACGGTAACACCGCGCCGTCAACGTATTAGTAGGTAAAGACAACGAAATATAGTGATGTATTTCTATTCTCCATGAATGCTGATTTACTTGCTTGCTTTTGTATAAGCCAAAATCAGACGATTTAACTGTGTATCAGAGACCCGCACATTATGTAGCTTACGGACTATGAAAATAGAATGACTCAGCCTTATTGTGACATCACAATATAATATGTCTACCTTGACGTAAAATGTATGGAAAATGCACGAGGCTACCGAGGGGGTGAAATATGATGGGGATATATAATGTTTGGGAGACAAGTGATTGTCTTAACCAGTCAGATTAGGCGTGGCATAGAATTCTCATACTGCGCTATAAAAATCACTTTAGCAGGTCAAGAGCTGATAAATCATGCAATATACGCTACTTGAGATGAATGATGTATATTGAGTTTCTTATGGTCTCTATAACGCATATAGTTGGATTAGACTCTAGAATATATGGTTTATGATATATGAATTCAACGATTACATATATTCAGATTAGTACATGTACATGAAAGGTGAAGATAACGAATAGTGGAACTGATATACATTGATGAAATATATCAGGGAACAAATTTGTTGTGGAAACCAGACCGGTGTCTGTTATCCCGAGGGTAGATGTTATACCTGGATCACAAATTACTTCTTGAGGTTTCAGGTCCTTCAGCAATGTTTTTCTTAGAGTCACAGGGCTGTGACAGGAAGGACGGAGAATCCACTGTAATCGTCTTCTTTTCACCAAGAGAACAATGTCGACTAATGGACAATTGCAAATTAGAGGGTTTCCATATAATCCACTGAAAAAGACAAATATCATGTATTGATTAAAGAGACAAGATTGTATTATAACCATGTGATAGAAAATTGAAACACTGCTATATTTTGTTGCATTTGCCGGGGGAGGTGCAGTGATAACATTATCATGATATGTGTCCTTTCATTGAGTAATCTATTCCACATTCGTTTGAAAGTGTGTATACTATATACCAATTCAAGATCCAATGTATGTGCGTGTGGTTACGATATAACACAATGGTGAAGTAAAGCTACCTCCACATGGCCAGGAGTCCCTGCTTACGTTTTTTATTTTGTATTCATTACAGGAACATTGAGATTGATCACTGTTCGTTATGTTCACTTTTCCATTCATTGTGAATATTCTCGGAAAATATCGCTTACTGTGTCATTTAAAAAATGTTGTTAAACTTTTATATTTCGTTATATTTTACTAACAACAGAATCACAATTTTGAAGCTAAGGGAAGTTCACAATGTCTATTAAGTATGATGTCTGAGTAGATCTGCAGGCTATGTTGTTTGCTTGTTTTTTTGAGCCAGGAACATCTCCAGATCAATATCATTAGAATTACAATTTGGGGGAAGGTAATCACTAAATCAAAATATTTTTAAAGATGCCATTATATAATCAATTTTATGAGAGATAAGATAGAATCATTTCTTCAGACGAATTATTTCATATGAGCAGCTTAAATAGTTTTGCACCATTCATTATAAGATATATCACTGTTCGTTATTTTCACCTTTCATTGGGTAAAGTAACAAACATCAACACCATTTTCAAATTTACACTTTTCGTACAATTACTCTCATCGACAATATTGAATTGTCATACAAATAATCGGTATATATATAGATATCCTTACAGTATCCATAGTTTCATCAGTGTATCGATCATTCTATTCTTTAACGTTTTATGTACTAATTAAGTTTAATTGATCAACACTACAATGGTGAAATATATTATTCTGTAAACTACACGAGTGCATAAGTATGGCTTTAAACATGGGAATTTTCTCATGAAAAAAAAAAATGATGGGAATTAGATCCATCGGCCACCATTTATTTATTTTCTAACAAATGTAATTTTCATACATATATTGAATAGAAATAACCCAGTGAATTCCAAATTAAAACACCACAGATATGTTATTCTATATTTAGATGTTTCTTCTTTACAGAACGGAGACGTTGATGGTAATTGAACTCATACCCTTTATGGCAAATGGGATATTTTCACGTTCTCCATCATCAGTTCCTATATCTATGTAGCGATATTCAATTATCACCTATTTACCGTACCTGTGTCTCTCAGCTGATTCATTTCATGAGCGCAATTTTTGCTTATGATCTATTTGGATTGCAATTGAGCACCGCCTCAAAATAACAAACAATGAAAGGCAAAGACAACGAACAGTGATCAATCTCATAACTCCTATAAGCAATACAAATCAGAGAGTTGGGCAAACACGGATCCCTGGATATACCAGAGGTGGGATCAGGTGCATAGGAAGAGTAACCACCCCCTGTCGACCGGTCACACCCACCGTGAGCCCTATATCTTGATCAGGTAAACGGAACTATCCGTAGTCAAAAACAGTGTGCCAAGAACGGCCTAACAGTCGTCATGAAACACGTCAGACAGCATTGGACCCAATCTTTTATTACGCCAATATATAGATACACATATTATCTACCTATGCTGTGAATACCAAATAATTCGCATCATTCATAGGGGAGTTACAGACATTTTAGTATTATCCAATCAAAATGAAGCGCACATGCAAGTGCATGCATATTGGTAATTGTGACCATTTAGATCAGTTAAGGATATCAATACCTACCTAAGACATGGATTTCAAACCAAAAAGTGAGACTGATTACAAAGTTAGCGTACAAAAATCATTTTTCACATCTACAAATGATATACCATCATCCTATTAAGGTTTCATATCGATCCCTTGCATATTCTGATTTTCCAATTTCTATACCCAAATTGTAATGCACGTGCGTGTGCATGCATGCATGTGCGAACAAAATGACTATCGTTCTGCACATTTACAAACGCCATACTACCATCCTTGAAAGTTTCATATAAATACCTTTTATAGTTTCTGGGAACACTCCCAGACACAAAAGTACCGGAGAAAAACAATAATAATAACTACACTCGATCTCGTTGCGAGCAACGAGTAGGTCTTCCATCCAATTTCTGACGAGACAGAATATTAACTGGAATAATTCAATTAGTGAAGAATTACTTGATGTGAAAGAAATAAACATCTACATTATTAAAAATAGAGCGATAAACAAATAAAAGATATTATTTGTCAATGATAAACAACACCCGCTTTATTTTATTCACTTCCGGTATCTCCGAAGTCAATAAAACGACTAAAAAGTCCACATTGAGCGTGCAGAAATCCCCACTAAAAGTTTCAATGAAAAATACAGATTTTTCGGACAAATTCCGGTTTCTAATAATCAACTTCCGGTTGAAATAATATGACTTGTTATACTCTACTAGACGATATTATGAGCATTGGAAATGAAAAAATGAAAAATTACATATTTAAGCTACTTCCGGTGGACGACCGAATTGACGGCGTGGGAAGTGAAACTCGTATGTTACGTATACAAGTCACTATTTAACAACCCTGAAATTTTCAAGACTCAATATTAGACCGTTTACGAGAAAACAGCCGCAGAAAATATTAACAAATATTAGACATATCTCACAAATGACAGTGAATTTTGAAGAAAAAAATTGACGGTGGTCTTAAGATGGATAATGTTAATAATATATGTGAAAATCATATTAAACACATGATTTACAAGCGTGATTTATGGGGACAAAGAAATAGCCATTTTTTGAAGTTTTCCTCAATAAACCGGAAGTTGCTGTTTTAACTTCCGGTAAGTATTGCACTTTTGAAACTATAAAAGAAACCTTATTTCATCATGCCAATTTCGTCTCAAGCACAGAGTTTTGAAATTTGACGTTTTCTTTGTTCACTTCCGATGACGATCGGAAGTGACGGCCAAAATAATTATATGTGTATGTCACATCTGTCAAGATCTATTATCTCTAAAAGTGTCAAAATGAAATATTTGAACGTTTATGACAAAACGCATTGACAAAATCTCTTTTTAAAATCGAAAATCGGACATATCTCACGTATTGAAGAAACATTTTGGAAAAAAATGGACGTTACTCTAGAAATAGATAATGTCAATAATATATGTGGAAATCAAATCAAAGACTTGATTTATTATGGAGATATATAGTGACAAGGAAAGACCAATTTTTCAACATTTCTCTCCTTAACACGGAAGTTACCTTTTTTGACAGTAAGGGTTTTTCCGGCAAGTATCACATTTTCTGAAACTATTAAAGAGACCTAATCATACCATGCAAGTTTCGTTTTAGACGCATAATTTTGAATCTGACATTTTCTTTGTTCACTTCCGGTGACGAGCGAAATTGACGGCCGAATAAATGATATACGTATGTCACATCTAGAAGTCGAGATATATCGTCACTGATATATCGGACGTAATTAACGACCGGGAGTAAATATCGAAAAAAGAAAAGGAATTTAGTTCATTTGATGGTGCATTTTTCCTGAAAGTTTGATAAAAATCTGTCAGGTCATTTCCGAGAAATCGCGTGCTCAAAATCGGGAAAAAACAATAATAATAATAATAATAACAAAAAAGAGGACAAGAAACATAAGAATAAGAAAAAAGGTCTTCATTTGGAAACGGAAGACCTTAATAAGAAAGAGAGTAAAAACAATATGTTCCCAAACTTTGTGTGATAATAATAAGAAACTGAGTAAAAACAATGTTCCCAAACTTTGTTGGGGAACATAATAATAATGATAATAATAATGATAATGATAAGAAAAAGAGTAAAACAGTGTGTTCCCAAACTTTGTTGGGGGAATATAATGGGGGAAAAAAGATGCACAGTCTGGGATACATTGTATAGAGAATTGTTTTAAAATTTGACCTACCAAAGCAATACAAAATAGACAGTTGGGCAAACACGGACCCTGGACACACCAGAGGTGGGATCAGGTGCCTAGGAAGAGTAAGCATCCCCTGTGTGATGTAAAACATCGATATTGCTTTTATTTTGTTACACATTTCGTATGGAAAAGAGAAATATTAATCTCTATTGATCAGTCAATCAATAAATCATTTTGTTCAACAGCACCCTGACTCGGCAAACACGTACTCTGAAGTTGATTTTAAAAAGATGTTGGATGTTCTCACTAAAAATATATATCCGTAGTCTTTGGTGACCAGGTCTTCTAACGGTCTGTTAGAATTCAAATGGACACGAATTATGCTCCTTTGTTAGCTGACCTGTTTTATATTCTCATGAAGTAGAATTTCTTCAAAGGATTCTACATGACAAATAACATTTTTCCTGGCCTTCAAATAGTCATTTCGATATATTGTGAAGTCGAAATAAAAGAAACCATATAGCCTTATATTTCTGTATCGTACTTAGAAATGTTATTGAACATACATTTTAAAAGGAAACTAGGCACTCAACCTGATGACAAACACGATGACTTCAGCTCCTCCATCGTTAACCTTGATTTATATCTATTTAGCAGTATTCAATTATCACTTTTATTAGGTATGCATGTGCCTGAATTGCTATGCTTATGATATTTTTTTTTAATCGAGGCAAGATCCTGAAAAAAAGTTTATATTGCAGGAGTCTCAACAGTCTCGATTAAAGTCAACATTTCGCAAATTATATGCTCGTTACAACGATCTAATTTACCAGTACAACCTGTCGTTGAGTCCAATTATGTCTAATATGTTCCATACTAATTGTTAGGCCATTCTTTACACATTAACGTTGACTACGGATCACTCCGATTATAGGGCTCATGGTGGATGTGACCGGTCGACAGGGGATATTTAGTCGGTCAATAGGGAATGCTTACCCTTCTTAAACACCTGTTCCCATGTCTGGTTTACCCAGGGGTCCATGTTTCTCCAATTCTTAATTTTACATTGCTTATAATACATGCAGATATAAGATTCAACACTGTTCAACATTGTATATTATCTTCAATTCCTCTGCATACAAATAATTGTTATGTATACATATATACTTACAGTTCCTGTAGCTTCGTCAATGCATCAAAGATTCCATTTGGTAATGTTGTTATGTCATTGTTACCCAAGTTTCTGAATGAAAAATATTTCCTGATTAATCTTAATTGGTCAACGCTCAAAGGATGAAACATATAATTTTCTAAAATGATTCAATACGGAAATTCATGATATTTGCAGTAAACAAGTAGTTTAAATCTATCATGAATGGCTTGTCTATATTCTAAAAATTATATTTTCCATTTGGTCGAGGCCTCTGCTGGTGGACTGTTAGTCCCCGAGGGTCTCTACAGCCCAGTAGCTAAGTACTTCGTTACTAGCTTGAAAATACGGCAGCATATTTAATTGCTGTTATAAAATTTAGAAATTCATTTCAAAATTAAGGATTATCTCCCTCATGCATAGCTCTTATCCTTAGACGAATTTGACTCCACTTTTTGGTGCATCAAAATTGGTGCCGTATAAGTTTTACATTATGACCCCTGGATTATCTTCCTCATTAATAGCTCTTATCCTTAGACGAATTTGGTTCCAGTTTTTTTTTTGACACGCTGTTTTTGGCTATATTTAGATCTAAAACTTTATTGTTATTTCGGATTTCAAACATTTCGGTTGAGCATCACTGAAGAGACATTATTTGTCGAAATGCGCATCTGGTGAATCAAAATTGGTACCGTATAAATTTTACATTATGACCCCTGGGTCGATGCCTCTGCTGGTGGACTGTTAGTCCCCGAGGTTCTATACAGCCCAGTATTTAAGTACTTCGTTATTAGCTTAAAAATACGGATGTATATTTAATTGGTACCGTATAAGTTTTATATTGATCAGAAAGTATCCAGTCAACTCGATCTAAAAGCATTACATAATTTTTAACACACTCCTCTATCTGTGATTTATATCTGAATCTCTCTCTCTCTTTTTTTATTATAATTTTTTTTTCCATATTCACATAATCATCAGTAATAGTTATGAAGATACATATTAATCATTTTATACATTCTCACACTCTTTCACACTACTAGTTCAGCATTATTGGTTGAATACTTCTTATTCTAGGTTACAGATCAAAAATAATGTTCCAGTTTTCCCAAAGTCTGTCAAATTTCAAAACTTCACATGATTTAATTGCTACAAATTTTTCAACTTTGTATTTGAAAGAAAGATAATATATCAGCCCAGTGATATGAGGAATTTTGTTTTGTTTTGAACAATTGAAAACATATTTTTTGGTATACATAATTATGAAATTAACAACTTTATTACACAAACTGAGAGGTGTTTCACCCAAAATAACATTACTAACATTAAAACCAATTCTTTTTTATGTTTTTTCTGAAAATATGCATGCAAAGATTATTCCACAGTGCTAAAGTATAAGAACAAGACATAAACATATGTTGCATTGTTTCTACATTTTCTTTACAAAACGAACAACAGTCATTTGAAATTATACTGATTTTCTTGGGGTAATATTTCGTAGGAAGAAGCTGGTAAAGAATTCGGTACTGCAACCACTGAACTTGGGTATCAGTACTTGTTTTAAAACAAACTTTAAACAGCTCTTTGACAGAAACATTGCCTTCTAAATGTAAAACTTGTACGGTACCAATTTTGATGCACCAGATGCGCATTTCGACAAATAATGTCTCTTAAGTGATACTCAACCGAAATGTTTGAAATCCGAAATAACTATGAAGTTTTAGATCTAAATATAGCCAAAAACAGCGTGCCAATCAAGTGGACAGATAATTCAATGTTCCATTTTTGAATTGATTTGGGTATGAGATCATTACTATTTATCATATCATATAACACTCTGGAACATTTATCATTCAACAGTATAAATTCAAAGTAAAAAGGAATAAATGGTATACAATTTTCTTTAACATCTGATCTCTTAACAGACAAAGTCTTTAAAAACTTAGATATAGTACTGGTAATACTGTTGTATTGCATTGTACATACATTTGCTAGTCTAAATTTTTGTGAAAAATCTTGTAGTAATAAAAAAATTCCATCTTTATCTAAAAAGTCTCCAATTATTTTCACACCATGTTGATACCATGTTTTAACATAAATGTCTTTATTACCAACACACATATTTGTGTTATGCCATACTGGAATAGAACTGAGTTTTTGCATGAAATACTTTTCATCCATTGCTCGAATCATTGCTAACCATGATTGAAAAACATCACGCCAAAAATCATTGCTATGGTTTATAATAGTATAAATATATTCATCTCCAAAATCTATCATTTTTTTTACCACCTCACTGCCATGTACTGCCAAAGAATATCCACCCATGGTTTGTGACTGTTTGTTAATCTTTTAATCCAAGAACATTTTAAAGACATTATAAAATTGTTCACCTCAACCATTTTCACGCAACCTTTTAAGTAATCGTAGGTGATAATTTGTCTCTTGACCTTGTCAATCTTTGAATTCCATATAAATTAATAAAAAAAACAGTTATTCAGAAAAGACAAGATATCTTTATCAGGATTTGGTAGTGTAATAAACAGATGGTTTAGCTTAGGTAAAATCAGTGATTTGGTGACTGTGACTCGACCAATGGGGGTGAGTATTCTTCTATTCCACTGGCGTATCAACGCTTTAATTTTTGGTATCTGAATATTATAATTTAAATCGACTATTTTTTCTTCATATCCACAGAAAATTATATTCCTAGTAAGTTGAAAGTAGTGCATCCCCACTCTAGTTTCCATCTTGTGTGGTGATATACTTGACTAGAGAATTCTTCAGAGCCTATCCAAACAATTTTTGTTTTTGAGCTGTTTATTTTTAATCCAGAGAAACTTGATTAGTAATCTATAGTGTCAAGTGCAGCAAAAAGAGATTTTGGTGAACCATCAAGAGCAAAAGTTGTGTCGTCAGCATATTGGGAAATTTTGTGTTCCTTACCATTTACTATTATACCTTTGATATCTGTATTCTGTTTCACAAGAATAGCTAAAATTTCTGCACAAAGAATAAATAAATAAGGAGCCTTGTCTACAGCCTCTCTGTATATCAAATTGCTCTGATAGGAAACCACTTTGTAATACAGATGCTTTAATATTTGTATTTAAGGTTTTTATCCAAGTAATTATGCAATCCCCAAAACCAAAATAACTTAAAAGCTTATATATAAAATTCAAAATCTATCAGTACAAGTAAACCTGGTGTGTTGCTGGATTCAGTGAAAGACATGAGATCATACACATACCTAGTGTTTCTCCTATGTACCGGAATTTTATAAACCAAGACTGAGTTTCCGATATCAAATAATCTAAGGTAGATTTTATTCTATAACTGAGACACCCCGATATAAGTTTATAAAGCACATTTAGAAGAGTAATTGAACGCCAGTTTTTCAGAAATTGTCTGGCGTTGTCATCTTTTGGCAAACATGTAATAATCCTCATTTTTGGTGATAAAGGGAGTTCCCTTTTCTGAAAAATATGATTAACAGCTGATACAATGTGGTTTTTGAGGTCCTTCCAAAACAATTTAAAAAATTCTACGGTGGAGCCATCACTTCCTGGTGATTTATTATTTTTCATATTTTTAAGAACTGTATATATTTCACTTTCAGATATCTTGTCATCCAAAGAGTTTGAAGCTGTCTTATCTAACCTAGGGGTGTCCGAGACATTTATGATATATTCCAAATTTATATCTAAGAGATCTGAATCTTTACATGTGTAAAGAGTTTCATAAAAATCTTTGACATGATGAAGAATATCCGCTTGGTCATATATGACCTGATCTTTATGTGTTTCTACTTTTTTGATAGTTTTGTTTAAAAAGTTACGGGATTCTAAAGAACAGAAATATTTACTAGGTTTTTCCCCTTCTACCCATTTAGCCCGCGATCTAATGATGTGACCTTGTAATTTTTCCTTCCTTACAATTTCAAGTTCAACCTTTTTTTCCTCTAAAAGTTTAAAATTAATGTTATAGTCCGACTCTATGATTTCAATCTCTTCCAGTAATTTTTTTTCAAGCCTGTCTCTTTCTTTTTTCTTAAAAGAAGAGTGTGAAATTGTTATACTTCGAATTTCCATGAGAACTTCGAGAAAAATACTATGATTGTTGTCTGTATTGAATCTCTCTCTTTATTGATTTGGGATGTTAATGGTAAACGAACACATAAGGTTTACGGCAGCTAAGAAAAATTAAGGCCCGTCACCATCAACTTCCTATATGTATATAGAAATATCCCACTATCACTTGGGTATGGTATCTACGTTCCTCAAATGTTTCGAAAAACAAGCGCATTAGTGTTTGGCTAATTTTGGTTTGTAATTCCGCATTGACTCAAAACAATTTACCAACTTAAAGTTTAAATATATGCACGGGTGGCAACACCTTATAATCAAATTTGCCATATAACGTGAACCAATGTTGAAAAGTGACTGTCGCATTAAATTCTCCTTATTCTCATTTTGTATGTAATGTAAATACATATACTCTTATTTTGTGTATATATCGAACACACCCCAAATCCTGTTTGGTGCCTCTTTTTACGCAGCTCTAATAAGAACCTAACTTCACTGGACTTTAAACCACCAGCCCGTGCGGAATTCAGTTTGGACACGGCAGTCTAGCAGGATTGAAGTTTTCATACTTCTCTGCATATCAGTTTATATTGATCAACAAACTTTTTCCGACCCTATGCATGGCGTATACATGATGCAGCATATGATCCAGCTTTTCTGAGGTAAGGTGTTTTCTTTACTACTCAGCAGCTTGTCTATTGTTTTATGTTATTTTAACAGTCCTAAAACATCCAGTTACCGAGTTCCTTAGTGTTAACCTAATTTCATGCATGTGATTTTCATTCGTTCCAAAATGGTACTAATTGAAACAAGTGTTCATTGTGTGGTGCAGTATTATAGTCATAAAGTAGACTTTGTCCAATATCTGTAAATGCATAGGAATGCAATGTAAAACTTCAATGTCTTTGTGGAGTCTTTCCAATAGACAAAAGTATAAATGTATTGTCTTAAACATAAGGCATGTCCAGAATGTGTTATCTGCAAATGAGGTAATGTTGTGTGTGTATTTATGTGTAATGTAACGCTACTCAGTGCGTATAAGTACTTTATTACAGTTTATGGATGTGTATCAAAACAGGTCCTCTCCCTGTGGTCTACTACAGATATCCTGAGGTAACCAGTGTATGTAGGATGTGGAGTGTAATCGTATAGTACAAGAACAACCAAGCTACAGAAGTGGGTACACCGGTCAAACCCCACATAGGTCTAAGGTAATGAGCCAAGATCATTGACATTTGTGGAATTATTATTCTAAAATGATTAAATACGCAAAAGCATGATATTTGAACTACATTTGGTTTAAACAAGTGATACAATTCCACCGTGAACGATTTGTCTATTTTCTAATAATAATAATTTCCATTAAAACTTGTAGATCAAAAATTATTCAGTCATCTTGAAATGAAAACATCACATCATTCTCTATCTGTGTATTATATTTAAATATCTTTCTTTATTGATTTGGGACGTTAATGGTAAACAAATACATACGGTTTATGGCAGCTAAGAAAAATTATGGTCCGCCACCATCAACTTCCTATAACTATCTATTTTGTATTGCTTGTAGGAGTTATGAGATTGATCAATGTTCGTTATCTTCACCTTGCATGTATGCAGAAATATTCCACTATCACCTGGATTGATATCTACGTCGTCCAACTGATTCAATAAACAAGCGCATGTTCTGCGTATGATCGATTTGGTTTGTAATTTCCCATTAATCCAAATCAAATCCCCAACTTATAGTTTATATAGGTGTACGGGTGGCAACACCCTAGAGGCAAATTTACATTATAATAAGAACTAATGTTGAAAAGTAACTAGTAATAAGTCCAAGGTACAGTTGTTAGTCTTTCAACTCTACCTATAGAGATACCAACACCTTTTTACCTACTAACAAAATCATTTTCAATCCTATGTGGATTGGATATTTCCACATGAACTTCAAATAAAAAACCCGTAACATATACATCTACATCTGCTTTGTACTTAGTTATTTTATTGAAAATAAATCTTTACGACAAACTAACGACACACGAAATTATTTTAGCTTCTCCATCAGCTTCCAATATTTACATAACATGTAGCAGTATACCATTGTAACCTGTATATGATTTTTAATATCTCAACTGATTCGATACCCAAAACCTTGTTCTCCTTATGATGTGTTTTATTTTGGCAGGTTTCTGACAAATAATTGGAAGTTGAAATTACAGAAGTTTCAACAGTTTCGTTTATGGTCACCATTTCGGAAATTCTATGCTCGTTATAACGATCTAATTTACCAATACAATCTGCCGTTGGGTCAAATTATGTATAATGTGTTTCATACTATATGTTAGGCCATTCTTTACAGCCTGATTTTGACTGCGGATC
Organism: Ostrea edulis; assembly: GCF_947568905.1. Lineage (NCBI taxonomy): Eukaryota > Metazoa > Mollusca > Bivalvia > Ostreida > Ostreidae > Ostrea > Ostrea edulis. The sequence goes on from NC_079173.1 coordinate 27,159,401, forward strand.
ACTCCGCTTATAGAGCTCATGGTAGATGTGACCAGTGAACAGGGGATGATTTTTCGGTCGATAGGGAATGGTTACGCGGTTGAGTTAAGGCTTTCCCCATAAAATTTTTAATATCAGTGCTGTACATCAATATACTTTACCGCACTGGCATATTGCACGACGTCACAATGAAAAATACGTCATGACGAAGGTCATGACGTACATATCTACAGTCCTTTTGTGGCTGGAAATGTCAAAATATTGTTTCGTTATTTACCATCGCTGTCAAACGGTAAACTGCAATTGTGTAAAAGTTTCTGTCAAATGGGTTATATTATTTCTCTCTGATATTGAAAAAGTTTCATTTCTTCATTATATAGCATACATGCTAAAGTAATATCCATATTATATTGTGATCTTGATATCACCCCTAATGTACACGTATAGTTACTTTCACAATAGACTAATTTGCATAAACAGGGTTTCTGAACATAAAAATTTCATCATTGGCAGGACACGCCGAGGTTTTTAAGTGAAAGAAGTTTGATTTATGTGACATGTGAACTTCAGTGCCAAAGGAAAGTTAGTGGAGCAAGTTCTGGCTTCAACAGAAAATATGTTTTTCAGGCTAGATTCAACTTCTTATGTGCAAAAATTGCTGCATCTTGCATATTCAATGCAAAAATTAGACATGTTACAAGTCACAATAAACTTGTTCTCAGCACTTTTCAAATTAAGAAATTAATATGCTTTGAAGTTATATTAACTTCAACTTGCATTGATATCTGGATATCGTGCCAATTCAACGATTTATACATTCACGATACGTTTTTATCTTGCTGTTTGATCACGTGATATACAGTTGATGTAGAGACTGTCGGTCTGGTGAAAAATGTATAAGAGGTCAATATGCTCTTAATGATATATACATACTGTTTTTGTATAAAAGGGTTGTGTTTACAGAATTTGTCACAAATTGATCTGTTTATTAACGCTTTTTTCCTGACATATTTGTATGACCCTACTTAACACAACTGCGTATTTTTCTTAAACACCTGTCCCCATGTCTGGTTTACCCAGGGGTCCATGTTTCTCCAATTCTTAATTTTGCATTGCGTATACTAGATATAAGATTTATCACTGCTCAACACTGTTCATTATGTTAATCTCCTCTGCATACAAATAATTGTTTTGTATATACATATACTTACAGTATCACTAACTTCGTCAATGCATCAAATATTCCATTTGGTAACGTTGCTATTTTATTTGCTCACAAGTATTTAAATCAAAAAGATTTTCTGATTAACCTTAATTGTTCAACGCTCAGATGATGAAATAAATCATTTTCTAAACTGATCCAATCTGCGACAGCATATCTTGCACTAAATTTGGTTTTAAACAAGTAATTTGAATCCATCACGAACGGTTAGTCAATTATCTAATAATTATATTAAACGTGTTGATCAGAAATTATCCAGTCAACTCGAAATAAAAACATCACATAATTCTTTATCTGTGTTTTCTATTTGAATCTCTTTTTTTTATTATTGATTTGGGACGTTAATAGTAAACGAACAAATAGGTTTTATGGCAGCTAAGAAAAATTAAGGCCCGTCACCATCAACTTCCTATATCTATGTTACAGTATTTCACCATCAAATGTGTATGATATCTACGTCGCCCAACTGATTCGATAAACAAGCGCATCTGTGTATAATTGATTTTGGATTGTAATTTCTCATTGACTCAGAAGAAATTCCCAAGTTATAGTTTATATAGATGTACGGGTGAAACCACCTTCAGCGCAAATCTGCATTATAATTACAACCAATGTTGAAAAGTGACTAGTTTCTCAGAACTACAGTTGTTAGGCTTTCGTCTTTACATTTAGATATATCGACGACGTTTTACCTATCAACAAAATTATTTCTTTCATATGTAGAGTTGATATTTCCACATGAACTTGAAATAAAAACACCACATATACCTCTACATATATTTCGTACTTAGATATTTTATTAAATATAAAACTTAACGGCAAATTAATGACACACGGAATAATTTAAGCTTCCCCTCAACTTCCCATAGCTACATAACATGTAGCAGTGTTCCATTATCAACTGTATATGATGTTTATATATCTTAACTGATTCGATACCCAAAACCTTGCTCTCCTTATATTTTTTTTAATCAAGGCAGGATTCTTACAAAGAAGTCGATATTACAGGAGTTTCAATAGTCTCGTTAATGGTCAACACTTCGCAAATTCTATGCTCGTTATAACGATCTAATTTACCAATACAATCTGCAGTTGTGTGAAATTATATCTAATCTTTTTTCATACTAATTATTAGGCCATTCTTTACCCACTGGTGTTGACTGCGGATAACTCCATTTTTAAGGCTCATGGTAGATGTGACCGGTCATAAGGGGATGCTTAGTCGGCAGATAGGGAATGTTTACTCTTCTTAAACACATGTTCCCATGTATGGTTTACCCAGGGGTCCATGTTTATCCAACTCTTAATTTTGTATTGCTTATAATAGATATACGATTCATCACTTCAACATTGTTCATAATCTGCACCTACTCTGTATACATATAATTCTAACAGGCAGTGTCAATGCATCAAAAAGTCCATTTGCTAACGTTGCTATTGTATTTATCCCCAAGTATCTTAATCAAAAATATTTCCTGATTAACCTTAATTGATCAACACTCCCATGATGAGCTATATAATTTTCTAAACTAATCCCATTTGCGACAGCATGGTATTTGCACTATATTTGCCTTTGAACAAGTAATTTAAATCCATCATGAACGGTTTGTCTATTTTCTAATATTTATATTTTCCATTACATTTATTTATAAGAAATTATCCAGTCAACTCGAAATAAAAGCATCACATAATTTTTAACTGTGTTTTATATCTATCTGAATATCTCTCTTTATTGATTTGGGACGTTAATGGTAAACGAACACATAAGGTTTATGGCAGCTAAGACAAATTAAGGACCGTCACCATCAACTTCCTATATGTATATAGACATATCCCACTATCACTTGGGTATGGTATCTACGTTCCTCCACTGATTCGATAAAGAAGTTCATTAGTGTTTGATTAATTTTGGTTTGTAATTTCCTATTGACTCAAAACAATTTACCAACTTAAAGTTTATATAGATGCACAGGTGGCAACACCTTATAAGCAAATTTGCCCTATAATGTGAACAAATGTTGAAAAGTGACTGTAGCATTAAGTTCTCCTTATTATCATTTTGTATGTAATGTAAATACATATACTTCTATTTTGTGTATATATTGAACACACCCCAAATCCTGTTTGGAACCTCTTTTTACTGTGCCCTAATTGGAACCTAACTTGATTAGACTTTAAACCACCAGCCCGTGCGGAATTCAGTTTGGACACGACAGTCTAGCAGGATTGACGTTTTCATACTTCTCTGCATGTATGTAATGTAAAACTTATACGGTACCAATTTTGATGCACCAGATGCGCATTTCGACAAATAATGTCTCTTCAGTGATGCTCAACCGAAATGTTTGAAATCCGATATTGATCAACAAACGTTCTCCGATGCTATACAAGGCGTATACATGATGCAGCATATGATCCAGCTTTTCTGAGGTAAGGTTTTTTATTTACTACTCAGCAGTTTGTCTATTGTTTTATGTTGTTGTTTTTTTTGACTGTCCTAAAACATCCAGTTACCGAGTTCCTTAGTGTTAACTTAATTACATGCATGTGATTCTCATTCGTTTCAAAATGGTACTAGTTGAAACAAGTGTTCTGTGTATGGTGCAGTATTATAGTCATAAAGTAGATTTTGTCCAATATATGTAAATGCATAGCAATGCAATGTAAAACTTCAATGTCTTTGTGGAGTCTTTCCAATAGACAAAAGTATAAATGTATTGTCTTAAACAGAAGACATGTCCAGGATGTTATCTGCAAATAAGATAATTTTATGTGTGTATTTATGTGTAATGTAACGCCACTCAGTGCATATATGTAATATATTACATTATATGGATGTGTATCAAAACAGGTCTTCTCCCTGTGGTCTACTACAGTTATCTTCATATAACCAGTGTATGCAGGATGTGGAGAGTAATCGTATAGTACAAGGACAACCAAACTCCAGGAGTGGGTACATCCGTCAAACCCACAGAGGTCTACGCTAATGAGCCAAGATCATAGACACTTGTGGAATTAGGATCATGATCTTTATGATTTATTGTACATAATAAACTCTTTATATCTACATTGTGACTTTTTAATGTGTTCGCTTGATATGGTTACAGTCAGTTCGTCCATCTGTGATAGTGACCAGTAAATTCTTAGAACTATATTTGTTAGAGTGCCAACTTTACATTTAGATATATCAACCACGTTTTACCTATTAACAAAATCATTTTCATTCATATATCGATTCGATATATCAAAAAAAAAATAAAAATAAAAAACACCACATATACCTCTACACCTGCTTCGTACTTGGATATTTTATTTAAAATAGATCTTATCGGCAAACTTATGACACAAGGAATGATTTGAACTTCTCCATTAACTTCCCATATCTACTTAACAGGTAGCAACTAGTCCATCATCAACTATAAATAGTGTATATATCTACTCAACTGATTCGGAACGCAAAACCCTGTTTTCTTTATGATTCTTTTTTAAAGCAAGACGGGTTCCTTACAAAATTTCAACAGTCTTGTTTAATGTTAGCATTTTGCAATTTATATGGTCGTTATAATGATCTAGTTTGCAAATACAACCTGTCATTGCGTCAAACAATGTTTGACGTGTTTCGAATCAATTGTTTTTTGTACACACTGATTCTAACTACCCATTATTCTGTTTTCCTTATCAAGATATAGGACTCAGGAAGGATGTGACCGGTCACAGGTATGATTACTCTTTCTAACCATCTTATCCCAACTCTGGTATATCCAGGGGTCCTTATTTGTCGAACTCCTCTTTTTTTGTATTCCTTATTGGAAAGGTGAAGATAACGAACAATGATCGATCTCATAGCTCATATAAGCGGGTCACACTCGCCGTGAGCCCTATATCCTAATCAGGTAAACAAATTTATCCGTATTCAAAATCAGTGTGCCAAGAACGGCCTAACAATCGGCATGAAACACGTCCGAGAACATATGACTCAATGATTGGTTGTATTGACGAACTAGATCGTTATAACGACCATAGAAATTGGGAAATGCTCACTTCAATCGAGACTGTTGAAACCCCTGTACCACCACCTTGTTTGCCAATACCTTGCCTTGCTTTAATAACTGACCACACGCAAAACAAGCTTTTGCTTCAGTTGAGAGATATGAACATCATATGCAGGTGATACTGGAATATTGTTACATAAATATGGGAAGTTGACGATGGAGAATATGATTTCATACAGTTTTCAGTTTGCCGTTAAAGCTGACATGAATTAATAAATCTAGTGTAATTTTATAGATCCGCCATATTTCTCTGATAATCCGCCATATTAGTTTGATATTCTGTCGTTATATGTATCAGTTTCGCATGGTGTACAATGTATAAGGGGACGGGTTTCGTTACGCTTCACTTCACATCAGTGTCTTCGATTCACCTGTGCGAGTAGCTTCGACAGGTAACAATTACATCTCCGATACTAAATTATAGGACATTAAGAAGAAATGAAATCACGTTTTGGAACACCACACAGTGCTCAAAATTATAGTAAACATATCGTACAATAGTAAATCATTCTAACAGCTTTGAATAAATATGCATGTGTATATAGAATGCCCTTTCTTTACGTGGATGTGCGTACATTTGCAGTCAATATGTCAAAACTATACAAAAACGCAGAGGAATATTTCATCTATTATCTATTGATAAAATAGAATAAGCAAAGTGTATATATCTATACAATTCACAATTACTTTAAGGAAAAGGCAAATACATAAATACTACTGTATTTATAAACATGACATGTATGCTTGCCAAGCAAACGCAGAGAATGCAGACGACTGTTTACCTGGGTCTACTCGTAATATCTGTAAAGGACAGCAAATGTACGTGTACACCTGTCGAAATACTCTAAGTAGTTGTAAAACTCCCTTTATTTGCATAATCCATGAAAAAAACCGACAAACTTCATTTGCATTCCAACAGTAAATACCATTCTCTATTGTACAGAATGCAATACACTTAGCCCGTGTCGATCAGTTATCTTCAATCAGGGGAAGTATCAGAGTATAATATTTACCCTGTATTGTGCTCGAATCCTTATACCATATGATTTACTGGTCAGAATATTGTAGATTTTTAAAAATCAGGAAATCATTTAGGTACATCAATTACTTATGCATATAAGAGAGAGAGAGAGAGAGAGAGAGAGAGAGAGAGAGAGAGAGAGAGAGAGAGAGAGAGAGAGAGAGAGAGAGTATAAAGATAATCTAATATTTTCGGTAAGTGCACATATCCGATACCTGTTGAATAGACGCCCGTGTTTGACAGGGTTTTTTTTTTTTGGCGAATATACCTTGTGGATTATATATCATGCATATGGCCTGCACCTTTATTTTGAATTAAGGAATTATATAAATAATATATGTTATGCTCTTTGCTTATTCCATTCTATCAGTGTGTTATTGGCAAATGATTTATCCGCATTTATTTTATAAAAAACTGCAAATACTTGCATGCACTGGCAAGTATGCAAGAACAGCTTTTTTTTGCTTTTTTGTCTAACTTATCTAAACTACCAGAATGTTGCATTGGTATACAATAAATATTTTGTAATTTTGAGCAAAGTATAATGTTTTAAAATGTGATGTTATGTGTCTGTCATTTCCTATATATTACTATCGGAGATGTGCACTGGTCAAATCCACCTAGAAAAATTACTCAGGTGTGACAATCACATTTGGGGTATACAGTACCCGTAACGTTATTCTTGACATTCCTATCATGTTCTATCGTGCGTGTATCCTGTCGTATCGTGCGTGTATCCTATCGTATCGTGCGTGTATTCTATCCTATCGTGTATCAGGTTTTCCGTTTTCTAACGTGTTTTGCGTTTGTCAGGTCTATCGTGTATCGTATTTTGCGTGTATCAGGTTTTCCGTTTATCGTGAAAATCGTTTATCGTGTAGCTTCGGAAACTATCGGGATCGTATATTAAATCTAATGAAAAAGTAAGATACTTTCCGAAAGATTTATTCGTTTTGTTAAAGAAGCTATTTTTAGGAATCGAGGAAAGACAACTTATATTTGAAGGAGAACATAAAGCTGTCGATCTTAAGGCAGAAAAAGAGCTATATGTCTGTCCAGAGAGGGCGAAAATTTATCGCAATTGCATTCTAAAAAGTCTGGAAAGTAGGCAGTGGTTTGTCGAGCTAACGGAGACAGTAAAACTGAGAGCTCCTTCATCTGGAGTTCATAAACATGTCCTTGTCTAGAAACAATTATTTGTAATTAACACTAACAGAGAAATAGGAAGTTCCGATCAGAAAGGAAAAATCAGTAAATTACATTGTTTATTACATATAGTTTAATAATGGTTCTTTTTCTTCCGATTTTGTTCATCTGTATTCTACTTATATATCAACTACTGAACTTGTGCGCGTTCTTATCTATCTAGTTTTGTGTATCACCCGTGTTTTGACAGTAAACATTCTCAGGGATATTGTATTTCACACATTTAGAGGATTAGGTTTTAAAAGAGTACAAGGGTATATTACATCTCAAAAAATTCTGCTCAATTGGACACGATTCAGCTGTCATCGTTGTTTTTTTTATTTGTACATGTACACATATACCAAAAGTCGTACGTGTATATACTGGAAATTTATGCTGGTTTTGATGGTTATTTGAATTTTTTACATGCTAAATACAAACATTTTAAAGCGTCTCTAAATTGCGACTTTAAATCAAGCCGGGTTTCGTATATGTTTTTAATAGTTTATTTATTTTTTGTTAACAAAATATCAATTCATATAAATATTGTTCCAATTACTTATGACTATCAATTATCACTCATAATGTAGAAATATCTAACATATGAGCATATGGTGTAGTGCAGTGGATTGTATTTAAAGCGGTCATTATGAAAATAATTGTAGTTGTTGAATGAGCGGTGAACTCAGAGCTTGATGCAAAATAACCCCCCTCCTCGCTACACACAAAATATTACTTAGTTTTATTTGATATCCAAGATAATAGACATTAGAATAAGAGAGATATTGAAGCGTGATATCACTACATTATATTACATTTTGTTAATTCCCTGTTTAATTGCTAAGCGCTCGGCATCAAGTGTGAATGCCACGGGTCCTCGGATATGACCTTAAAAACAGATTGTCACGATAGGTGTGGCACCCTAAAAAACCCTCACTGCTCAATGGCCGTAAAATTTTGTCGAGCATAAGCCTAAATTTAAAAGTTCTTCACTGGTCATGATGACGTCTCCATATGAGTGAAATATTCTCGGGCGAGACGTTAAGCAAGATAAAAAGCAATCACTCCCTATATGATTCATATATTAAACATTCAAGGCGACAATATACGTTTTAGAATCATTGGCTGAGAAAATTCATATAGATATCAAATAATGAATTTAATACCGTATATAGTTTAGCTTCCGGATTTTAGTTGTAATGACGTTAAAAAAAAACATTAATAGAATTTTAAGAAAATAAGAAATAAACGTACAACCGTGGATAAATAAATTACAAGCTTTAGGTATATATTAAGTATTGAAATCCTTCAATATTATTATCAACAAAATGTTATTATTTTGTACGTATCAAACTTTCGTTCTGTCTAAATTGTTTCTAAATTTACAACATTTCTATCAGGTTTTCCGTTTATCGTGAAGATTGTTTATCGTGTTTTGCGTTTATCAGGTCTGTCGTGAAGATCGTTTATCAGCTTTTGCGTTTATCAGGTTTACCGTATATCCTATAGTATCGTGCGTGTATCCTATCGTATCGTGCGTGTATCATATCCTATCGTGCGTGTATCGTGTTCTATCGTTTATCATGTCAAGAATAACGTTGCGGGTAGTGCATACGGGTAGAGTAAATTATGCTACCTGAGAGAAATATGGCGTATAAGATGAGAAAGGTGTACGTATTTATTAATTCATGTCAGCTTTAATATCTACTTTCAATAAGATATCTAAGAATGAAGCAGACGTGGACGACTCTGTGGTGCCTTTTATATCTAACTCACATGGATATATCGAATCGCTCTATGGCTGAAAGTTATTATTGTTAATAGAAAAAACGTTGTCGATATACAGTGTATCTAAAGGTCCAAGCGCATTTAAAACAACTCAAGATGATCTGAGAATACTAACACATTTTTTTAGAATGGATAAAATTATGCCTTTTCTTTTGTTTAGCTTATCAAATCATTGGAAAACTTCAAAACCTTATATTAAAAACGCCAATTTAATCAAAAATTGATAAAAAAGCCAACTTATTCTAAGGACTACAGAAACCCGGAGTCAACACAAAACACCCCAAGATATAAGTAACGTAGATTACAGGATACGCAACATAGATTACCAGATTATCATTTAGTAAATAAATACTGCCACCGTCTCCTTTTAAGTCAGCACTTCTCACATTATATGATCGTTGCAACGATCCAGTTTGCCGAGTTAACTCCTCCTAGGCATCTGATTCCACCTCTGATGTGTCCAGAGGGTCCGTGTTGCCCAACTATCTATTTTGTATTACTTATAATAGTTTTGAGATTGATTACTGTTCGCTATCTTCACCTTCCAACCTATCATTAGGTCAAATGTTATCTGACTTGTTTCATATCGATTGTTAAAACGTTCTTGGTGCACTGATTTTGACTACGGATAACTACATTTACTTGATGAAGATACATGGCTCACCACGGGTGTGACCGGTCGACAGGGAATGTTTACTCCTCGTAGACACCTGATTCCACCTCTGGTACATCCCGGCATCCGCATTTGCCCAACCCTCTATTTGTATTGCTTACAAGAGTTATGAGATCGATCTGACGTGTTTCATGCCGATTGCTAGGCCGTTCTTGGCACACTGATATTGACTACGGACAACTCCATTTACCTAATCAAGGTATAGGGCTCAAGGTGGATGTGACCGGCCGACAGGGGATGATTACTCCTCCCAGACACCAGATCCCATCTCTAGTATAGCAAGGGGTCTGTCTTTGCCCAACTCTATTTTTATTGCTAATAGGAGGTATGAGATTGATCAATGTTCGTTATCTTCACCTTTCATCACTGTTCGTTATCTTCACCTTTCATTAATGGCGTATAGTAAAACTTTATGATCAATTCGTTCATCCGACACCATTGTGAATGTTCTAATTATCGTTGATTTACTGATTGTATATCGTTTAACGATATCAAAAAATTTTCACTGGTGAAAGTTTTGATAATAACTGATATGTTTGCAGTTGGTACTGAACATGTATGTTAGTGCTGAGAATTACTGACATTTACTGTAGTTTTTACTGTGAATTGTGATATTTAATGATAAGTGCAGTGAGGAAAGTACTTTCGGAATACATTCTCTACACACTGGTGGAGACTGATTGATCAACGCTTCAATGATGAAATACATAATTGTCTAAAATGATTCAATACGTGAGAGCATGGTATTTGCACCAAATTTGGCTTCAAACAAGTAGTTTAAATCAATAACGAACAATTTGTCCATTTTCTAATAATAATAATTTCCATTAAGCGTGTTGATCAGAAATTAGCCAGGCAACTCGAAATAAAAACATCAATTTATCCTTTATCTGTGTTTTATGTCTGTTGTTGTTTCTTTATTGTTTTGGGACGTTAATGGTAAACGAACATATAAGGTGTATGGTAGCTAGAGAAAACTAAGGTCCGCCACCATCTCCCTATATGTATATAGAACTATTCCACTATCACCTGGGATGATATCTATGTCGATTAACTGATTCGATAAACAAGCGTATGTTTTGGGTATGATCGATTTGCTTTGTAATTTTGCATTGACTCAAAACAAATCCTCAACCTATATTTTATATAGATATACGGGTGGTAACATCTTATATGCAAATTTGGATTATAATGAGAACCAATGTTGAAAAGTGACTAGTAATAAGTCGGAATTACAGTTGTTAGGTCTTCCACTCTACATTGAGATATATCGACAACGCTTTACCTATTAACGAAATAATTTTAATTCCATATTTCCACATAAACTTGAAATAAGAAAAACACCACATATACATCTACATCTGCTTTGTACTAAGATATTTTATTGAAAATAAATCTTTACGACAAACTAACGAAACACCGAATTATTTCAGCTTCTCCATCAACTTCCAATATCTACATAACATATAGCAGTATCCCATTATCATCTGTATGCAAGGTGAAGATAACGAACAGTGATCAATCTCATAATTCCTACAAGCAATACAAAATAGACAGTTGGGCAAACACGGACCCCTGGACACACCAGAGGTGGGATCAGGTGCCTAGGAGGAGTAAGCATCCCCTGTTGACCGGCCACACACGCCGTGAGCCCCACATCCCGATCAGGCAAACGGAGTTATCCGCAGTCAAAATCAGTGTGCCAAGAACGGCTTAACAATCGGTATGAAACACGTCAGACAACATTTGACCCAATGCGAGGTTGTATTGACGAACTAGATCGTTATAACGACCATAGAATTTGCGAAATGCTGACTTCAATCGAGACTGTTGAAATCCCTGTACGATCCACTTGTTTGTCAGTAGCTTACTACTACTACTACTAATATGATGTTTAATAGCTCAACTGATTCGATACCCAAAACCTTGTTCTCCTTATGCTCTGTTTTATTAAGGCAGGTTCCTTACACACAATTGAAAGTTGATATTACAGGAGTTTCAACAGTCTCGTTTAAGGAGACCATTTTGCGAATTATATGCTCGTTATAACGATCTAAGTTACCAATACAACCTGCCATTGAGTCGAACTATGTCTAATGTGTTTCATACTAATTGTTAGGCCATTCTTTACACACTGGTGTTGACTACGGATCACTCCGGTTATAGGGCTCATGGTAGATGTGACCGGTCGACAGGGGATCCCTACTTTTCTTAAACACCTGTTCCCATGTCTGGTTTACCCAAGGGTCCATGTTTGTCCAACTCTTAATTTCGTATTGCTTATAATAGATATAAGATTCATCACTGTTCAACATTGTTCATTATCTTCACCTCCTCTGAATACAAATAATTGTTATGTATATAGATATACTTACAGTGTCTCTAGCTTCGTCAATGCATCAAAGATTCCATTTGGTAACGTTGCTATTTTATTTCCCAACAAGTATCTGAATCAAAAAGATTTCCTGATTAACCTTAATCGATCAACGCTCAAATGAAGAAATAAATCATTTTCAAGACTGATCCAATCTGCGACAGCATATTTTGCACTAAATTTGGTTTTAAACAAGTAATTTCAATCCATCACAAACGGTTAGTCAATTATCTAATAATTATATTTTGTTTTAAACGTGTTGATCAGAAATTATCCAGTCAACTCGAAATAAAAGCATCACATAATTCTCTATCTGTGTTTTATATTTGAATCTCATTCTTATTGATTTGGGACGTTAATGGTAAACGAACACATAAGTTTTATGGCAGCTAAGAAAAAAATAAGGTCCCTCACCATCAACTTCCTATATGTATGTAAAAATAGTTCACTATCACATGTGTATGATATCTGCGTCACCCAAATGATTCGATAGACAAGCGCATCTGTGTAATATTGATTTTGCTTTTTAATTTCTCATTGACTCAAAAGAAATTCCCAACTTATAGTTTGTATAGATGCACAGGTGGAAACATCTTATATGCAATTTACTTTAAAATGTGAACCGATATTGAAAAATGAATGTTAAATTAAATTCCCCATATTCTCATTTTGTATGTAATGTAAATACTATTCTCTTATTCTGTGTATATAAAACACCTCAAATTCTGTTTGGAGCCTTTTTTATTGTGCCCAAATTGGAACCTCACTTCACTGGACTTTAAACCGCCAGTCGGTGCTGAAATCAATTTGGACACGGCAGTATAGAAGAAAGGACGCTTTTATACTTATCTGCATAACAGTTTATATTAATCAGCAAACTTTCCCCATTTCTATACATGACATATATGTAAAGCTGCATATAATCCAGCTTCTCTGAGGCAAGGTGTTTTATTTACTACTCAGCCATTTGTATATTGTTTTCTTATTTTAAAAGTCATAAAACATCTAGTTACGGAGTTCCTTTGTGTTAACTTAATTTCATACATGTGATTTTCATTCGTATCAAAATGGCACTACTGTATATCAGATTTTTTTCCACGTCATATTTTTCCCGCGAGTTCAGAACCTAAAACAGTATATCAAATTTACGCGAATGAAATATTCATTATTTCAAAGTTATAGCGAAAAAATAATTCACTATTATTTAAACTTATAAAGAAGTTGAGTGGAGAAGCCAGCATTTTTACCTATAACTCGTAATTGTTTATGTAAAATTCAGTCAATGAAACGATTTACAAGATTTCTTAGTTACTGTCGCAATTATAATCAAATCTGAATATGGATGATATTCCTATTTCTCTGAATCCATCTCGGACCATTTCGAGTTTTGTTTGCACGTAATCATAGAACTTTGTCACCCATTTTTCTCCAAGTGGCTTGATCCAGGTGAGAAATAAATCGAACTACACCTCGTCAATTTTTAAAGACGTTCTCCGGGGATCACCCTCCTGTGCTGCGAACCAGTTTTCAAAAAGAATTGTACACTTTCGTTTACACTCAAATGTATTGTAAATATGCACAATTTGCCGGTATAGTAACATACATTATTGTTCGTTAACTATAATAATACTCATACAAAATATATATCGATAATTATTTTCAGTTTGAAACGATAAACCATGCACTGTTACATGTATGAGTAGCTCAGGTGTAATTATACATTGATTGAAGCAAAGAACGTGGCCCATTTCAATAGATTGTCATATTTTGAATATAAACACCGAAGCGTACACACCTGTTACTTGGCGATTATCAGATATAGGGGGAACTGAACACAGAACTTTCACCGCACTATTACCTTATGCTATATAACTCTACTACAAAAACAAAACTTTGACTCAAATTTACTAGGATTTATTCTCCGCGATTCAGAAATCGTCGCGAACAAAACGGAAAATAGATACACGAGGAAAAACCCTGATATACGGTAATTGAATCAAGTGTTCACTGTATGGTGCGGCATTGTAGTCATCAAGTAGACTTTGTCCCACATGTGTAAATGCATAGCAATGCAATGTGAAACTTCTATGTGCTTGTGGAGTAAAAGGTATACAGAGCCTTTCCAATTGACAAAAGTATAAATGTATAGTCTTAACAGAAGGTATATCCAGGATATTATCTGGAAATAAGCTAATGTTGTGTGTGCATTTATGTGTAATGTTACGCCACTCTGTGCGTATACGTAATATACATGTATTACATTTTATGTACAGCTAAAAAGTGATGTTCATTTATTAAATAGATAGTGCTAATTTTTAGCTTTAATTTGTGGGGATATCATATCTACCTTGCTATGCTGCTTCCTTGCAATGACACAGTAACTGGGATTGCACCAGATAATCACACATCCCGTGTACATGTCGTATATTGTAATGTACGACTTCCACACAATCATTGCACGAACGAAAGTTGCTAATCGGACATTAAACGTACTGTAGTTTAAGTTTGTTGTGCAAACAATTAATTTTACAAATAGTGTAGTGTCGTGGGGCATCCAAAGGGCTTTTCACAGCTCTCGAACGACTTTAGGATATCGCACAAGGGCTATTATAAAAGTATTCGATAATCTAACAATTTTCAGACGACCATCATACAAATTTCCCCGGACCTCTTTACAATAAGTCGTGTAAAAATAACACTGAAATATAAACAATATGCAATAACTTCTTGAAATGCCCTAAATCGTACAGAAAACAGAATACTAAATAATCACAAGACCACCGTTGCCAATGTAAACCGAGCTTTATAGAACAGTTCTTCTCATTATACAACAGGGGGCGATAACCGTCCAACATGCGTTGGATTATCGATATCACACACGTTTTAATTATGTGTTTGTAAATGCTGAAGATTGTGCAACTACTAGTAATTGAGATGGATTAGCGGAACTATTTGCCCCAGTGATAGGAACAATGCAAATACATTGTGACATCGGAATAGAAAAACTGCAGATGAAGAGCATAGCCATGGTTTTAATGGCTGAAGACCGTCCATGGAGTTAATGTGGGTCAGTACGTTTCTACTTGCTACGATAATCATAGATTTGTTTCTTAAAGTTGACAAAAACGACGATGAAGTTTTCATTACTGATTTGCACGGAAGACAGAAACATTACCAGGATCGCGAACTTTGTTTAAATTGTCAAGTAATCCTGATAAGCTTCGAGTTTAACAAATTAAAGCAAATAACAAAGTCTCTGAACCCATTAATCATGACAGAATTGGAAATAAATTTTAAAAAGGAAAAGCAATGTTTGATGGTTATAACGTACTCTGTATTGCTTGGAATTTGTCATGTTGTTGGATAAGGAATTCAGGTAATAAATGACATCATTAGAGGTAGTAAACGTGTTTTAAAGAGAATAAGAGAATTTCTCTTCAATTACTCATCTAAATATTCATTAGTTTTAGTATTTAATTGCTAAATGACAATCTAGCAATCTACGCTGCGTTTCTTGTAATCTACTTTCCTTATGTTTTTGAGTGACTTTAGTATGACATCCGCATTTGGGAAGTCTTTAGAATAAGTTTTTTTTAAATATCAATTTCTGATTAGATTAGCGACTGTAATAGAACCTATTTGAAAGTTTGCAATGATTTGTAAGATAACCAAAAGAAAAAGAGATATATCCCAGTGAACTCGAAATAAAGACACCACAGAGTCGTCCACTCCTGCGCCATACTTGGATATTTTATTAAAAGTGGATATTAACGGCAAACCAACAACTCGATTTTACGACAAACGGGATGATTTCAACTTCTCCATCGTCAACTTCTCCGTCGTCAACTTCCCATATTGATGTAGCAATATTTCATTAAAACCTGCATATGGTCATTATATATCTCGACTGATTCAATACACAAGAGCTTGTTCTGTGTATGGTTAGTTTTTGAATTGAATCAGGCTACTGACAATGCCTCGTTTAAAGTCAACTTCTATGGTCGTTATAACTATCTAGTTTGCAAATACAACCTATAGTTGTGTCAAATGATGTCTGACATGTTTCATACCGATTATTAGGCCGTTCTTGGTACACTGATTTTGACTACGGATAACACCGTTTACCTGATCAAGATATAGGGCTCACGACAGATGTGACCGGTCAACAGGGGATGCTTACTACTTCAAGGTTCTGGATCCCACATCCGGTATATCCAGGTGTCTGTGTTTGCCCAACTCTCTATTTTGTATTGTGTGTAGGAGTTCTGAGATTGATCACTTTTCGTTATCTTCACCTTTCATGAATATGCAATACTCGATATATCAGCTCTTTTATGATGGAGATTCATTCACTATTCTATAAAACGCTTATTTCCTCTTTCATTATGCTAGATATAAAGATTAGGGTGTAAAAAAGTGAAGATAGCAAACAGTGACCAAGTTCAATCTAAACAATAAAATTATGTGATGTAAAATATAGCATAAATTCTTCTTTTTTCACATTTGGTATTAGTTCGATTTAAATTGGTTGTTATGCATTATCATCAATGTTCGTATTATTATTAATCGACAGCGTAAATTTACATCGTTTTAATCACAAAATAAATCACAATCAAGGTTAGATTTAAGCTCAACTATCATAATGACGTTTAGTTATGTCTAATATACATGCACATGTTTTGATATGTATAGACTTACGGTTGTTTAGATGATAAAAAACTGTTTTTTAAAATGAATTTTCCTATGGGATTCTTCTATTAAAATATGAAGATCTATTTTTCTGCGACTTACATAATGTTATAAAAAGAAGCTATGAAATTTTCCTTTTTAAAAATTCTTGATCGTAAAGTTGCTGAAATGCACTTCCAATTCAAAATGCCCATTCAACCTTAAGATGAATAAGTGAAATGTATATAGAAATACTTACAATATCCGTAAATTCGTCAATGTGTCAAAGACTCCGTTCGGCAACGTTGCTATCTTATTCCCAAACAGATCTCTGCATAACAATGATATATAAATTTACGTGAATTAATTAACATTAAACTGCTGAAATGATGTTTGGTGTATAAAACCCGGGTCTATGATTGAATGAGTTCATCTTGGAAACTTTTATCTCAGTAATATCAGACAAATCATCGAATGGTTATGGATATGCAAGGTGAAGATCCATCTTCCTGCATATTGATTACGAGGTATATTCAATCATAGGCACAGTTCAGTTTGTACAGATATACTTGATAAAATAGGATAATACTAGCATGAAAGGTGAATATAACGAACAGTGATCTCATAACTTTTAAGCAATACAAAATAAGAGATTTGGGCATACAAGGAGTCCTGGATATATGATAGGTGGGATCAGGTGTCAAGGAGGAGAAAGCATTCCTTGTCGACCGGTCACACCCAACGTAAGCTCTATATCCTCAGGAACGGCCTAACAATCGGTATGATTGAAGTCGGACAGCATTTCACCCAATAATAGAATTGTAGTAACCACTAATTATGTTAAATCCAGTGACGATAAATTTTGCATTAACGGATGCATTTGTGTTTTCTTATGCAAAAACTGAGATCATTAATGATGGGTCATCATAACTATAAATCAATAACAAATGAAAAACTTATTTCTCATTAGAGGAAAGACGAATAATCAATTAATGATGAAAATTGAAATTAGAAAATATGTACAGTGTCGTCCACTAATGATAAAAAATATTAAATTTTCATAGTTAATAAACGACGCACCTATCCTCTAATGCTATTTTTGCCAATGGAGAACGATAAAGAACCAATAGTTCATTGTGCGTAAATATTAATTATGTTAATGCTCAAAGGCCTGAAGGGCCTGAGAGTCGACTCGCACTTCATTGTTCACTAGAATAAGTAATATTGAAGGCACGAGATACCAGTAATCAAGGATGACGAACATTGTGTGTGTGAGATAGGATATGCACGCTTCGTTTCACAGGATTTATACTTTAATGCATCATGCCTGTGTAAAGTGACTAAATTTGACTAAGTCATGACCACTACAATTTAAATTACATGTACATATCCAACATTGATGTAAAAGGGCATTGCTAACTGATGCTTGTGCTAAACAATCCATGATGTACAAATGCTAAGAATTGGAGGAAAATCAGTATGTAGTCATATAGTATTTACATCACAAAGAAACCCTCAAATAAGCAGCACAGTGGTTGTAAGAAGATACCATCCTGCAACAAGAGGCTCATGGGTCACATCGTCCACCTGAGTCACCTTCTCATATCTAAAGATGTTTCATATATATATATATATATATATATATATATATATATATATAGTGGAGCCTCGGTAATCCGGACGATTTTTCTAGGGAACAAAATTTTTATATATTATTTTGCATCTTTAATCCGGAAATTCGCGTTCCGGATCCGGACGGTCACTTTTTACTACAAAACGTTATAATGCAATGAAAATTGTACCGTTAATCCGGACGGTAATTATGTTTAGGGAAGGTCTGTGTCGGACAATTTTAGCAAGGCGTAAATTATAAAGAAAACAAGCCAAACTGTCTAATTGAAGCGATTACCTGTACCCTGTCAACACCTCCCTCCAATTAGGTGATGTGTGATGATAAGTCCGTTAGATAGCACGTGCCGATCGAGACATTGTATTCCAATTTTCGCACATAATATCTTTATTGCGTGTAGTGTTGAATTTTGTAAATAAATCTGTAGCATATTATTTTATAGTCTTGAGCAATACCCTAATAGTATTAATAAATTAAACATCACGCCGTAATGATATTTTTTAACTGCTACACATATCAGTTGTACTGATTCGTAAATTGATATCGGCTTATTCAAATCTAAAGAGTGTAGATTATACTTCTAGATTCTGGATTTTATACTGTTGATTGGCGTGAAATATACATGTATGTTCATGCACATGTATATGTAGTAAGTTTTTAATGTTTAGAATGTCACGCATGTAGAATGTACCTGTGTACGATTGAATCTTCTTACGATGTTTTAGAGCTTTATTGCTTTCGAATGTTTAAACTCTGGGTAGAAGTGAGAAAATTACCATTTCAAGGAAATGACAATTAAAGTTTGTATATACCCGTAATGTTAGTTTCACCCGAGTATTGTTCCGTTATTATCGCATCATGAAAATAATAGGTGCACGTGACTAGAACAAAGCAGTAGTAAGTCTTGATATTACGAGCTTAAATTATTTTGTTCTCCCGATATTGTCTTGGATAGTTATAGAACAAGAAATAGAAACTCTGGCAGATTGAATTTTGGTTAAAGAATGTTGTCAACTGACATGATAATTACGAAATTCTTATATCAACTTTGGACGATGAAGATTGTTTTAACAGACCGCCGAACCCATGCATCGTGACAGATGGAAATTACCGGCCTCTTTAAGAAGTAAAAGTGTGATGAAATGTTTGAAGTGTAAATGATTATGTTAGTTACTAATGATTCATTTATTTATAGTTACATAAAGTGCTTTATTATTTGTTTTAGTGCATATAGTACAGTTTTGTATATTCATTTGTAGGGATCATACGTATGTACAATGTAAGCACAGGCAAATACACCGAACACGTATATTAAATTTTAGTGCTTTGAAATACATGTAAATGTAAACATTATCATAATTTATTTACTAATGCAAATGGTGAAATTCAATGATAGAATACGCTTAATTCACTATGCATCAATAAAGTAGCCACATATCGGCTACTTATGCAAAGCTAGAAAATATGCGATTCAAATATCCGGACGCTTCATTTATCCGGACGATTTTGCTGGGAACCAAAGTGTCCGGATTAACGAGGCTCCACTTTTCAAAAACATATCCTCTCTCTCTCTCTCTCTCTCTCTCTCTCTCTCTCTCTCTCTCTCTCTCTCTCTCTGTATATCATCATACTCAATAAAGTGCAACTTTTGTATTCTAGAGAAATTCTTTATAATATGTCATCCCGAAAAATCTTCATTGAATAAGCGTTCAGAACTTGTCAGCACTTGCCGTCATTTCCATAAATTTCTATTTACTCAAGCCTGTGTGTAATCATGCTTAGCAACTATCCAGTATGTTTCTGTGTAGCATATATTCAACCATGCGTATGTTTTTCGTTAGATGTCATTTTTCTAACAAAGAGTGAGGGGAAACCATCCCCTTACGAAACAGCCTATAGAGACATAAATGTTATGTGATTGAACTCCATCTGATCATCAATTTATGTATCTCCGTGAGGCCAGGTCGAGCACTATAGAAGATTATATTGGAGATTGATCCCACTATATATATAAATGTAAAACTTTGATCCCTATTATGGCCCCAAACTACTCCTGCGGGCCAATTTTTATTGAATCTGGACTATGTCAGGAAGCTTTCATGTGAATGTAAACTGTTCTAGGCCAGTGATTTTTCAGATTTTTAAAATGATTTCCCCCATATATTTGTGTGTGAAAGTTTGATCCCCTATTGTCGCCTCATCTTACACCCGGGGGTCATGATTTTGATAAAATTAAATCTGCACTATGTCAGGAAGATTTCTCGTAAATTTCAACTTTACTGGACAAGTAGTTTTTTTTAGAAGATTTTTAAAGATTTCCCCTATGTAAAACGTTGATTTCCTAATGTGACCCATCCTATCCTCGAGGGCCATGATTTTAATAAACTTCAATCTGCACTATGTCAGAAAGCTTTCATGTCAATTTCCATTTTTTTTTGGCCCAGTAGTTTTTGAGAAGATTTCAAACAATTCTCCCTATATATTTCTATGTAAAGGTTTGATCCCCCTTGTGGCCCCGTCCTCGCTCCAGGGCCATGATTTTTACAAATTTGAATCTGCACTGTGTTAGGAAACTTTCATGTAAATATCAGCTGTTCTGGGTCAGTGGTTCTTGAGAAGAAGATTTTAAAAGATTTTCCCAATATATTTGTACAGTGTATGTAAAACTTTGATCCCCTATTGTGGCCCCATCCAACCCCAGGGGGCATGCTTTTAACAAATTTGAATCTGCATTATTTCAGGAGGCGTTCACGTAAATATCAGTTTGTCTAGCTCAGTGGTTCTTGAGAAGATTTTTAAAGATTTTTGCTACATATTTGTATGTAAAACTTTGATCCCTATTGTGGACTCATCCAACTCCCGGGGCCATGATTTTAACGGACTTGAATCTGCACTATGTTAGAGTACTTTCACGTAAATGTCATCTTTTCTGTCTCAGTGGTTCTTGAGAAGAAGATTATTAAAGATTTTTCCTATATATTTCTATGTAAAACTTTGATCCCCTATTGTGGCCCCATCCAACCCCAGGGGGCATGATTTTAACAGACTTGAATCTGCACTATATCAGGAAACTTTCACGTGAATTCGTAAATTTCAATTTTTCTGGCCCAGTGGTTCTTGAGGAGAAGATTTTTAAATGACCCCATTAATTGTAATTATTTCCCCTTTCAAAGGAGCATGCCCCTTCATTTGCACAAACCTGAAATCCCTTTACCCAAGGATGCTTTTGGCCATGTTTGGTTGAAATTGATTCCAGGGTTCTGGAGCAAAAGTCGAAAATGTAAAAAAGTTTACAGACAGACGGACAGACGGACAGACGACATATATTGAACGGACAGTATATTCATATGTTCAGAGTGGACACTTTTTGACCTAAAAATCAATAGAGACCCTCTTCTACTCATAACCAACCAACATATGAAATATCATAACGATCAAGTGAATGGTTCCCAAGATATTGAGCGAACATGAGGTCTGCCGAACGACAAGTACAAAGTAACCTCTCATTTTCTTCTTTGAAAGGGGCATAAGTAATTATTTACATAATCTTATATAACTCCGGACATTTTACTCACAAACTGAATAAAAGTGCGAAGCACTTTTATATTAAATTTGTGAGTAAAATGTTTACACATCGATAAATTCTTCTAAAAGAATGCTTGATTCTTATAATTCCAATTCATTCACTTTATCAACGATTGCAAAAAAATTGAATAGTTTCCCCGCACTATGTTATTTGTTTTCAGGCGTGTACGAATATATCGGGTTTTCGGATTTATTGATGTTTAAACTCTTGTTTAGCTTTATTTTTGTCCAATCAAAACAATTGTAATACATAACATTGGAATTATATTGTTATAAAAATGCCAACATACTTGGATGATATGCCTTCAAAACTTTATGAAGCTGTTAAAAAAGCCGACTGAAAAATCAGAAATGATGCGAGATGATGGTACCGTTCCAACCTCTGCACTTGATCGCCTGTACACTGTAAGCTTTTAAGTGTAAGAAGTGTGTGCTATTTTATCTCCTCGAATATAGGGGATATATTAATGACATTATTTGTATGTGTGTTTGTGCGTTGGGGGTGTAGTTGAGTGCGTTTTAATATTGAGCTGATAGACAGTCTATACTACACAAGCTTTTTCACTCGAGTTATTTGATACTTCACATCTAGCTTTGTTATCAAGAGATGAAGAGCCCTATTGATTCCGGGGTTGGCACACTGATTTTGACTGCGGATAACTCCGTTTACCTGATCAGGATATAGGACTCACGGCGGGTGTGACCGGTCAACAGTGGATGCTTAGACCTCCTAGGCACCTGATCCCAGCTCAATTGTGTCCAGGGGTCCGTGTTTGCACAACTATCTATTTTGTATTGCTTATAGGAGTTATGAAATTGATCACTGTTCGTTATCTACACCTTACATACACTTTATGGCAAATGGGATAATTCCAGGTTATCCATCATTAGTTCAAATATCTATGTAGCGATATTCCATCATCACGTAGTTATCGTACCGATGTATCCCAACTGATTCATTTCACTAGTGCATTTGTTTTTTCTTATGATCAATTTGAATTGTGATTTTGCACTGCCTCAAAATAATATCTCAAACAATGAAGGGCGAGGATAACGGACAGTGATCAATTTTATGAGAGATCAAATAGAATCATTTCTTCAGACGAATGAATTTGTATGAGCAATTGAAATAATTTTGCATCATTCATTATAAGATATATCACAGTTCGTTATTTTCACCTTTCATTGGGTAAAGTAACAGAAATCAAATTTACACTGTTCGCACAATTACTCTCATCGACAATATTTAATTGTCATACAAATAATCGGTATCTATATAGATATCCTTACAATATCCATAGTTTCGTCAGTGTACCGATGATTCCATTCTTTAACGTTTTATGTACTAATTAAGTTTCATTGATCAACACTACAATGATGAAATATATTATTCTGTAAACTGATTTAATACACGAGCGCATAAGTATGGCTTTAAACATGGGAATTAGGTCTATCGGCCACCATTTATTTACTTTCTAACAAATATAATTTTCATACATATATTGAATAGAAATAACCCAGTGAATTCCAAAATAAAACACCACAGATATGTTATTCTATATTTAGATATTTCTTCTTTACAGAACGGAGACGTTGATGGTAATTGAACTCATACCCTTTATGGCAAATGGGATATTTTCACGTTCTCTATCATCAGTTCCTATATCTATGTAGCGATATTTAATTATCACCTATTTACCGTACCTGTGTCTCTCAGCTGATTCATTTCATTAGCGCAATTTTTGCTTATGATCTATTTGGATTGCAATTGAGCACCGCCTCAAAATAACAAACAATGAAAGGCGAAGACAACGAAAAGTGATCAATCTCGTAACTCCTATAAGCAATACAAAGCAGAGAGTTGGGCAAACACGGATCCCTGGATATACCAGAGGTGGGATCGGGTGCATAGGAAGAGTAACTACCCCCTGTCGATCGGTCACACCCACCGTGAGCCCTATATCTTGATCAGGTAAACGGAATTATCCGTAGTCAAAAACAGTGTGCCAAGAACGGCCTAACAGTCGGCATGAAACACGTCAGGCAGCATTGGACCCAATCTTTTATTACGTCAATGTATAGATACACATATTATCTACCTATGCTGTGAATACCAACTAATTCGCATCATTCATAAGGGAGTTACAGACATTTTAGTATTATCCAATCAAAATGAAGCGCACGTGCAAGTGCATGCAGATTGGTAATTGTGACCATTTAGATCAGTTAAGGATATCAATACCTACCTAAGACCTGGATTTCAAACCATTTCCACGAACAACAAAAAGTGAGACTGATTACAAAGTTAGCGTACGAAAATCGTTTTTCACATCTACAAATGATATACTATCATCCTATAAAGGTTTCATATCGATCCCTTGTATATTCTGATTTTCCAATTTTTATACCCAAATTCTAATGCACGTGCGTGTGCGTGCATGCATGTGCGAACAAAATGACTATCGTTCTGCACATTTACAAACACCATACTACCACCCTTGAAAGTTTCATATCAATACCTTTTGTAGTTTCTGGGAACACTCCCAGACACAAAAGTACTGGAGAAAAATAATAATAATAACTACACTCGATCTCGTTGCAAGCAACGAGTAGATCTTTTATCCAATTTCTAACGAGACAGGATATTAACTGGAATAATTCAATTAGTGAAGATTGACTTGATATGAAAGGAATAAATATCTACATTATTAAAAATAGAGTGATAAACAAATAAAATATATTATTTGTCAATGATAAACAACATACGTTTTATTTTATTCACTTCCGGTATCTCGGAAGTCCATAAAACGACTAAAAAGTCCACATTGAGTGTGCAGAAATCCCCACTAAAAGTCTTGATGAAAAATACAGAATTTTTCGACAAATTCCGGTTTCTAATAATCAACTTCCGGTTGAAATAATGACTTGTTATACTCTACTAGACGATATTATGAGCATTGGAAATGAAAAAAATGAAAAATTACATATTTAAGCTACTTCCGGTGGACGACCGAATTGACGGAAACGGAAGTGAAACTCGTATGTTACGTATACAAGTCACTATTTAACAACTCTGAAATTTTCAAGACTCAATATTAGACGGTTTACGAGAAAATAGCCTCAGAAAATATTAACAAATATTGGACATATCTCACAAATGACAGTGAATTTTGAAAAACAAATTGACGGTGGTCTTAAAATGGATAATGTTAATAATATATGTGAAAATCATATTAAACACATGATTTACAAGCGTGATTTATGAGGACAAAGAAATAACCATTTTTTGAAGTTTTTCTCAATAAACCGGAAGTTGCTGTTTTAACTTCCGGTAAGTATTGCACTTTTGAAACTATAAAAGAAACCTTATTTCATCATGCCAATTTCGTCTCAAGCACAGAGTTTTGAAATTTGACGTTTTCTTTGTTCACTTCCGATGACGATCGGAAGTGACGGCCAAAATAATTATATGTGTATGTCACATCTGTCAAGATCTATTATCTCTAAAAGTGAAATATTTGAACGTTTATGACAAAACGCCTTGACAAAATCTCTTTTTAAAATCGAAAATCGGACATATCTCATGTATTGAAGAAACATTTTGGAAAAAAAATGGACGTTACTCTAGAAATAGATAATGTCAATAATATATGTGAAAATCAAATCAAAGACTTGATTTATTAGCGAGATATATAGTGACAAAGAAAGACCAGTTTTTCAACATTTCTCTCCATAACGCGGAAGTTACTTTTTTTAATAGTAAGTGTTTTTCCGGCAAGTATCACATTTTCTGAAACTATTAAAGAGACCTAATCTTACCATGCAAGTGTCGTTTTAGACGCATAATTTTGAATTTGACGTTTTCTTTGTTCACTTCCGGTGACGAGCGAAATTGACGGCCGAATAAATGCTATGCGTATGTCACAACTTGAAGTCGAGATATATCATCACTGATATATTGGACGTAATTAACGACCGGAAGTAAATATCGAAAAAAGAAAAGGAATTTAGTTCATTTTATGGTGCATCTTTCCTGAAAGTTTGATAAAAATCTGTCAAGTCATATCCAAGAAATCGCGTGCACAAAATCGGGAAAAAACAATAATAATAATAATAATAATGACAAAAAAGAGGACAAGAAACATAAAAATAAGAAAAAAGGTCTTCATATGGAAACGGAAGACCTTAATAAGAAAGATAGTAAAAACAATATGTTGCAAAACTTTGTGTGATAATAATAAGAAACAGAGTAAAACAATGTTCCAAACTTAGTTCGGGAACATAATAATAATGATAATAATAATAAGAAGAAACAGAGTAAAACAGTGTGTTCCCAAACTTTGTTGGGGGAATATAATGGGGGAAAAAAAGATGCACATTCTGGGATACATTGTATAGAGAATTGTTTTAAAATTTGACCTACCAAAGCAATACAAAATAGACAGTTGGGCAAACACGGACCCTGGACACAACAGAGCTGGGATCAGGTGCCTAGGAAGAGTAAGCATCCCCTGTGTGATGTAAAACATCGATATTGCTTTTATTTTGTTACACATTTCGTATGGAAAAGAGAAATATTAATCTCTATTGATCAGTCAATCAAGAAATCATTTTGTTCAACAGCACCCTGACTCGGCAAACACGTACTCTGAAGTTGATTTTAAAAAGATGTTGGATGTTCTCACTAAAAATATATATCCGTAGTCTTTGGTGACCAGGTCTTCTAACGGTCTGTTAGAATTCAAATGGACACGAATTATGCTATTTTGTTAGCTAACCTGTTTTATATTCTCATGAAGTAGAATTTATTCAAAGGATTCTACATGACAAATAACATTTTTCCTGGCCTTCAAACAGTCATTTCGATATATTGTGAAGTCGAAATAAAAGAAACCATATAGCCTTCTATTTCTGTATCGTACTTAGAAATGTTATTGAACATACATTTTAAAAGGAAACTAGGCACTCAACCTGATGACAAACACGATGACTTCAGCTTCTCCATCGTTAACCTTGATTTATATCTATTTAGCAGTATTCAATTATCACTTTTATTAGGTATGTATGTGCCTGAATTGCTATGCTTATGATATTTTTTTTTAAATCGAGGCAAGATCCTGAAAAAAAGTTTATATTGCAGGAGTCTCAACAGTCTCGATTAAAGTCAACATTTCGCAAATTATATGCTCGTTACAACGATCTAATTTACCAGTACAACCTGTCGTTGAGTCCAATTATGTCTAATATGTTCCATACTAATTGTTAGGCCATTCTTTACACATTAACGTTGACTACGGATCACTCCGATTATAGGGCTCATGGTGGATGTGACCGGTCGACAGGGGATACGTAGTCGGTCAATAGGGAATGCTTACCCTTCTTAAACACCTGTTCCCATGTCTGGTTTACCCAGGGGTCCATGTTTCTCCAATTCTTAATTTTACATTGCTTATAATACATGCAGATATAAGATTCAACACTGTTCAACATTGTCTTTTATCTTCAATTCCTCTGCATACAATTAATATACTTACAGTTCTTGTAGCTTCGTCAATGCATCAAAGATTCCATTGGGTAACGTTGTTATGTCATTGTTATGCAAGTTTCTGAATGAAAAAT
This sequence comes from Ostrea edulis, assembly GCF_947568905.1. NCBI lineage: Eukaryota > Metazoa > Mollusca > Bivalvia > Ostreida > Ostreidae > Ostrea > Ostrea edulis. The sequence goes on from NC_079173.1 coordinate 27,187,197, forward strand.
ATTTCCTGATTAATCTTAATTGATCAACGCTCAAAGGATGAAATATATAATTTTCTAAAATGATTCGATACGCAAATGCATGATATTTGCAGTAAACAAGTAGTTTAAATCAATCATGAATGGCTTGTCTATATTCTAAAAATTATATTTTCCATTTGGTCGAGGCCTCTGCTGGTGGACTGTTAGTCCCCGAGGGTCTCTACAGCCCAGTAGCTAAGTACTTCGTTACTAGCTTGAAAATACGGAAGCATATTTAATTGCTGTTATAAAATTTAGAAATTCATTTCAAAATTAAGGATTATCTCCCTCATGCATAGTTCTTATCCTTAGACGAATTTGACTCCACTTTTTGGGCACGCTGTTTTTGGCTATAATAGCTCTAAAACTTCATTGTTATTTCGGATTTCAAACATTTCAGTTGAGTATCACTGGAGAGACATTATTTGTCGAAATGCGCATCTGGTGCATCAAAATTGGTGCCGTATAAGTTTTACATTATGACCCCTGGGTCGAGGCCTCTGCTGGTGGACTGTTAGTCCCCGAGGTTCTATACAGCCCAGTATTTAAGTACTTCGTTATTAGCTTAAAAATACGGATGTATATTTAATTGGTACCGTATAAGTTTTATATTGATCAGAAAGTATCCAGTCAACTCGATCTAAAAGCATTACATAATTTTTAACACACTCCTCTATCTGTGATTTATATCTGAATCTCTGTCTCTTTTTTTATTATAATTTTTTTTTTCCATATTCACATAATCATCAGTAATAGTTATGAAGATACATATTAATCATTTTATACATTCTCACACTCTTTCACACTACTAGTTCAGCATTATTGGTTGAATACTTCTTATTCTAGGTTACAGATCAAAAATAATGTTCCAGTTTTCCCAAAGTCTGTCAAATTTCAAAACTTCACATGATTTAAGAGCCACTCTCTGTAACCACTTAAAAAAATTCAGCACGCATAGTCACCGATTTTCACGAAACTCACCTGAATGAAACATCCATATAACATATTCAAGAAAATATATTTTAAAATTAGATAGTGATCATGGTTGCTATGGAAACAGGTAGAATTTTATCAAGTTTGCCTATTTTCTAGAATTTGGTAGTTTTGGCACAAAAGTTGAATATAAAAGATTATGAATAGTCTTAAAATTCTAATTTTCATATTAAATTATAAAACAGATCCCATATTTTTCATTTAAGAAAAAAAAAATGAATAATGGACAATCCTAAATGATTTTTGTATTTGAACAAATCTGTAAAATTGTGTTTAAATTCAATGGTTTTTATGTCTTAATAACTTTTATTCGCATCCACCTCAAATAAAGTGACACAAGTTTTTAAAACAACTAATCTACTTTCTTAATAAATCTAAACTAAAACTTTTGGGAATCTACCTATTTCATACAATTTGAAGTGAATTATTTATGGGGGAAATGCATTATGTAACCAAGAGTTATTCCCCTTTGAAACTCTTCAATGTGATAAGGCAGTAAAATCACATAGAAACACAAATAATATGGCGGGATAATGTCTTACTGCATGCTGACAGAAGTTTAGACGAAGACATGTGGCATTCAAAATATTCTCTCCACTCACCCACACGAAAGGAGAAGGTGTGAGAGACATATCTCCGAGTACCAGCGTTCTAGTAATACAGGTAATTAATCTATATACTTTGAAATTCATTCACAAGCCTTGAATTAATCAACTTGATCACAATCATTTGATGTCAAATGTTTTCATAGACATCGTGTTTCTCTAGATCTGCCAATAGCATGGCACATGTATATGATGTGCGTGCGTGCTAAATATTCACCCTTCAACTTCCCACTGCTTCAGTTGTATTGATATGACGTCAAAATGTAGACTGTGGCGTCACACATTACAGTACTTAGATCTACTTAGGCCTAATGCAGCACACTTTATTATGTAGGGGATCGTATGACTAGGACGAAATTGAAATAATAAATGCAAAATCGTTATCATTATTTGTTTTATAATAGAATTAAGTAATAGAATCATTAAAAAAATTATAGATATTTATTAATTTGAAAACTGAATGAGCTTTCGTTATTATACATATTACATAAAAGAAAACAGACGCCCTGTTGTGATTAAGCCATTGCATACTTTTTTCCATTGATACATGAGAAAACATTGAATAAGCTCTCCTTCGTGAAATAAAGTACTGGGTCATAACATTGAATTTTATCTCTAATCTTTTCTACTTGTATTAATTCGGGGGTGGGTGGGTGGGGGGGGGGTGTTATACATGTACAGATGATACTCAACTCAGAAGTGAATTGAGGTGGGGACACTATTCAGTTTTATTACACATCCATGTATTAATTATTCTTTACTTTTGATGATACTTAAAAAAATTATCAATTCTATGAATATAAATTCAATTAATTAAACAGAATTGAAATATTGTAGAAATACCAATACTGATACACCTTAGTCTATACATGTTATGCATGGAAATTTACTCTATTTGTTTTTATTTTTATTTTTTGTTCATCTTGATTTTGTTTTCATTTTACACGTGCCACTAACAAAGCAAAATTATTTATTAAGGACATACAAGCAACATTTCTGATATTTTCTCAGGATTGTTCTCCCCATCTTCTTGATATAAAGAGCTATTGTATGATTTCGGGAAATAAATTCAAATTTTACCGGCCTGTCCTTATATATACAACCTGCTGTAATATTTGATTGCAACAGTTAGAAACTATCAAAATACTGAGTAGCAGTATGCTATCTCTAAAACAGACATGGTAATACAACGTGCCCCAAGATTTTTTTTTGTACAAACGAGACAGAGCGCACATTCATGAAAATTGATATATATTATTGAGAAACGTCGCATAAGTCCTCAAGTGATAAAACACCGCAAAACAATTCTCACTGTTTTGAATATTATAATTAACCCATGTGTTGATTAAATGAGGTCATACAATCACCTTAGAGTTTAGATAAAACTAAATCTAGATAAGAATACATGTATTTAAGTAAGTTATTACCTACCGTAAGAAAAGGGTTTGAATAAGATTTCATTCAAACATATAATTTAAGGAATACATATTGCAGCTACATGTAGTAGTAGATGCAGATGACATGGGGAGAACAAATAATACATTTTAGATGGAACATAAGATTTTGTTATGCTTGCATATATTCATCTTGGTATTTCTCTTAAAATTAATATTATTTATTGATTTTGTATGAAGTGTCGTATTGTCATTTTGGTGGAAGTCAGAAGCATCAGTGTATCTTCGATGCTTATGTTGCCGCAAAGGATATGATAGGGTGTGGTTCATTTAACCGGAAAGAATTTCTATCAGGTCAGCAGATCACATTATATTTTAGTTGCCTCTATGCCATCGAGAAGACGATTAGCTATGATGACTATATATGCGCAAAATTAGAAAATGAAAAAGATTGTATGTGATTATCTTGTCTATTTTGTAATATATGATTCTAAAATAAAGGTATACCATTTATAATAGGATACGATTATGAAATATTCATCATCGGAACCCACTGCTCAAAGGCCGTAATTTAAGCGCCGAGCATAGGCCTAAATTTTGCAACCCTCACTGACAATGGTGATGTCTCCATATAAGTGAAAATTCTTCGGCGGAACGTTAAATGATAATCAATGAATCAACCCGTGGTTTCCAACGATGTCAGATATTAAAGATATCCACTTTCCCAGCATACTAAATGACTTCAATATGACCATCATTGGTATGTTACAGTTAGAAGCAAAGTCTTCGTATGATGTTGAAATATAATTCACATGCCTATGTTCAAAAAGATACGTTAAATGAGTGAAAAATGATGAACGTCCAGACTCTAAAAAATATAGGCCCTCAATTGTTTTGAATCAAATGCCAAGGTCACGATTCAAGGTCAAAATACTTCCTCATAAGTAACTGTAAATTGTCAAGTCATGTATTAAGAAATGTTAGTTTAATAGATTTCATAAATGGTACTGGCATAATATTTCTTGCACATACATAGTAAGCAGAGCTAATATTGAACTGCAGAGAGGGGGGGGGGGGGGGGGGGGTAAGTCCTCATGAATCAATGATAAATTACAATCTTTATGTATCCTAATTAGTTTATTTAACTTGAACAATTTTTTCAGATCAATGATTCAATTTCAATGTCACACTTAATTCGATTGGCAAGGTGAAAAAATGTACATGATAGTTTGAAATAACTGAAATATTCAAATATGCATTTTCTAAATATGGTAGTTATTTTGATGAATTCTTAAGATATACAATGCAATTTGTGATACATGTACAATACACAAATAAAAATCATGCACATTTGAATAAAAAAATAAATAAATAAAAAAAAAAACCAAAACTATGCATTGATTTAATTATCTGTTACAAATTAAGAGTTTTTATAATTGAATAACATGCATGATGTATAACAAAATGAGATTTACTTGAAAAGAATGTGAACATCAAGTTTGTTGTTTTGTGATATTTTATTACCATAGCAACAATGTAATATAAATTATCTATCAGTATTAATATTTTATCAACTATAACATTGACTTCAGTTGAATCTGTCTATAAAAGCATTTTTTTTTTGGTCTAAAAATTTATTTACTTTGCATGGATTTCGAATTTGAAAAGAAATAGCAATTTTCGTTTCCATGGCAACCAACATGAATTCTCACATTAAACTTGTTAAAATTTAAAATCTAACATCAGCAGCAGTCGGTTATTAAGATTATATACTTTGAATACATAGAAAATTGTATTTGGAATTACATTGAAAAATGCATCTCTACTGTCATATCATGACGAAATGCATCATTTTGTTTCCATGGAAACACAGCTTAGATGGTAGATTCCCAAACATGTCTCATTGTTATATGATAGTACTATATCTAATGTATGTTGTACAAGCATTTATATATTTCAAGCTGAATGCGGGAATTTTTATCCATCATTCAAATTTGCCTCTAAATTAGCTTTTTCAGAATGTATCAAACAACCCTCTTTTTCAGACAGAATGAAAATATAACAGAATTATTCAAACCTTTATCTAAATATCAAACTAAATAACAAAAATGCTATATAGTATCATTTGATAATGATTAAATAAGAACTAAAACAGCTTAATACAGTATAGTTGAATAAAAAATGGTCATTTTTCATGTGAAAATTGACTCTTTTGTGACCTGAATGGCATGCACGTGTTACCATGACAACAGAGTTGCATAGCAACCAAATTATGATGGTTTTACATTACTTATTCCAGATTAAGTTGATGTGCCAAATTTGAAAAAAATCGGTGACAGTGCTTGCCGGACCCCTTATATAAATGTTTAAGTGGTTACAGAGAATGGCTCTTAATTGCTACAAATTTTTCAACTTTGTATTTGAAAGAAAGATAATATATCAGCCCAGTGATATGAGGAATTTTGTTTTGTTTTGAACAATTGAAAACATATTGTTTGGTATACATAATTATGAAATTAACAACTTTATTACACAAACTGAGAGGTGTTTCACCCAAAATAACATTACTAACATTAAAACCAATTCTTTTTTATGTTTTTTTCTGAAAATATGCATGCAAAGATTATTCCACAGTGCTAAAGTATAAGAACAAGACATAAACATATGTTGCATTGTTTCTACATTTTCTTTACAAAATGAACAACAGTCATTTGAAATTATACTGATTTTCTTGGGGTAATATTTCGTAGAAAGAAGCTGGTAAAGAATTCGGTACTGCAACCACTGAACTTGGGTATCAGTACTTGTTTTAAAACAAACTTTAAACAGCTCTTTGACAGAAACATTGCCTTCTAAATGTAAAACTTGTACGGTACCAATTTTGATGCACCAGATGCGCATTTCGACAAATGATGTCTCTTAAGTGATACTCAACCGAAATGTTTGAAATCCGATATAACTATGAAGTTTTAGATCTAAATATAGCCAAAAACAGCGTGCCAATCAAGTGGACAGATAATTCAGTGTTCCATTTTTGAATTGATTTGGGTATGAGATCATTACTATTTATCATATCATATAACACTCTGGAACATTTATCATTCAACAGTATAAATTCAAAGTAAAAAGGAATAAATGGTATACAATTTTCTTTAACATCTGATCTTTTAACAGACAAAGTCTTTAAAAACTTAGATATAGTACTGGTAATACTGTTGTATTGCATTGTACATACATTTGCTAGTCTAAATTTTTGTGAAAAATCTTGTAGTCATCAAAAAAATTCCATCTTTATCTAAAAAGTCTCCAATTATTTTCACACCATGTTGATACCATGTTTTAACACAAATGTCTTTATTACCAACACACATATTTGTGTTATGCCATACTGGAATAGAACTGAGTTTTTGCATGAAATACTTTTCATCCATTGCTCGAATCATTGCTAACCATGATTGAAAAACATCACGCCAAAAATCATTGCTATGGTTTATAATAGTATAAATATATTCATCTCCAAAATCTATCATTTTTTTTACCACCTCACTGCCATGTACTGCCAAAGAATATCCACCCATGGTTTGTGACTGTTTGTTAATCTTTTAATCCAAGAACATTTTAAAGACATTATAAAATTGTTCACCTCAACCATTTTCACGCAACCTTTTAAGTAATCTTAGGTGACAATTTGTCTCTTGACCTTGTCAATCTTTGAATTCCATATAAATTAAAAAAAAAAAACAGTTATTCAGAAAAGACAAGATATCTTTATCAGGATTTGGTAGTGTAATAAACAGATGGTTTAGTTTAGGTAAAATCAGTGATTTGGTGTATGTGACTCGACCAATGGGGGTGAGTATTCTTCTATTCCACTGGCGTATCAACGCTTTAATTTTTGGTATCTGAATATTATAATTTAAATCGACCATTTTTTTTCATATCCACAGAAAATTCTATTCCTACTAAGTTGAAAGTAGTGCATCCCCACTCTAGTTTCCATCTTGTGTGGTGATATACTTGACTAGAGAATTCTTCAGAGCCTATCCAAACAAATTTTGTTTTTGAGCTGTTTATTTTTAATCCAGAGAAACTTGATTAGTAATCTATAGTGACAAGTGCAGCAAAAAGAGATTTTGGTGAACCATCAAGACCCAAAGTTGTGTCGTCAGCATATTGGGAAATTTTGTGTTCCTTACCATTTACTATTATACCTTTGATATCTGTATTCTGTTTCACAAGAATAGCTAAAATTTCTGCACAAAGAATAAATAAATAAGGAGCAATAGGGTCGCCTTGTCTACAGCCTCTCTGTATATCAAATTGCTCTGATAGGAAACCACTTTGTAATACAGATGCTTTAATATTTGTATTTAAGGTTTTTATCCAAGTAATTATGCAATCCCCAAAACCAAAATAACTTAAAAGCTTATATATAAAATTCAAAATCTATCAGTACAAGTAAACCTGGTGTGTTGCTGGATTCAGTGAAAGACATGAGATCATACACATACTTAGTGTTTTCTCCTATGTACCGGAATTTTATAAACCCAGACTGAGTTTCCGATATCAAATAATCTAAGGTAGATTTTATTCTATAACTGAGACACCCCGATATAAGTTTATAAAGCACATTTAGAAGAGTAATTGAACGCCAGTTTTTCAGAAATTGTCTGGCTTTGTCATCTTTTGGCAAACATGTAATAATCCCCATTTTTTGTGATAAAGGGAGTTCCCTTTTCTCAAAAATATGATTAACAGCTGATACAATGTGGTTTTTGAGGTCCTTCCAAAACAATTTAAAAAATTCTACGGTGGAGCCATCACTTCCTGGTGATTTATTATTTTTCATATTTTTAAGAACTGTATATATTTCACTTTCAGATATCTTGTCATCCAAAGAGTTTGAAGCTGTCTTATCTAACCTAGGGGTGTCCGAGACATTTATGATATATTCCAAATTTATATCTAAGAGATCTGAATCTTTACATGTGTAAAGAGTTTCATAAAAATCTTTGACATGATGAAGAATATCCGCTTGGTCATATATGACCTGATCTTTATGTGTTTCTACTTTTTTGATAGTTTTGTTTAAAAAGTTACGGGATTCTAAAGAACAGAAATATTTACTAGGTTTTTCCCCTTCTTCTACCCATTTAGCCCGCGATCTAATGATGTGACCTTGTAATTTTTCCTTCCTTACAATTTCAAGTTCAACCTTTTTTTCCTCTAAAAGTTTAAAATTAATGTTATAGTCCGACTCTATGATTTCAATCTCTTCCAGTAATTTTTTTTCAAGCCTGTCTCTTTCTTTTTTCTTAAAAGAAGAGTGTGAAATTGTTATACTTCGAATTTCCATGAGAACTTCGAGAAAAATACTATGATTGTTGTCTGTATTGAATCTCTCTCTTTATTGATTTGGGATGTTAATGGTAAACGAACACATAAGGTTTACGGCAGCTAAGAAAAATTAAGGCCCGTCACCATCAACTTCCTATATGCATATAGAAATATCCCACTATCACTTGGGTATGGTATCTACGTTCCTCAAATGTTTCGAAAAACAAGCGCATTAGTGTTTGGCTAATTTTGGTTTGTAATTCCGCATTGAGTCAAAACAATTTACCAACTTAAAGTTTAAATAGATCCACGGGTGGCAACACCTTATAATCAAATTTGCCCTATAACGTGCACCAATGTTGAAAAGTGACTGTCGCATTAAATTCTCCTTATTCTCATTTTGTATGTAATGTAAATACATATACTCTTATTTTGTGTATATATCGAACACACCCCAAATCCTGTTTGGTGCCTCTTTTTACGCAGCTCTAATAAGAACCTAACTTCACTGGACTTTAAACCACCAGCCCATGCGGAATTCAGTTTGGACACGGCAGTCTAGCAGGATTGAAGTTTTCATACTTCTCTGCATATCAGTTTATATTGATCAACAAACTTTTTCCGACCCTATACATGGCGTATACATGATGCAGCATATGATCCAGCTTTTCTGAGGTAAGGTGTTTTCTTTACTACTCAGCAGCTTGTCTATTGTTTTATGTTATTTTAACAGTCCTAAAACATCCAGTTACGGAGTTCCTTAGTGTTAACCTAATTTCATGCATGTGATTTTCATTCGTTCCAAAATGGTAAATAATTGAAACAAGTGTTCATTGTGTGGTGCAGTATTATAGTCATAAAGTAGACTTTGTCCAATATCTGTAAATGCATAGGATTGCAATGTAAAACTTCAATGTCTTTGTGGAGTCTTTCCAATAGACAAAAGTATAAATGTATTGTCTTAAACATAAGGCATGTCCAGAATGTGTTATCTGCAAATAAGATAATGTTGTGTGTGTATTTATGTGTAATGTAACGCCACTCAGTGTGTATAAGTAATATATTACAGTTTGTGGATGTGTATCAAAACAGGTCCTCTGCCTGTAGTCTACTACAGTTATCCTGATGTAACCAGTGTATGTAGGATGTGGAGAATAATCGTATAGTACAAGGACAACCAAGCTGCAGGAGTGGGTACACCGGTCAAACCACACAGAGGTCTAAGCTAATGAGCCAAGATCATGGACATTTGTGGAATTAGGACCATGTTGATTAGGACATATCATACATAATAAAACCTTTATATCTACATTTTGACTTTGTAATGTGTTAGCTTGAACTGGTTACAGCCATCTCGTCCATCTGTAATAGTGACTAGTAAATCATTAGAACTATAGTTGTTAGGCCTTCAACTCTACATTTAGATATATCAGCGACGTTTTACCTATTAACAAAATCATTTTCATCCATATATGGATTCGATATATCCAAACAAATTTGAAATAAAAGACACTACATATACCTCTACACCTGCTTCGTACTAAACTATTATATGGAAAATAGATCTTAACAGCAAACTAATGACCATATCTACATGAAATGTAGGAACTAGTCCATTATCACCTGTATATGGTGTTTAGATATCTCAAATGAATCGATACCCAAAACAGTGTTCTCCTTATGGTCTTTTTTGATCAAGGCAGGCTTCTTACAAACAAATTGATATTACAGGAGTTTCAACAGTCTTGTTTAAAGTCAATATTTCGCAAATTATATGCTCGTTATAACGATCTAATTTACCAATACAACCTGCCGTTGTGTCAAATTATATGTGATGTGTTTCGTACTAATTGTTATGTCATTCTTTACACACTGGTGTTGACTGCGGATCACTTGGTTTATAGGGCCTATGGTTGATGTGACCGGTCGACATGGGATGCTTAGTCGGTCGATAGGGAATGCTTACTCTTCTTAAATACCTGTTCCCATATCTGGTTAATCCAGGAATCCATGTTTGTACAACTCTTAATTTTGTATTGCTTATAATAGATATAAGATTCATCACCGTTCAACATTCTTCATTATCTTCACCTCCTCTGCATACAAATAATTATTATGTATATAGATATACTTACATTGTCTCTAGCTTCGTCAATGCATCAAATATTCCATTTGGTAACGTTGCTATTTTATTGATACTCAAGTCTCTGAATCAAAAATATTCCCTCATTAACCGTAATTGATCAACGCTCCAATGATGAAATATATCATATTCTAAAATGATTAAATACGCGAAAGCATATTTGCCCTAAATTTTATTTTAAAGAAGTGATACAATTCCACCATGAACGATTTGTCTATTTTCCAATAATGATAATTTCCATTAAAGCTTGTACATGTAGATAAAAAATTATTCAGTCATCTTGAAATAAAAACATCACATAATTCTCTATCTGTGTATTATAATTAAATATATTTCTTTATTGATTTGGGACGTTAATGGTAAACAAACGCATAAGGTTTATGACTGCTAGGGAAAATGATGGTCCGCCACCATCAACTTCGTATATGTATGTAGAAATAGTCCACTATCACGTGGGATGGTATCTACATTTGCATTATAATGAGAACTAATGTTGAAAAGTAACTAGTAATAAGTCAGAACTACAGTCGTTAGGCCTTCAACTCTACATTTAAATATACCAACACAGTTTTACCTATTAACAAACTCATTTTCAATCATATGTGGATTGGATATTTCCACATGAACTTGAAATAAAACAAACAGCACATATACCTTTATATTTGCTTCGTACTTAGATATTTTATTGAAAATAAATCTTGACAGCAAGCTAAAGACACACGGAATGATTTCATCTTCTTCATCAACTTTCCATATCTAGATAACATGTAGCATCTTGTTCTCCTTATGCTCTTTTTTAATCAAGACAGGCTTCTTATAAAGAAGTTGATATTACAGGAATTTCAACAGTATCGTTGATGGTCAACATTTCGCAAATTATATGCTCGTTATAACGATCTAATTTACCAATACAACCTGCCGTTGTGTCAAATTATATCTAATGTTTTTATTACTAATTATTAGGTCATTCTTTACACACTGGTGTTGACTGCGGACCACTCCGTTTTTTTTGGCTCATGGTAGTTGTGACCGGTCAACAGGGGATGCTTAGTCAGCCGATAGGGAATGCGTACCATTCTTAAACACCTGTTCCCATGCATGGTTTACCTAGGGGTTTATGTTGGTCCAACTCTTAATTTTGTATTGCTTATCAACATTGTTCATTGTCTTCACATCCTCTGCTTACAATTAATTCTTTTGTGTGTAAATGTATTTACAGTGTCTCTAACGTCGTCAATGAATCAAAAAGTCCATTTGCTAACGTTTCTATTTTATCTATCCCCAAGGATCTCAATCAAACATATTTCCTGATTAACCTTAATTGATCAACACTCCAATGATGAAACATATATTTTTCTAAACTTATTCCATTTGCGACAGCATGGTATATGCACTATATTTGCCTCTGAACAAGTAATTTAAATCGATCATGAACGGTTTGTCTATTTTCTAAATATTATATTTTCCTTTTAATTTGTTGATCAGAAATTATCCAGTCAACTCGATCTAAAAGCATCACACAATTTTCTAAGACACTTCTCTATCTGTGTTGTATATCTGAATCTCTCTTTATTGATTTGGGATGTTAATGGTAAACGAACACATAAAGTTTATGGCAGCTAAGAAAAATTAAGGCCCGTCACCATCAACTTCCTATATGTATATAGAAATGCCCCACTATAACTTGGGTATGGTATCTACGTTCCTCAAATGTTTCGAAAAACAAGCGCATTAGTGTTTGGTTAAATTTGGTTTGTAATTTCGCATTGACTCAAAACAATTTACCAACTTAAAGTTTATATAGATGCACGGGTGGCAACACTTATAAGCAAATTTGCCCTATAACGTGCACCAATGTTGAAAAGTGACTGTCGCATTAAATTCTCCTTATTATCATTTTGTATGTAATGTAAATACATATACTCTTATTTTGTGTATATATCGAACACACCCCAATCCTGTTTAGAGCCTCTTTTTACGCTGCTCTAATAGGAACCTAACTTCACTGGACTTTAAACCACCAGCCCATGCGGAATTCAGTTTGGACACGGTAGTCTAGCAGGATTGACGTTTTCATACTTCTCTGCATATCAGTTCATATTGATCAACAAACTTTTTCCGATTCTATGCATGGCGTATACCTGATACAGCATATGATCCAGCTTTTCTGAGGTAAGGTGTTTTCTTTACTACTCAGCAGCTTGTCTATTGTTTTATGTTATTTTAACAGTCTTAAAACATCCAGTTACGGAGTTCCTTAGTGTTAACCTAATTTCATGCATGTGCTTTTCATTCGTTTCAAAATGGTTCTAATTGAAACAAGTGTTCAGTGTATGATACAGTATTATTGTCATAAAGTAGACTTTGTCCAATATATGTAAATGCATAGGAATGCAATGTAAAACTTCAATGTATTTGTGGAGTCTTTCCAATAGACAAAAGTATAAATGTATTCTCTTAAACAGAAGATATGTCCAGAATGTGTTATCTGCAAATGAGGTAATGTTGTGTTTGTATTTATGTGTAATGTAACGCTACTCAGTGCGTATAAGTAATTTATTACAGTTTATGGATGTGTATCAAAACAGGTCCTCTCCCTGTGGTCTACTACAGATATCCTGATGTAACCAGTGTATGCAGGATGTGGAGTGTAATCGTATAGTACAAGAACAACCAAGCTACAGGAGTGGGTACACCGGTCAAACCCCACATAGGTCTAAGGTAATGAGCCAAGATCATTGACATTTGTGGAATTATTATTCTAAAATGATTAAATACGCAAAAGCATGATATTTGAACTACATTTGGTTTAAACAAGTGATACAATTCCACCGTGAACGATTTGTCTATTTTCTAATAATAATAATTTCCATTAAAACTTGTAGATCAAAAATTATTCAGTCATCTTGAAATGAAAACATCACATCATTCTCTATCTGTGTAGTATATTTAAATATCTTTCTTTATTGATTTGGGACGTTAATGGTAAACAAATACATACGGTTTATGGCAGCTAGGAAAAATTATGGTCCGCCACCATCAACTTCCTATAACTATCTATTTTGTATTGCTTGTAGGAGTTATGAGATTGATCTCTGTTCGTTATCTTCACCTTGCATGTATGTAGAAATATTCCACTATCACCTGGAATGATATCTACGTCGTCCAACTGATTCAATAAACAAGCGCATGTTCTGCGTATGGTTGATTTGGTTTGTAATTTCCCATTAGCCCAAATCAAATTTCCAACTTATAGTTTATATAGGTGTACGGGTGGCAACACCTTAGAGGCAAATTTACATTATAATGAGAACTAATGTTGAAAAGTAACTAGTAATAAGTCCAAAGTACAGTTGCTAGTCCTTCAACTCTACCTATAGAAATACCAACACCCTTTTACCTATTAACAAAATCATTTTCAATCCTATGTGGATTGGATATTTCCACATGAACTTCAAATAAAAAACCCGCAACATATACATCTACATCTGCTTTGTACTTAGTTATTTTATTGAAAATAAATCTTTACGACAAACTAACGACACACGAAATTATTTTAGCTTCTCCATCAGCTTCCAATATCTACATAACATGTAGCAGTATCCCATTGTAACCTGTATATGATGTTTAATATCTCAACTGTTTCGATACCCAAAACCTTGTTCTCCTTATGATCTGTTTTATTGTGGCAGGTTTCTGACAAATAATTGGAAGTTGAAATTACAGAAGTTTCAACAGTTTCGTTTATGGTCACCATTTCGGAAATTCTGTGTTCGTTATAACGATAAAATTTACCAATACAATCTGCCGTTGAGTCAAATTATGTATAATGTGTTTCATACTATATGTTAGGCCATTCTTTACACAATGATTTTGACTGCGGATCACTCCGCTTATAGAGCTCATGGTAGATGTGACCAGTGGACAGGGGATGCTTTTTCGGTCTATAGGGAATGGTTACGCGGTTGAGTTAAGGCTTTCCCCATAAAATTTTTAATACCAGTGCTGTACATAAATATACTTTACCGCACTGGCATAATGCACGACGTCACAATGAAAAATACGTCATGACGAAGGTCATGACGTACATATCTACAGTCCTTTTGTGGCTGGAAATGTCAAAATATTGTTTCGTTATTTACCATCGCTCTCAAACGGTAAACTGCAATTGTGTAAAGGTTTCTGTCAAATGGGTTATATTAATTCTCTCTGATATTGAAAAAGTTTCATTTCTTCTTTATATAGCATACATGCTAAAGTAATATCCATATTATATTGTGATCTTGATATCACCCCTAATGTACACGTATAGTTACTTTCACAATAGACTAATTTGCATAAACAGGGTTTCTGAACATAAAAATTTCATCATTGGCAGGAGACGCCGAGGTTTTTAAGTGAAAGAAGTTTGATTTATGTGACATGTGAACTTCAGTGCCAAAGGAAAGTTAGGGGAGCAAGTTCTGGCTTCAACAGAAAATATGTTTTTCAGACTAGATTCAACTTCGTATGTGCAAACATTGCTGCATCTTGCATATTCAATGCAAAAATTAGACATGTTACAAGTCACAATAAACTTGCTCTCAGCACTTTTCAAATTAAGAAATTAATATGCTTTGAAGTTATATTAACTTCAACTTGCATTGATATCTGGATATCGTGCCAATTCAACGATTTATACATTCACGATACGTTTTTATCTTGCTGTTTGATCACGTGATATACAGTTGATGTAGAGACTGTCGGTCTGGTGAAAAATGTATAAGAGGTCGATATGCTCTTAATGATATATACATACTGTTTTTGTATAAAAGGGTTGTGTTTACAGAATTTGTCACAAATTGATCTGTTTATTAACGCTTTTTTCCTGACATATTTGTATGGCCCTACTTAACACAACTGCGTACTTTTCTTAAACACCTGTCCCCATGTTTGGTTTACCCAGGGGTCCATGTTTCTCCAATTCTTAATTTTGCATTGCGTATACTACATATAAGATTTATCACTGCTCAACACTGTTCATTATGTTAATCTCCTCTGCATACAAATAATTGTTTTGTATATACATATACTTACAGTATCACTAACTTCGTCAGTGCATCAAATATTCCATTTGGTAACGTTGCTATTTTATTTGCTCACAAGTATTTAAATCAAAAAGATTTTCTGATTAACCTTAATTGAACAACGCTCAAATGATGAAACAAATCATTTTCTAAACTGATCCAATCTGCGACAGCATATTTTGCACTAAATTTGGTTTTAAACAAGTCATTTGAATCCATCACGAACGGTTAGTCAATTATATAATAATTATATTAAACGTGTTGATCAGAAATTATCCAGTCAACTCGAAATAAAAACATCACATAATTCACTATCTGTGTTTTCTATTTGAATCTCCTTTTTTTTTTATTGATTTGGGACGTTAATAGTAAACGAACAAATAAGTTTTATGGCAGCTAAGAAAAATTAAGGTCCGTCACCATCACCTTCCTATATGTATGTTACAGTATTTCACTATCACATGTGTATGATATCTGCGTCGCACAACTGATTCGATAAACAAGCGCATCTGTGTATAATTGATTTGAGTTTGTAATTTCTCATTGACTCAGAAGAAATTCCCAAGTTATAGTTTATATAGATGTACGGGTGACAACACCTTCAGCGCAAATCTGCATTATAATTACAACCAATGTTGAAAAGTGACTAGTTTCTCAGAACTACAGTTGTTAGGCTTTCGTCTTTACATTTAGATATATCGACGACGTTTTACCTATCAACGAAATCATTTCATTCATATGTAGAGTTGATATTTCCACATGAACTTGAAATAAAAACACCACATATACCTCTACATATATTTCGTACTTAGATATTTTATTGAATATAAAACTTAACGGCAAATTAATGACACACGGAATGATTTAATCTTCCCCTCAACTTCCCATAGCTACATAACATGTAGCAGTATTCCATTCTCAACTGTATATGATGTTATATATCTTAACTGATTCGATACTCAAAACCTTGCTCTCCTTATATTTTTTTTAATCAAGGCAGGATTCTTACAAAGAAGTCGATATTACAGGAGTTTCAACAGTCTCGTTTATGGTCAACACTTCGCAAATTCTATGCTCGTTATAACGATCTAATTTACCAATACAATCTGCCGTTGTGTCAAATTATATCTAATCTTTTTTTCATACTAATTATTAGGTCATTCTTTACCCACTGGTGTTGACTGCGGATAACTCCATTTTTAAGGCTCATGGTAGATGTGACCGGTCATAAGGGGATGCTTAGTCGGCAGATAGGAAATGTTTACTCTTCTTAAACACATGTTCCCATGTATGGTTTACCCAGGGGTCCATGTTTATCCAACTCTCAATTTTGCATTGCTTATAATAGATATACGATTCATCACTTCAACATTGTTCGTAATCTGCACCTACTCTGTATAAAAATAATTCTAACTTGCAGTGTCATTGCATCAAAAAGTCCATTTGTAACGTTGCTATTTTATTTATCCCCAAGTATCTTAATCAAAAATATTTCCTGATTAACCTTAATTGATCAACACTCCCATGATGAACTATATAATTTTTTAAACTTATCCCATTTGCGACAGCACGGTATTTGCACTATATTTGCCTTTGAACAAGTAATTTAAATCCATCATGAACGGTTTGTCTATTTTCTAATATTTATATTTTCCATTACATTTATTGATAAGAAATTATCCAGTCAACTCGAAATAAAAGCATCACATAATTTTTAACTGTGTTTTATATATATCTGAATATCTCTCTTTATTGATTTGGGACGTTAATGGTAAACGAACACATAAGGTTTATGGCAGCTAAGACAAATTAAGGCCCGTCATCATCAACTTCCTATACGTATATAGACATATCCCACTATCACTTGGGTATGGTATCTACGTTCCTCCACTTATTCGATAAAGAAGTGCATTAGTGTTTGATTAATTTTGGTTTGTAATTTCGCATTGACTTAAAACAATTTACCAACTTAAAGTTTATATAGTTGCACGGGTGGCAACACCTTATAAGCTAATTTGCCCTATAATGTGAACAAATGTTGAAAAGTGAGTGTAGCATTAAGTTCTCCTTATTATCATTTTGTATGTAATTTAAATACATATACTCCTATTTTGTGTATATATTGAACACACCCCAAATCCTGTTTGGAACCTCTTTTTACTGTGCCCTAATTTGAACCTAACTTGATTGGACTTTAAACCACCAGCCCGTCCGGAATTCAGTTTGGACACGACAGTCTAGCAGGATTGACGTTTTCATACTTCTCTGCATGTATGTAATGTAAAACTTATACGGTACCAATTTTGATGCACCAGATGCGCATTTCGACAAATAATGTCTCTTCAGTGATGCTCAACCGAAATGTTTGAAATCCGATATGGATCAACAAACCTTCTCCGATGCTATACAAGGCGTATACATGATGCAGCATATGATCCAGCTTTTCTGAGGTAAGCTTTTTTATTTACTACTCAGCAGTTTGTCTATTGTTTTATGTTGTTGTTTTTTTGACTGTCCTAAAACATCCAGTTACCGAGTTCCTTAGTGTTAACTTAATTCCATGCATGTGATTCTCATTCGTTTCAAAATGGTACTAGTTGAAACAAGTGTTCTGTGTATGGTGCAGTATTATAGTCATAAAGTAGATTTTGTCCAATATATGTAAATGCATAGCAATGCAATGTAAAACTTCAATGTCTTTGTGGAGTCTTTCCAATAGACAAAAGTATAAATGTATTGTCTTAAACAGAAGACATGTCCAGGATGTTATCTGCAAATAAGATAATTTTATGTGTGTATTTATGTGTAATGTAACGCCACTCAGTGCATATATGTAATATATTACATTATATGGATGTGTATCAAAACAGGTCTTCTCCCTGTGGTCTACTACAGTTATCTTCATATAACCAGTGTATGCAGGATGTGGAGAGTAATCGTATAGTACAAGGTCAACCAAACTCCAGGAGTGGGTACATCCGTCAAACCCACAGAGTTCTACGCTAATGAGCCAAGATCATAGACACTTGTGGAATTAGGATCATGATCTTTATGATATATTGTACATAATAAACTCTTTATATCTACATTGTGACTTTTTAATGTGTTAGCTTGATATGGTTACAGTCAGTTCGTCCATCTGTGATAGTGACCAGTAAATTCTTAGAACTATATTTGTTAGAGTGTCAACTTTACATTTAGATATATCAACGACGTTTTACCTATTAACAAAATCGTTTTCATTCATATATCGATTCGATATATCCAACAACAAAAAAAAATAAAAAACACCACATATACCTCTACACCTGCTTCGTACTTGGATATTTTATTTAAAATAGATCTTATCGGCAAACTTATGACACAAGGAATGATTTGAACTTCTCCATTAACTTCCCATATCTACTTAACAGGTAGCAACTAGTCCATCATCAACTGTATATAGTGTATATATCTACTCAACTGATTCGGAACGCAAAACCCTGTTTTCTTTATGATTCTTTTTTAAAGCAAGACGGGTTCCTTACAAAATTTCAACAGTCTTGTTTAATCTTAGCATTTTGCAATTTATATGGTCGTTATAATGATCTAGTTTGCAAATACAACCTGCCATTGCCTCAAACAATGTTTGACGTGTTTTGTATCAATTGTTTTTTGTACACACTGCTTCTAACTACCCATTATTCTGTTTTCATTATCAAGATATAGGACTCAGGAAGGATGTGACCGGTCACAGGTATGATTACTCTTTCTAACCATCTTATCCCAACTCTGGTATATCCAGGGGTCCTTATTTGTCGAACTCCTGTTTTTTGTATTCCTTATTGGAAAGGTGAAGATAACGGACAGTGATCGATCTCATAACTCATATAAGCGGGTCACACTCGCGGTGAGCCCTATATCCTAATCAGGTAAACACAGTTAACCGTAGTCAAAATAAGTGTGCCAAGAACGGCCTAACAATCGGCATGAAACACGTCCGACAGCATATGACCCAATGATAGGTTGTATTGACGAACTAGATCGTTATAACGACCATAGAAATTGGGAAATGCTCACTTCAATCGAGACTGTTGAAACCCCTGTACCATCACCTTGTTTGCCAATACCTTGCCTTGCTTTAATAACTGACCACACGCAAAACAAGCTTTTGCTTCAGTTGAGAGATATCAACATCATATGCAGGTGATCCTGGAATATTGTTACATAAATATGGGAAGTTGACGATGGAGAAGCTGTACTCATCCTTTTTGTCATATAGTTGAATTGTCAGTTTGCCGTTAAAGCTGACATGAATTAATAAATCTAGTGTAATTCTATAGAACCGCCATATTTCTCTGATAATCCGCCATATTAGTTTGATATTCTGTCGTTATATGTATCAGTTTCGCATGGTATACAATGTATAAGGGGACGGGTTTCACTACGCTTCACGTCACATCAGTGTCTTCGATTTACCTGTGCGAGTAGCTTCGACAGGTAACAAGTACATATCCGATACTAAATTATAGGACATTAACCCCTTCTCTACCGTACCGGTCAATTTGACCGGTGGCGCGTAAAAACGGGACAGCGCAAAAGGAGTGCCTCTAAATCTTTCAAACTACGGTCATAAAATATATGATCTATATATCATATTTTTGGAAATTTTCTCTATTTTTTAACTATGTAAAAATCAGTTAAGTAAATAAAGCTATTAAATTAATAAAAGCATTTAAAGCGAAAGATGGCTTCGTCTAAATATGACGCAACACTTTGTCGCAAGGCCATTTTCCCCCTCGATACGATTTTTTTAATCTCCCGTATGAATGCACTATTTTTTATATTTTTCAAAAGCATATATTCCCTGCTTTCAGAACATATAAAAATTATTTCTAATGCCTGGCAAAGTTACAAGAAAATAGCTATTTTTTGCACATGTACGCTTTCTTACAATTTTATTTCGCAATGTTTAAACAGATCGACGTTTTACCAATATTCATATATGGAAATAGGGAAAAGTAAATACAGCCTGTAAAAGTACAGGAAATTTTCTTTTTGATGGGCCCTAATTCGTGTTGTAATTCTTGTTAGTTTCTATATTACGATAAAATGAAATTGGGACATGCTGCGCGGTTTTCTTTAAAATTAGCGATAAAACGTCGGTGCTGAAAGCGGTCGACGCGCATCGCACTATAAAGTAGTGAAAACTATTTGTATTGTCCTCTGTTGGTAATATGAGTACTTTTTGATACACTAAAACAATATACATATATGTATGAAAGAATCAGTCAGGTATTCTCTGCTTTAAAAAAAAAAGAAGTATAAAAACCATTATTGGTAAATAACAGTTTCACCACCTACTTGTATTGTAACTTCATAAAACATCTAATGAGAATGTTACGTCGGTAGAGTGAATAAAAAAATACTTCAAATTCAGATATAAACGTTATGTAATATTTATTCGGTATAGAAATAATTTTTTTCTGCCAAACAAAGAAAACAAAAAGACCAGTCTGCATATTGTATATATAATACTTTTCCCCCCGTGATCCGGATCGCGGCCGCGGGGTTTTCTGAAAGTGTCCACGGACAGCACACGTGTTTCCGTTTCAACGAAAACAACAACACAACAAATGCTTGTATTGTATTTTACATCTTGAAACGACCTGATGTCAGATGAAGAAGTCTGAAGATACCTTGGATATCCTGTTGCAGGATGACCCAAACGATCATGCATTCAGTATAAACATGTAAGTTGATGTAGCCACATAGGCCGACTAGAAGAAAAAAACGTTCGCGGTTATGTCATGTTATGAAAAATGCACGATTAATATATTAACCGCGATTTGATGCCATAATTTGTCGTTTCATGAAAGAAAATATTTATATTTTATGATATCTAAACCAAGTGTATAACACCCAATTGTTTATTAAGAGCTGAACATATCTGACATCAATTAATCTGTCCTGGCCCAGCATTAATCAGTCTGACTCCCCCACCTTTTGGTATCTCCTCACCTGACGCGCGAGTGTAAGAAGAGGGTGGATTTAGTGTACGATGAGAAAAGGGTGGAATGGTTTTAATCAGACTAGGCATTCATGACCATTGGTGCGGAGGCTATTTTCCAAGATTTTCTATGTTTATAAAAAAAATTATCTTTCTATGAAAAGAAAACACAATCTGTTAGGAAAGCCTATATTGCATTATTGTATTATCGTAATAATATAATTTATTACCGTAATTTGAGGTTTTTCTTCATATTGTAACAGAAATAAAAACAAAATGTGTGTTTGGGACAAAAGGTGTACGGGGGGGGGGGGTAACGTCAATCAAAATCTGGTTATGGCAGGCTATGGAAAAAGCATTTAATTATATGATCCATACTATTAGTTACACAGTTAGTTAGTGACCTGATACGGAAAAATACATGGTGTGAAAAGAAACCCGTATCGGGCGAGGCGAAGCCTCGCCCGATACGGGTTTTCTTTTCACACCATGTATTTTTCCGTATCAGGTCACTAACTAACTGTGTAACGAATTTATCACGTCGAAGACCTCTAACTGTATATGTGGGGGTCTATATCATACAACTTAGTCAAATGTCTTTCCTTTTGACACGGCTGCAAGTCGAACCCGACGATAAATAAAATTACTCACCCAATACGGATTTTACTCGCATGATACGGTTTTTTTTCACGGCGTCATGTGACCAAGATCTGACCAATTAGATTTCAACAATTTTGTCTGAGGCGTGATAAATGCTGGTGTGCTATGAGCTGATGGGCATGTGCCCACTTCTTGCTTAGATTTTCTCTAATTTCAAGTAAATCCACACCCCATCAGAGTAGTACCATGCCAGGGGATTTAGACACTGTGTACAATGAAGAACCAATTCAATTCTACTTTAAATCTGGGGCCATTCAATTTCCCTCAGAGGCACAATATTTTCGCTGGACACTGTATATTTTAACTTGAATTTCTTCAGTATTTGCTCCCATTGTATATGTTGGGCATAATGCTAACACCTCCATGATGTATAGTGGGTTTTTTTTTTCAATACGCACTCTGCTACACTCCCAAAGAATAATAAAATATTCCATTCATTTGATTTCTAACATATGTATGTAAAACTTATACGGTACCAATTTTGATGCACCAGCTGCGCATTTCGACAAATAATGTCTCTTCAGTGATGCTCAACCGAAATCTTTGAAATCCGAAATAACTATGTATGTAATCCCTTACCAAATAGCACTTCAAATATAGAACATCTCTATCTTTAAATAAATATGATCAGTACTTTCGTGCGAAACTGTCCCTTACTATCATGAAGTTTATATTCTGCTTTAAAACACAAACCAATAATTCTTAATTGTATTTTTTCATCTTTAAAAAGGTTATTGACATCCCAATATTTAGTGGGAAGCTTCCGGGTATCTTCCACTAGTGACAGTCTACTGGCAAATCCAGACATGCATTG
This sequence comes from Ostrea edulis, assembly GCF_947568905.1. NCBI lineage: Eukaryota > Metazoa > Mollusca > Bivalvia > Ostreida > Ostreidae > Ostrea > Ostrea edulis. The sequence goes on from NC_079173.1 coordinate 27,210,216, forward strand.
GAAGTATGTTGATGTGGAGGACAAAGGGACACCTGATCCAAGAACTGTGGCATTTCATTCGGAGTGACAACCTGGCATGCAGTTGGTATGACTCTTTGAGGTTGAATATAGAGTTAAATCCGTATACATTTAATTAACATTCAAATGAATCCAGATAATACATTCACAAATGGAATCATGGCATTATGGTACACTGATATGCGTGTACCATTTTACTGTTTATCGTTGCATTACTAGGTATCACATGCATACAAAAAGAGACAAAACACGGAAAATCATTATTCTGTTTCTTATTATAAGGTATGATAAGTGTTTTAAATGCTGACAAATATGGTATGATGGCCAATACTGATTTTATTTGCATTTTTTATTTTCAGATATGGGACCTGATTATTCAGAGAATTGCAGATTTTATGAAGCTGTTTTTTGACAGAAGATTTGGTTTTCTCCATCTGTGTTGCCACCAACCATTATGCTGTGATGGTCATATCTAGGGGGAAGGCTTGTCATATGCTTCCCAAGGAAGTTCGAAGCCTCTCACTGAAGAGGAACTGTACAGGTATTACTAGTTTTAAAGTACCTATATTGTGACAGTGATTTCCAGTTTAAAACGAATAATAAAATGCATTTTATAAGATTACCTTTACCAAAATTAATCTGGCTGTGCATCTAACGCATTTATTAAATGTGTATTACAATTACCCCAGATAAAATTTTACAAGTAATTAAACGCATAATTTTCAGAGGGCCTTGATTATAGAAAACATTTACAGAGCCAATTGAGTATTCAAGAGATCTGAGAATACATCAGTATATTGGGGCTAAGTATAAACAATCTTTTTTTCTTCAGATTTTTGGGCATTATCTTATACATGTCTGCTGAGAAGTTTCAGTCGATAGACAGATATTGGTCAACGCACGCCCGTATCGGAACAACCTAGTATCAAGAATTATGTCTAGAAATATGTTTTAAGAGGTTGAATATAAGAAGAACAACTTTTATTAAATATAATGCAAGTACATTTAAATTTAGTGATTGAAAGTAAGTACTTGAACATTTGTATACATGTACAATGAACTTGGGGAGGAAAATCGGGCATTATTTTCTCATAGCATTTGATATCATAATGGTGTTGTTGCCTAGCAACCAAATATATTTGAGTATGAAAAATTGATTTTTTTAGATTTTAACAGGAAAGATCTTTGTTTTAATGTTGCAATATTTCTACTATTTAGTGGGATACAATGGCAAAACGTCATATTATTAGAAAATGATGAATATGTATATGAAGTACGAAATTTTCATTTTATGACCTTTGACCTTAATTCTCTTCATTATATTTTTTGTTAAAAACCTTTTAAAATGATTAAGATCTAGTCAAAGATTATATTTTTAAAATAGCTTGACATTTACTAATCATCATGCAATGTAATTATGTTTGAATTGTGTCGAATGGATGTAGAAAGGCAAATTATGGTCAAAATTACACCATGAGTGTTGTTACTTAGCAACCAAAAATATTTGTCAATAAAATTGATTAATTTGATTGTGATGTTTTTGTAGTATTTCAAAAGACATATCAGCTCATACATTTAGAATTTCCTATTTTTGACTCGAATCCAGTGAGAGGGGTCGTAATATATATATTCCAGAGAAAAAAGATTGCAAAAATGTGCACTTAAATGACCTTTGACCCCGTAGAACTCTTTGTGGTCATGGGATAACATGACAAACTTTATGAAAAAAATGTTCCCTGTCCAATTCGTAACAAAATTATATATCACATGCCTACCTAAAATCGTGATACATGCAGATGTAACTCGATTTAAAAATATTGTCATTTAGTCTTTAAAAACCTCTACAATGTGCCTGTAGAGAAAGGGTTAAGAAAAAATGAAATCACGTTTTGGAACACCACACAGTGCTCAAAATTATAGTAAACATACCGTACAGTGGTAAATCATTCTAACAGCTTTGAATAAATATGCATGTGTATATAGAATGCCTTTTCTTCACGTGAATGTGGGTACATTTGCTGTCAATATGTAAAAACTATACAAAAACGCAAAGGAATATTTCATGTATTATCTATTGATAAAATAAAATAAGCAAAGTGTATATATATATACAATTCACAATTACTTTAAGTAAAAGGCAAATACATAAATACTACTGTACTTATAAACATGACATGTATGCTTGACAAGCAAACGCGTAGAATGCGGACGACTGTTTACCTGGGTCTACTCGTAATATCTGTAAAGGACAGCAGATGTACGTGTACACCCGTCGAACTACTCTAAGTAGTTGTAAAACTCACTTTATGTGCATAATCCATGAAACAAAACGATAAACTCAATTTGCATTCCAACAGTAAATACCATTCTCTATTGTACAGAATGCGATACACTTAGCCCGTGCCGATCAGTTATCTTCAACCAGGGGAAGTATGATTTACTGGTAAGAATATTGTGGATTTTTAAAAATTAGGAAATAATTTAGGTACATAAATTAGTTATGCATATAAGAGAGAGAGAGAGAGAGAGAGAGAGAGAGAGAGAGAGAGAGAGAGAGAGAGAGTATAAAGATAATCTAATATTTTCGGTAGGTGCACATCTCCGATACCTGTTGAATATATGCCCGTGTTTGACAGCGTGGTTTTTTTGTGTGGCGAATATACCTTGTGGATTATATATTATGCATATGGCCTGCACCTTTATTTTGGAAGAAATGATATAAATAATCTATGTTATGCTCTTTGCTTATTCCATTCTATCAGTATGTTAATGGCAAATGATTTATCCGCATTTATTTTATAAAAAAACCTGCAAATACTTGCATGCACTGGCAAGTATGCAAGAACAGCTTTCTTTGTTCTTGTTTCTTTTTTTTGCTTTTTTGTCTAACTTATCTAAACTTCCAGAATGTTGCATTGTTATTCAATAAATATTTTGTAATTTTGAGCAAAGTATAATGTTTTCAAATGTGATTTTATGTGTCTCTCATTCCCTATATATTACTATCGGAGATGTGCACTGGTCAAATCCACCTAGAAAAATCACTCAGGTGTGACAATCACATTTGGGGTATACAGTACCCGTAACGTTATTCTTAACATTCCTATCGTGTTCTATCGTGCGTGTATCCTGTCGTATCGTGCGTGTAAAATATCGTATCGTGCGTGTATTCTATCCTATCGTGTATCAGGTTTTCCGTTTTCTATCGTGTTTTGCGTTTATCAGGTCTATCGTGTATCGTATTTTGCGTGTATCAAGTTTTCCGTTTATCGTGTAGCTTCGGAAACTATCGGGATCGTATATTAAATCTAATGAAAAAGTAAGATACTTTCCGAAAGTTTTATTCGTTTTGTTAAAGAAGCAAGTTTTAGGAATCGAGGAAAGACAACTTATATTTGAAGGAGAACATAAAGCTGTCGATTTTAAGACATAAAAAGAGCTTGATGTCTGTCCAGAGAGGGCAAAAATTTATCGCAATTTCATTCTAAGTAGTCTGGAAAGTAGGCAGTGGTTTGTTGAGCAAACGGGGACAGGAAAACTGAAAGCTCCTTCATCTGGAGTTCATAAACATTTCCTTGTCTAGAAACAATTATTTGTAATTAACACTAACAGAGAAATAGGAAGTTCCGATCTGAAAAGAAAAATCAGTAAATTATATTGTTTATTACAAAAAGTTTAATAATGGTTCTTTTTCTTCCGATTTTGTTCACCTGTATTCAACTTATATATCAACTACTGAACTTGTGCGCGTTCTTATCTATCTGATTTTGTGTATCAACCGTGTTTTGACAGTAAATATTATCAGGGACATTGTATTTCACACATTTAGAAGATTGTTTTAAAAGAGTGCAAGGGTATATTACATCTCCCAAAATTCTGCTCAATTGGGCACGATTCAGCTGTCATCGTTTTCTTATTATTATTTGTACACGTACACATATACCAAAAGTCGTACGTGTAGATACTGGAAATGTATGCTGGTTTTGATGTTTATTTGAATTTTTTACATGCTAAACACAAACATTTTAAAGCGTCTCTAAATTGCGACTTTAAATCAAGCCGGGTTTCGTATATGTTTTTAATAGTTTATTTATTTTTTGTTAACAAAATATCAATTCATATAAATATTGTTCCATTACTTATGACTATCAATTATCACTCATAGTGTAGAAATATCTAACATATGAGCATATGGTGTAGTGCATTTGATTGTATTTAAAGCGGTCATTATGAAAATAATTGTAGTTGTTGAATGAGCGGTGAACTCAGAGTTTGATGCAAAATAACCCCCCTCCCTCCTCGCTACACACAAAATATTACTTAGTTTTATTTGATATCCAAGATAGTAGACATTAGAATAAGAGAGCTATTGAAGCATGATATCACTACAGTATATTACATTTTGTTAATTCCCTGTTTAATTGCTAAACGCTTGGCATCAAGTGTGAATGCCACGGGTCCTCGGAGATGACCTTAAAAACAGACACCCCGTGTCACGATAGGTGTGGCATGCTAAAAAACCCTCACTGCTCAATGGTCGTAAAATTTTGCCGAGCATAAGCCTAAATTTAAAAGTTCTTCACTGGTCATGGTGACGTCTCCATATGAGTGAAATATTCTCGAGCGAGACGTTAAGCAAGATAAAAATCAATCACTCCCTATATGATTCATATATTAAACATTCAAGGTTACAATATACGTTTTAGAATCATTGGCTGAGAAAATTCATATATATATATCAAATAATGAATTCAATACCATATATAGTTTAGCTTACGGATTTTAGTTGTAATGACGTTAAAAAAAACATAAATAGAATTGTACGAAAATAAGAAATAAACGTACAACCTTGGATAAATAAATTATAGCTTTAGGTATATATTGAGTATTGAAATCCTTATTATCAACAAAATGTTATTATTTTGTACGTATCAAACTTTCGTTCTGTCTAAATTGTTTCTAAATTTACAACATTTCTATCACGTTTTCCGTTTATCGTGAAGATTGTATATCGTGTTTTGCGTTTATCAGGTCTGTCGTGAAGATCGTTTATCAGGTTTTGCGTTTATCAGGTTTACCGTGTATCCTATAGTACCGTGCGTGTATCCTATCGTATCGTGCGTGTATCCTATCCTATCATGCGTGTATCGTGTTATATCGTTTATCATGTCAAGAATAACGTTGCGGGTACTGTATACGGGTAGAGTAAATTAGGCTACCTGAGAGAAATATGGCGGATAAGATGAGAAAGGTGTACGTATTTATTAATTCATGTCAGCTTTAATATCTACTTTCAATAAGATATCTAAGAATGAAGCAGACGTGGACGACTCTGTGGTGCCTTTTATTTCTAGCTCACATGGATATATCGAATCGCTTTATGGCTGAAAGTTATTATTGTTAATAGAAAAAACGTTGTCGATATACAGTGTATCTAAAGGTCCAAGCGCATTTAAAACAACCCAAGAGAATCTGAGAATATTAACACATATTATTAGAATGGATAAAATTATGCCTTTTCTTTTGTTTAGCTTATCAAATCATTGGAAAACTTCAAAACCTTATATTAAAAACGCTAATTTAATCAAAAATTGATAAAAACACCAACTTACTCTAAGGACTACAGAAACCCGGAGTCAACACAAAACACCCCAAAATATAAGTAACGTAGATTACAAGAAACGCAACATAGATTACCAGATTATCATTTAGCAATTAAATACTGCCACCGTGTCCATTTAAGTCAGCTCTTCTCACATTATAAGATCGTTGCAACGATGCAGTTTGCCAACTCCCCCTAGGGATCTTATTCCACCTCTGATGTGTCCAGAGGGTCCGTGTTGCCCAACTATCTATTTTGTATTGCTTATAATAGTTTTGAGATTGATTACTGTTCGTTATCTTCACCTTCCAACCTATCATTAGGTCAAATGCTATCTGACTTGTTTCATATCGATTGTTAAAACGTTCTTGGTACACTGATTTTAACTACAGATAACTACATTTACTTGATGAAGATATAGGGCTCACCACGGGTGTGACCGATCGACAGGGGATGTTTACTCCTCATAGACACCTGATCCCACCTCTGGTACATCTCGGCGTCCGCATTTGCCCAACCCTCTATTTGTATTGCTTACAGGAATTATGAGATCGGCCTGACGTGTTTCATGCCGATTGCTAGGCCGTTCTTGGCACACTGATATTGACTACGGACAACTCCATTTACCTGATCAAGGTATAGGGCTCAAGGCGGATGTGACCTACCGACAGGGGATGCTTACTCCTCCCAGACACCAGATCCCATCTCTAGCATAGCAAGAGGTCTGTCATTGCCCAACTCTATTTTTATTGCTAATAGGAGGTATGAGATTGATCAATGTTCGTTATCTTCACCTTTCATCACTGTTCGTTATCTTCACCTTTCATTAATGGCGTGTAGTAAAACTTTATGATCAATTCATTCATCCGACACCATTGTCAATGTTCTAATTATCGTTGATTTACTGATTGTATATCGTTTAACGATATCAAGAATTTTTCACTGGTGAAAGTTTTGATAATAACTGATATTTTTGCAGTTGGTACTGAACATGTATGTTGGTGCTGAGAATTACTGACATTTACTGTGGTTTTTACTGTGAATTCTGATATTTAATGATAAGTGCTTTGAGGAAAGTACTTTCGGAATACATTCTCTACACACTGGTGGAGATTGATTGATCAACGCTTCAATGATGAAATACATAATTGTCTAAAATGATTCAATACGTGAGAGCATGGTATCTGCACTAAATTTGGCTTCAAACAAGTAGTTTAAATCAATAACGAACAATTTGTCGATTTTCTAATAATAATAATAATTTCCATTAAGCTTGTTGATCAGAAATTATCCAGGCAACTCGAAATAAAAACATAAATTTATCCTCTATCTGTGTTTTATGTCTAATGCTGTTTCTTTATTGTTTTGGGACGTTAATGGTAAACGAACATATAAGGTTTATGGTAGCTAGGGAAAACTAAGGTCCGCCACAATCTCCCTATATGTATATAGAACTATTCCACTATCACCTGGGATGATATCTATGTCGATTAACTGATTCGATAAACAAGCTCCTGTTCTGGGTATGATCGATTTGCTTTGTAATTTTGCATTGACTCAAAACAAATCCCCAACCTATATTTTATATAGATATACGGGTGGTAACATCTTATATGCAAATTTGCATTATAATGAGATTCAATGTTGAAAAGTGACTAGTAATAAGTCGAAATTACAGTTATTAGGCCTTTAACTCTACATTGAGATATATCGACGACGTTTTACCTATTAACGAAATAATTTTCATTCCATATTTCCATATAAATTTGAAATAAGAAAAACACCACATATACATCTACATCTGCTTTGTACTAAGATATTTTATTGAAAATAAATCTTTACGACAAACTAACGAAACACGGAATTATTTCAGCTTCTCCATCAACTTCCAATATCTACATAACATATAGTAGTATCTCTTTATAACTTGTATATGATGTTTAATATCTTAACTGATTCAATACCCAAAACCTTGTTCTCCTTATGATCTGTTTTATTAAGGCAGGTTTCTTACAAACAATTGTAAGTTGACATTACAGGAGTTTCAACAGTCTCGTTTAAGGAGACCGTTTTGCGAATTATATGCTCGTTAAAACGATCTAAATTACCAATACAGCCTGCCATTGAGTCAAGTTATGTCTAATGTGTTTCATACTAATTGTTAGGTCATTCTTTACACACTGGTGTTGACTGCGGATCACTCCGCTTATAGGGCTCATGGTAGATGTGACCGGTCGACAGGGGGTCCTTACTTTTCTAAAACACCTGTCCCCATGTCTGGTTTACCCAGGGGTCCATGTTTGTCCGACTCTTAATTTCGTATTGCTTATAATAGATATAAGATTCATCACTGTTCAACATTGTTCATTTTCTTCACCTCCTCTGCATACAAATAATTATCATATATATATATATATATATATATATATATATATATATATAAATATATACTTACAGTGTCTCTAGCTTCGTCAATGCATCAAAGATTCCATTTGGTAACGTTGCTATTTTATTTCCCCACAAGTCTCTGAATCAAAAAGATTTCCTGATTAACCTTAATTGATCAACGCTCAAATGAAGAAATAAATCATTTTCTAGACTGATCCAATCTGCGACAGCATATTTTGCACGAAATTTAGTTTTAAACAAGTAATTTGAATCCATCACGAACGGTTAGTCAATTATCTAATAATTATATTTTGTTTTAAACGTGTTGATCAGAAATTATCCAGTCAACTCGAAATAAAAACATCACAGAATTATCTATCTGTGTTTTATATTTGAATATCTTTTTTTTATTGATTTGGGACGTTAATGGTAAACGAACACATAAGTTTTATGGCAGTTAAGAAAAAAATAAGGTCTGTCACCATCAGATTCCTATATGTATGTAAAAATATTTCACTATCACATGTGTACGATATCTGCGTCACCCAACTCATTCGATAAACAAGCGCATCTATGTATGATTGATTTTGCTTTATAATTTCTCATTGACTCAAAAGAAATCCCCAACTTATAGTTTATATAGATGTACGGGTGGCAACATCTTATATGCAATTTACTTTATAATGTGAACCAATGTTGAAAGATGAATATTAAATTAAATTCCCCATATTCTCATTTTGTATGTAATGAAAATAATATTCTCTTATTCGGTGTATATAACACACCTCAAATTCTGTTTGGAGCCTTTTTTATTGTGCCCTAATTGGAATCTCACTTCACTGGACTTTAAACCGCCATAGTCCGTGCTGAATTCAATTTGGACACGGCAGTCTAGCAGAAAGGACGCTTTTATACTTCTCTGCATAACAGTTTATATTAATCAGCAAACTTTTTCCATTTCTATACATGACATATATGTACATTTGCCTATAATCCAGCTTCTCTAAGGTAAGGTGTTTTATTTACTACTTAGCAATTTGTATATTGTTTTATGTTATTTTAAAAGTCATAAAACATCTAGTTACGGAGTTCCTTTGTGTTAACTTAATTTCATACATGTGATTTTCATTCGTATCAAAATGGCACTACTGTATATAAGTTTTTTTCCGCGTCATATTTTTCCCGCGAGTTCAGAACCTAAAACAGTATATCAAATTTACGTGAATGAAATATTCACTATTTCAAAGTCATAGCGAAAAAATAATTCACGTTTATTTAAACTTATAAAGGAGTTGAGGGGAGAAGCCAACATTTTTACCTATAACTCGTAATTGTTTATGTAAAATTCAGTCAATGAAACGATTTACAAGATTTCTTAGTTACTGTCGCAATTATAATCAAATCTGAATATGGATGATATTCCTATTTCTCTGAATCCGTCTCTGACCATTTCGGGTTTTGTTCGCACGTAATCATATGCATAGAGATTTGTCAGCCATTTTAATCCGAGTGGCTTGATCCGGGTGAGAGATAAATCGAACTGCACATCGTCAATTTCTAAAGACGTGCTCAGCTGATCACCCGCCTGTGCTGCGAAGCAGTTTTCAAAAAGAATTGTACATTTTCGTTTACACTCAAATGTATTGTAAATATGTACCATTTACCGGTATAGTAACATAAATCATTGTTCGTTAACTATAATGATACTCATACAAAATATTTATCGATAATTATTTTCAGTTTAAAACGATAATCATGCACCGTTACATGTATGAGTAGCTCAGATATAATTATACATCGATTGAAGCAAAGAACGCGGCCCATTTCAATAGATTGTCATATTTTGAACAAACACCAAAGCTTACATACCTGTTACTTGACGATTATCAGATATAGGGGGAACTGAACACAGAACTTTCACCGCACTATTACCTTATGCAACATAACTCTACTACCAAAACAAAATTTTAAATCAAATTTACGAGGATTTATTCTCCGCGATTCAGAAATCGTAGCGAACAAAGCGGAAAATAGATACACGCGGAAAAAACCCTGCTATACGGTAATTGAAACAAGTGTTCACTGTATGGTGCGGCATTATATTCATAAAGTAGACTTTGTCCAATATGTTTAAATGCATAGCAAAATAATGTAAAACTTCGATGTATTTGTTGAGTAAAAGGTATACCGAGTCTTTCCAATTGACAAAAGTATAAATTTATTGTCCTAAACAGAAGACATGTCCAGGATATTATCTGCAAATAAGCTAATGGTGTGTGTGCATTTATATGTATTGTGACGCCACTCAGTGCGTATAAGTAATATACATGTACAACTTATACGGTACCAATTTTGATGCGCCAGATGCGCATTTCGACAAATAATGTCTCTTCATTGATGCTCAACCGAAATGTTTGCAATCCGAAATAACAATGTAGTTTTAGAGCTATTAAAGTCACAAACAGCGTGTCAAAAAAGGTGGAGTCTTATTCCTCTAAGGATAAGAGCTATGCATGAGGGAGATAATCCTTAATTTTGAAATGAATTTCTAAATTTTATAACGGCATATATTACATTTCATGTACAGCTAAAAAGTGATGTTCATTTATTAAATAGATAGTGCTAATTTTTAGTTTTAATTTGTGGGGATATCATATCTACCTTGCTATGCTGCTTCCTTGCAATGACACAGTAACTGGGATTGCACCAGAGAATCACACACCCCGTGTACATGTCGTATATTGTATTGTACGACTTCCACACAATCATTGCACGAACGAAAGTTCCTAATCGGACATTAAACGTACTGTAGTTTAAGTTTGTTGTGCAAACAATTAATTTTACAAATAATGTAGAGTCGTGGGATATTCAAAGGGCTTTTCACATCTCTCGAACGACTTTGGGAGATCGCACAGGGGCTATCATAAAAGCATTCGATTAACTAACAATTTCCATACGGTCATCATACAAATTTTCCCGAACCTCCTTACAATAAGTCGTGTAAAAATAACACTGAAATATAAAAAATCTGCAATAACTTCTTGAGATGCCCTAAATCGTACAGAAAATATCATACTAAATAATCACAAGACCACCGTTGCCAATGTAAACCGAGCTTTATAGAACAGTTCTTCTCATTATACAACAGGGGTTGGGGGGGTTGGGGGTTGGGCAACCGTCCAAGATGTGTTAAAATATCGATATAACACAAGTTTTAATTATGTGTTTGTAAATGCTGAAGATTGTGCAACTACTAGTAATCGAGATGGATTAGCGGAAATATTTGCCCCAGTGATAGGAACAATACAAATACATTGTGACATCGGGATAGAAAAAGGCAAAACAGCAACGTTTGTAAACTCTTCCTTTTTTTCCATCTGTATTCAATACTTTACCTCAATACAACATACGCGTATCTATTCCAGTGAAACAAAAAACGGCAATTGATTCCATTGACACTAAACCAGGTGATTGAACTACAGATGAAGAGCATATCCATGGTTATAATGACTGAAGACCGTCCATTGAGTTAATGTGGGTCAGTACGTCTCTACTTGCTACGATAATCATAGATTTTTTCTTAAAGTTGACGAATACGATGATGAAGTTTTCACTACTTTTTTGCACGGAAGCCAGAAACATTACCAGGAATACGGACCTTGTTTAAATTGCCAGGTAATCCTGATGAGCTACGAGTTTAACAAATTAAAGCAAATAACAAAGTATCTGAACCCTTTAATCATGACAGAATTGGAAAGAAATTTCAAAAAGGAAAAGCAACGACAAAGTATGCGTTTAATATAACAGAAAGTTTGATTGTTATTACGTACTATGTATTGCTTGAAATTTTGTCATTTTGTTGGATAAGGAATTCAGGTAATAAATGACATCATTAGAGGTAGTAAAAGTGTTTTAAAGACAATAAGAGAATTCATCTTCAATTACTCATTTGAATAATCAGCAGGTTTAGTATTTAATTGCTAAATGATAATCTGGTAATCTACGTTGCGTTTCTTGTAATCTACGTCCCTTGTGTTTTGGAGTGACTTTAGTATTGCATCCGCATTTGGGGAGTCCTTAGAATAAGTTTTTTATATCAATTTCTGATTAAATTAGCGTTTGTAATAGAAACACTTTGAAGGTTTGCAATTTTATGACAAACGGGATGATTTCAACTTCTCCATCGTCAACTTCTCCATCGTCAACTTCCAATATTGATATAGCAATATTTCATTATCACCTGCATATGGTGATTATATCTCTCGACTGATTCAACACACAAGAGCTTGTTCTGTGTATGGTTAGTTTTTAAATCGAATCAGGCTACTGACAAACAAGTTATTGGTGCAGGGGTTTCAACTGCTTCGTTGAAAGTCAACATTTATGGTCGTTATGACGATCGAGTTTGCCAATACAACCTATAGTTGTGTCAAATGATGTCTGACATGTGTCATACCGATTGTTAGGCCGTTCTAGGTACACTGATTTTGACTACGGATACCACCATTTACCTGATCAAGATATAGAGCTCACGGCGGATGTGACCGATCAACAGGGGATGCTTACTACTTCAAGGCACCCCATCCCACATCCGGTATATCCAGAGTTATGTGTTTGCCCAACTCTCTATTTTGTAATGCGTGTAGGAGTTGTGAGATTGATCACTGTTCGTTATCTTCACCTTTCTTGAATATGCAATATTTGATATATCAGCTCTTTTGTGATGGAGGTTCATTCACTATTCTATAGAACGCTTGCATGAGTACAAGACGTATACATACAATATAGAGTGGCTGTGTAAATAAAGATAACATTTTTATATCCAGGAGTCTGTGTTTGCTCAATTCTCTATTTTTCATTGCTTATAGGGGTTGTGAGATTGATCACTGTTTGTTATCTTCACCTTTTATTTCTCATTTCTACAATAATCTGACAATAAATTACAATGTCACATTTTAGATGTAGAAATAAAATTTGATCTAAATTGTGGACCTCAGTTATGAATGGACATGCTGATTTTAAATCATCGTTTTTCCCCCATTTTCGAGAGTGTATTCTTTCTAGCCTTATCTTCATGTGTTCCACAGAGAAAAAAAAAAGATCTTTGCATTATTGTATGCATGGATATCTAAAGCGTTACGATCTTCAGTATTTCACATCATCACCTTCAAAATTGGTAAACGTTAAATATCAAGCTGTCAATATTGGATCACATGTCCAAATTCCACATAATTTAGTGAAATGTTAGCAATAAAGCATCTGCAACGAAGTACTAGTAGCTTCTTTCCTCTTTCATTATGCTAGATACAAAGATTAGGGTGTAGAAAAGTGAAGATAGCAGACAATGACAAATTTCAATCTAACCAATGGCAATTCGTGATGTAAAATATAGTATATCTCACTTTTTTCAAATTTGGTGTTAGTTCGTTTTAAATCGGTTGTTATGAATTATTATAAATGCTCGTATTATTATTAATTGACAGCGTAATATTACGTTTTAATCAAAAATAAGTCACAAACAAAATGTGAAATATTGAAGGAGCAAGATAGTAGTAATCAAGGATGACGAGCATCGTGTGTGTGAGTTCGCATATACACGCTTCTTTAGCAGGATTTATACTTTAATGCATCATGTCTGTGTAAATTGGCTAAATTTGACTGCGTCATGACCACAACCATTTGAATTACATGTAGATATTCAACATGGATGTAAAGAGGCATTGCTCACTGATAATTGTGCTAAACAATCCATGATGTACGAATGCAAAGAATTGGAGGAAAATCATTATGTAGTCATATAGTACTTTAGATCACAAAAAAACCCTCTCAAATAAGCAGCACAGTGGTTGTAAGAAGACACCATCCTACGACAAGAGGCCCATGGACCACATCGCTCAGCTGAGTCACCTTGGCTCATATCTAAAGATTTTATATATATATATATATATATATATATATATATATATATATATATATATATATCGTTGTTCGTGTCGTTGGTCATTTGAGTGCTTTGTATAAATTTTTTTTGTATTTGACCTTGTATCCATGTTGTGGATCCGACACTTTGAGGTATTGGGTGTTGTTGGAACTTTAGTGCTTTTATATATATATATATATATATATATATATATATATATATATATGCATGTAAAACTTTTATCCCTATTGTGGCCCAAAACTACTCCTGCGGGCCAATTTTTTTTTTCAAAATCGAATCTGGACTATGTCAGGAAGCTTTCATGTGGATGTGAACTTTTCTGGCCTAGTGATTTTTCAAAATTTGTAATGATTTTTCCTATGTATTTGTGTGTAAAACTTTGATCCCCTATTCTCGCCCCATGATTTTGATAAACGTGAATCTGTACTATGTAAGGACGGTTTCTCGTAAATTTCAACTTTGCTGGACCAGTAGTTTTTGAGAAGATTTTTAAAGATTTACCCATTATATTTTTATGTAAAACGTTGATTCCCTAATGTGGTCCACCCTATCCTCGAGGGCCAGCATTTTATCTACACTATGTCAGGAAGTTTTCATGTCAATTTCCATTTGTTTGGCCCAGTAGTTTTTGAGAAGAGTTTTAACGATGTTCCCTATATATTTCTATGTAAAAGTTTGATCCCCCTTGTGGCCCCCTCCTGGCTCCGGGGCCATGATTTTTACAAATTTGAACCTGCACTGTGTTAGGAAGCTTTCATGTAAATACCACCTCTTCTGGCTCAGTGGTTCTTGAGAAGAATATTTTTAAAGAGTTTCCTGATATATTTGTATGTGAAATTTTAATTCCTTATTATGACCCCATCCGACCTCTCGGGGTCTTGATCAGGAAACTTTCACGTAAATTTCAGTTTTTCTGGCCCAGTGGTTCTTGAGGAGAAGATTTTTAAATGATCTCATTTTGGTAATTGTCTCCCCTTTGAAAGGGAAATGACCCTTCGTTTGAACAAAGCTGAAGGCCCTCTACCCAAGGATGCATTTGGCCAAGTTTGGTTGAAATTGATTCCAGGGTTTTGAAGAAGAAGACGAATATCTAAAAAAGTTTACAGACAGACGGACAGACGACGGACAACAGGCGATCAGACAAGCTCACTTGAGCTTTTGGCTTAGGTGAGCTAAAAAGTTTAGCAAATCAATTCCTTGAGTTTAAACTTTAGTCAATGTTATAATCACTATGCAGTTGACATCTGTAAGAAACATCGGTGTTTTTACTGTACTGACTCTCCGTGCAAATTTTGAGAGTTTATTCAGCGATTAGTCATAAAATGCTACATCAAAACAATAAAGAAAACAAGAAATGTTTGTCAAACAATGCAAACATACTACAACCCCAACATGGTGCAGAATTGAAAACGGTTTTATACATGCATAATTTAATTGATAATAGTTCCAAACCAATTCAAGTCAAGATAGTGAGTGGATAATATTTTCCTATTTCCAGAATGAACTGACCCTTGGCCTTAAAATAAAGAGGAGTCATCTACTGCATAGGATGTACTAGTGTACCTTGTTTGATGTCAATCAACCTACTGATTCTTGAAATATAGGATACAAGATATTACTATATTACTATGTCCAGTTTGACCCTTGAACTTTAACCATGTGACCCCAAAATCAATAGGGGTCATCTACTTCGTAAGATATATCAGTGTTCCAAGTTTGATGTCCGTCAAGCAAAGGGTTCTTGAGATATTGAGTGGATAGTATATTCCAATATCTATTTTGACCCTTGGCCTTTAACCATGTGACCTTAGAATCATTGTGGGTTATATATTCCTTAGGATGTAGCAGTGTACCAAGTTTGATGTCTGTCAAGCAAATTGTCCTCAACATATTGAACGACCAGTATATTCCTATGTCCAGAGTAGACTGAATCTTCACCTTTTGACCTAAAAATCAATAGGGGCCCTCTTCTACTCCTAACCAATCAATTTGAAATATCATAACGATCAAGTTAATGGTTCCCAAAATATTGAGCGAACATGTGGTCTGCCGACCGACAAGTACAAAGCACCCCCCCCCCTTTCTCCTTTGAAAGGGGACATAATTGTTTACAGAATCTCATATACAGTCATATCAATTTAGAAATATATTTCTTTACAATGGCATTAATGGGCTTCCATAATTCTAGGGAAAAAATACAATCGGAATAATGCATTATGCTTATTAATTTACACTCGTATTTAACCAAATATAATACGCACTTTTTAATATTTTTATGAGAAGGAAAAAATACTACATACCACAAAAGGTTTTTGACTCATTTTCTTTTAGTCAATGCAGGACAACCCGTTACAGATGCGAAAGAGATGTCCAATACTTTTAACGACTTCTTTTTTGGCATTCAAAATATTTCTATTAATTTTGTCAGAAATGAAATAAATGCTATGTCAAATTCGAAGGCTACGGGGTTAGATGCTATTTCTGCAAAGCTGTTGAAAATTAGCTCGGGTGTGATTGGTGAAATTTTAACATATTTGTTAAACATGTCTATAAAAAAGTGGTGTGGTTGCATCCGAATGGAAAAAAGCTAGAGTTACCCCTCTTTTTAAATATGGTGACAATTTTATGGTGATAAATTATCGACCCGTGTCAGTTTTAACAATCGTGAGCAAAATTATAGAAAGGCATGTTTTTAACTCATTTTACGAGTATTTGGATAAAAACAATCTTTTAACGGAACATCAATCCGGTTTTAGACCAAAGCATTCGTGCGAAACAGCACTTCATAACATTATTGATAAATTATTAAGTAATATAGATAGTGGCAAATTAACAGGTGTTCTTTTTATTAATCTTAGTAAAGCCTTTGACACTATAAATCACCAAGTATTGTTACACAAGCTTTCACCATTTGGTATTTGTCAAAATTCTTTTAAATGGTTTCAGTCTTATCTTAGCGGAAGATCACAATGTGTTAGATGGAAAGGTGTTTTGTCAGATGAAAAAGATGTTACAATAGGAGTGCCTCAGGGGTCCATTGTTCTTCATTTTATTTGTTAACGGTTATCCTAAATGCCCAAAGCACTCAAATGTCTCTATATATGCAGAGGATACATCTCAGGATGTTTCACATCAATCTATTGATGTTTTTGAGCAAAGGTTACATGATGATCTTTTAAACTCTATGAAATGGATGGAAAGTAATAAACTTACGCTGAATTTAGAGAAAACACAATGTATGTTGATTGACACTGCACAAAACTTTCAAAGTGTAGAAAAATGTATATCAAAGTAGGAGATATTGTTTTAGATACTGTTAAAACGGCCAAACTTCTTGGTGTACAAATAGATGCATGTCTAACCTGGTTTGTACACACTGATTCTTTATGCAAGAAACTTTCACAGAAAATAGGCATTTTACGTCGCCTGCAAACTTTTATGTCAACTGCAGCATTATTGAAAATTTATAACACTGTTATATTTCCTCATTTTAACTATTGCTGCACAGTTTGGTGCTCAGTCAAAAACAGGGTTTTTATTGACAGACTTTTTAAGTTAAAGAAAAGGGCAGCCAAAATTATATTGAAGGTGAAAGTAACTCAGACTTCTACAGCTGATATTTTTAGTGTTCTTAAATCGATGCCTGTTCATGATTATTTTGTATATAGAAAACTAGTGCTTGCTTTTAAGGTTCTTAATGACATGATACCAGAATATATGAACGTTTTTAGTTTTGTCAGCCAAGTTAGTTCCAGAGCAACAAGAAGTAGCGATAGTGGCATTTTATATTTACAAAAAGTTCGAACTGACCATTATAAACAGTCTTTTAAGGTATCCTACACAATTTTATGTAATCAATTGCCCGAATCTGTCAGAAGCTGTGGTTCTATTACATCTTTTAAATCAGCATATTTGCAGCATTATTTCTCAAATAAGTGATATATAGATATGATGTATACATGTATGTTTATCCCCCCCCCCCCAGTGATATCGCGTGTGCATTTTATGTATATATTTTATATTATGCATGTCATCTATTTTTCTATTCTCTCATTTATCTGTCTGTGAATATGTTTTATACAGGACCACGATGTAAATTAGTCATTTGTACTAATTGTGTTATCCTGTCTAAATAAAAGAATTTATTGTTATCATTATTATTATTATTATGTGCGCTTCATTATTCGCCGCGTTGTTTATCTATTTAAAAGCGTAAAACTGTTTTTAAACAATTATATTACACCCCCCTGTAACTAATTATTATGAAACAGTTAATTGAAATTTATCACCGTGCAATTTTTAAAACTGCCATGACATTGTGATACCGTGACTAGCACATGTTTTGCGTACACGTCCTTTGTTACTTGATTTTGTCAGATTTCTGCATGTTACACGTTTTTCATGGGTCTGGGAATATGCGATTACTTGTGAGTTTTAAATTTCCGTTTGCAGTAAACGACTGATGTACTTACCCATCTAAATGCAACAACATTTGAGAGGGTTACGTTTGAATTCTTCATTTAGTACCAATTAAATTACTGGTTTTGATTATTGATATAATTACCGAAGGGGTCGTTATATCGCACATCGGTACGTCATTTTTTGAATATTTGGTGATGTTTTGATTACAAAACATGGAAGGCTCGCATCGGCTTTTTAATTTATATGAACTTTAAATAAAGAAAATATCGTGTCTGTTAAAACTGTATTGCTACAAACTCTCGTACTTTGCTGAAATTAACATTATATCCCCGGAAAAAAAACCCTGTTATGTAGTGTGTTTAAGAGGCTGTCTACGATAGAACCATGCAAATGGCTATTTATGGACATGTGTCGGAATTTCATGAAACTTGGTATATATGCTTTAGATAACATAACTTGAACGTAAAATAATTATTTTCATTCCACTTAATCGGTAACCATGGAAACGAGAGACACTTGCTTTCCCCCATTTCTATATTTAGATCTATTTTAAAAAAAATCAGAGAATGTACTCTTCTGTTTGGTTTAATGCAAAACCCATGTTTTGCAATTTAATGATACCTATTCCATGATATTGCAGAGACAAATAGGAATTAATAACACATAAACAATCAAAATTTAATACACAGTGCAATAAAATATCCAAGTTTTAAAATGAGGGAAATGGTGAAATTTTACCTATTTTCACCTATTTGCACTGAAACAGGTATAGTTGCCCAAGAAACGCTTCAATAGACATCATATTTGATACATGTGTAGAACTTATCGATTTATAATACATGTTAAAGGGAATTTGGTTGTAAATGAAATTTAGTGGTATATTGGGGGGGGGGGGGGGGGGAATTTATGCAAGAAAAAAAGGGGGTGGGGTAATAATGTCGGTTGTGTAGTGTTAAAATCTTCAGATAACGTAATAATATCATTGCACATGGCATGCATGAGCATTAATGAAGGGTGAAAATTATTGTTTGTTGTACTTTGACCCAATATTAGAGGGAGAGGGGTTATTTTGAAAAAATCTTCCACCAATAAATAGTACATTTATTGTAGTCTTATACAAGAATCGTGTATTCAAAGCGTTTTTGCTTTCTATCAAATTCAGCAGGAAATTACAACATATGATATATCTCTCATGCTTTAAATTCACTCTGCATAAGTAGTTTTATTGTAAGTAAAGCCATAAAGGATGGGGGGGGGGGGGGGGGGGGGAAATGATATTCCACTGTAAGTCAGGTACTGTCAAAAATTCATGAACGTCACATACAAGATCATGAAAGACACATTCATTATAAATATACAGATTTAATCATTGCAATTCTTTTTTTTGTTGTTGTTGTTGTTGTTGTTGTTGTTGTTGTTGTTGCAACTTTCAACTGAAAATATTGGCAAAAATATCCCATAGAAGAACATTCAATTTTTCTGTACATTTATTCAACAACAAAAATGAAAGCAGAAGTGTGAGGTTTAGGAAATCTGACATCTAGAAAATCCTGAGAGATGTAAAATAACCTCCAAGCAGTAGATATTTATTTCAACCTAAAGGATTAAATAACCTGAATAAAAAATTAAATCATTTTTCCTTAACCACTTATGAGTTCAGTCATAGATAATATATATTGGATAATAATTGGCTACATTCAATTGCAACAATATCACTGATGACATTCTGGAGGTCTTCTTCATTTTCTGGATACTCCCCATTTTTCAACATGTCAATACAAGGAAAGTAATTGTTTGGTTCCTTGGAAAGCAGGGGTATGGCTGTCTTACTTCAGAAAACATCTGCAAAATAACAAAACAATTCTTATTATTGCATGAGTTGGCCTCTTGTAAGAATCCCCCCCCCCCCCCCCGTCATATAGAAAACCCAGACATATTAGCATCACACGTGTTTTGAACGTTTAATAACCAGAAAAGTTTTTATATTATTTAGAAGTTTTATGGCCACGTTTAACCATAAATTACAATTTCAGCAGCTCATCCTTTGGTATTAAAATCCTCCTTGCAATTTGTTCACTGCTTTTTATTGCCCAATAATATGCATATGCACCTCTTTTAATCATTAAATTTGAATTTAGAGATCGAGATAAAGATTTTCATTTCATTGTGAGAATTTTCTATCTCAAATGAGTATGCACTGATATACTCTTTGTGATCTAATAAAATTAAAAACTTGATAATTAATTGATTTATAGATGGTGTTTCCTTTTCTAGTGTTCACATAAAAAACAATATTTCATGGGTCAAGTTGTCTAAACAAGGGGTGGGTTGTCTAACCAAGGGGTTAAGTTGCTTAAACATGGCTTGCCTGAAGCATAAAACTGAAAGTAACACAAGATGTGAAACACTAATGGCAACAAAGAATAATAAACAAGGTAAACAAATTTGATACGAAAAGAGAGGTCTTGTTACAAGGATTGTTTTAAAATATGAAATATGACAGCCTATCATTCACCCGGTTTTAAAATTTGGGTCAAATTCCAAATTTAAGATCACAAGGTCAAAAACTTTAGCAAAAAATTAACTTGACCTGTAACCCATTGATATAAATGTATGTATAAAGTTTCAAATCAGTAGTTGCAGACACATTGCCAAAAGTCATAAAAACTGTTAATGCACAGATGCACACACAGGCTGATGTCAGATAAAATAATGTGTGGTTCTGGTTACTCTCCCTTGAAAAATAGGGTAGGTACATGTAGGTAGGTAGGTATTTTATTTCATTTTTTTTAAATTGACTTTTTTAATGATAGATTTTAGATGGAAACACACTTTTCTTTTACTTTCACTTCTGTGCATGTACCATTTATATATTATTGATATACATGTATATACCTATCAAAATTGGTAGGGATTACCCTAGTTTTGACAATTCTTACATATTTGTTTCAAATGAAAAAATAAATACAGGGGGGAAGATCGGTGCAATTGCCAAAATTATGTTTTTGAGCATGAAAGTAGGAAATGATATTTCAACTAGAGTACTGTTTTCAAGCCCTTCCAAGTTTTAAATCTATTCAACTTTTTCAAAAATAAGGAGGGTGATCGCTTATTATAGTCAAGCAACCTGAAATTTGCACCATTGTTTATGTAAGCACTCTTTAGTTCTAAGTCACTTTCTGTCTAATGTTTGATGACCTGTAATAAATGTTTACAGTGAACAATTTAGTGGTATCTATATATTGGCTGAAGGAAAATGAGTCAAAAGCCTATATATATTGTGGTATATCCTATGCAATCTTGAAAAAAGGTGTGCATTATATTCGGCAAAATACGGTAACTGATTTTGGAAATGGTCAAAAAAGTTTAGGGTTGGGGTAAAAACTAGGGACGGTCGGGTAACCGGAACCACACATATTCTTTAATTTGGCCTGTTCACTGTAGGGCTTTTGACTATAGGCAGGGTTTTAATTAAAACAAATATCCTATATACTCTTAAGTTTAATTTTTTTATTTGTCTGCATAGATATTTATACAATACTACATATACATATGGTATATGCTACATCTATAATGTGAACTTGTTGCCTTACATAAAATAAAATTTTATTTATCGAAATCACAGGAAAGTTTCAAAGTGATTAGAAGCATTCCACATTACCTAAACCTACATTTATATTAAGTGCAGTGTGCAATAAACATGATACAATGTAAATAACAGAATCATTAATAAAATCTTACTTCTTTCTGATTTACAATTCATTAATCACAGATCTCACAAATATCTCCATAGACCCATACATAACTATTTAATGTCATTTGATTTTATTCCAAAATTGATTTTTAAAATTATTTTTATTCCAATATGCACTGCTAAATAAATTTTCTGTTTATAGAACAAACAAAAAAACAAAAAAAAAAACAAGCTAGTAGTGAAACTACAGTTACGTTAATATTAAAGCACACCCCCTCCCTTCAATCATTTCTATTATCATTTAATTCTTTAAAAGTTAAAAAATGTCTAAAAACTACAATATAAATTCCTCTTACATAAGTCATTCTCCAGAAAAATCCTGGACTTGAATTTGTACTTTATTTGTTTGACTTAATTCAGTTTCCATATATAATTCTATCAACTTATATATGTTAGTTGTTAACCTAGAAGGTGTCACTTAAATTCGTATTGGATTTTATTCATACATTTGTTTGCATCATACCTTTCAACTCTTTCTTTACATCTGTCTTAATCTGGACACAACTTTTGTGTTTCTCAATGTATTGTCTTGTCTGCAAACACCAAACACATATATTAAAATTGCATTATATTTCCTAAATATGTTGTAACAGAATCTAGAAAATTGTGCATTGAGGAAATTGATATCTTAAAAATTTCAAATAGAAGTAAAATTTGAAAAATTTCATCCATGAGTATTTATACATAAGTGCATATTTCAATATCTCTTAGTGCAGGAAGATAAAAAAAAATTAACTTACCAGAATCAACGGCAGCTTGAGCAATGTGGCAGACCTATCGGCTATGGAGTCACCCCCCCCCCCCCCCCCCCTCTTTCACATCTGAGTTAGATTTGTCATGTAATGGGTGACAACATGTTGTTCTTTATTCAATGTCAATGTCCATGATTGGTATAGGCATGATGATGTCTGTTAAGTCTAGATCATAGTTAATGCACATCAGCTGTGCAGTGCAGTGAACAATGATTCTGGAATTCACACAATTTCTGATCGACATTTAAAAATCTTAAGGTAGGTAAATCCTATTAGAAATTTCTGTCAATCAAATTTTTTTTCCATTTAAATAACTTTAACAACTCATAAACTAACTAAAAAACCCATATTAGACATACCTTTGCAGGTTTATTTTTATACTATGTGCTACAGAGCATATATACCCCCAAATGCAAAAGCCAAATTTTAACACAAGAATGCATGATCTCATGTTTTATTAAAAATATGCACCAAAGCACATCATATTAAGCTATAATATATAAAAACCAATAGCTATTCATTTATTGAGAGAATTTTTAAAGATATTCAATTGAAAACATACACAATTGCTGTTTAATCTGCTCATATCCTTCAGAAAAAAATCACAGAATATCGCAATTTTGAAAAATTCTCAAAATCTAAATTGTTTACATGCCAGTTTTTCTTTAAAAATATTTAGAATTATATCTAAGGTTAACAAAAAAACATATTTTACCATAGTTGACCAGAGATATTTTGCAAAATGGTCTCTTGAATACGCAAACCCCCATTTTTGAATTTAAGTTTTACAATTATTCTTTGCACACTTTGAAAATAGTAAATTGTAACAGCAAATACAATCTTAAAATCAAGATTAACAGAATATGACAATATATATATATGTATAACATACTGAAAATTTTGTCCTACCAGACAATTAGAACACAAGGAGGGAGATGGGGGGGGGGGGGCACACCCCCTCCCCTTCCTTTTTCTCACATTTTTTTTTGGTGTGTGTGTTATTCTTTTTTTGTTTGGCTATCAATCATATCATACTTAAAAATACCTACATGCTATCTCATACTTATAGAAAAAATAAATATAATGTAACATATGTGTAGATTCTAGCAACTACAGCTCATGTACAAATAATTTTGTTTCTTGAAAGTACTTGTGAAGAAGAGTTCAAATATTCAACAACTTTGCTGATGATTTTCTGAGGATTTATAATTCTGGGTTTCTTTGAACCAAACACAAACTCACTAAAAACAGTTTGAATTCCACTGTGAGGGTCACGCCTATGTTTGATTTTTAACTTGTTCAGGCTTAGATTGCAAGCTATGAGCCTTTTAGAGATCAATGTAGATATTACATTGCTTTGTACCATTGGAGCTAGTGAGGACTTGATACTATAATAATTTATGGTAAATATATCTAAGATTCACATTTGAATGCTAAATTTGACTCGTACAGTTCTCGTAAACTACAAACATCAGGCAAAGAAGTTATAACTGGAACTTTCTAGTCGGTGTTTAAAATTTAAAACCGGATACGTAAAAGCACGGACTTTCCTTAAGTGTGCTGAAGTATATTTCTTGCAATCCTGATGTAAATAAACTCCCTCTTTCCTTGAAATTTTCACCAAGGCTATAAATTTATTTTCCATCACTTTCCACCCATTTCATGTTGTTGTCATCTGCCTTTTGAATCATTCTTCCCTACCTTTTTCCCATGAGAGTTCCACAAAGGGAGATAATTTTTTGATAAAATTTCCGAATTTTATACCCCAAATAAATTACTTTCTATTTATTTGCAACCAAATTCCCGTTTAGTAGTGATAATTTCTGCATAAATCTGTGTTTTAAACCACAAAACTATTTATTTTAAGCGTTTCTTGGGGTTTTATGACTCACTAAAAATAGCATTTAATTTGAAAGTTACATAAACTTACTAGTTCAAACACTATACGACTTAAATCTGGAGAAAGAATTTTAAAGTTATGTTCACCAATTCAAAGATACCGTTTGAATAGACTATGCGGAACTGAAATTATATGTGATTATTCTGCTTTTGATATTTTAATGACTAGCTGAAAATATACCATTTTTGCATGAAATTAATGTGTATATTGTGCTAAAAATAGAACGGCCCATTAGGTGTTAGTTCAGGAGGTACTCATCGATTTGTCACAAAATATGATATAACTAGTAAAATACTTTTGAAATATCATAAAAAGGTTTGAAAAATTGACAACACCTTCCATAGTAATTTTTTGGTTTTGCATGGTTCTATCGTAGACAGCCTCTTAAGAACAAGATTGCCGTTTTCTTAAAAAACAAATTTGCTGCACTGTACACAAATTCTAGTTCATTCTTTTTTGAGAACCTGCATTATTTCCACAAAGATTTATCGTGAAGTTAAATGTGATTGTACACATGAACAATGGTATTTCCACAATTTACAGGCCCCAAAAGGGGATGCGTATTAAATATATTCGGCAAAATACGGTATATGTGATCATCTATATATGACTGTAGAATAGTTTGAAAGCGAAAACATAACAAACTGAACGTGCGTTCTTCGTCTGATCCCGGTGGATTCACGCAGAAATAGTCACATGGTTTAGGTTTGACACACTTTCGAAGAGTCATCGACGACGAGTATGATCGGTCGTGATAGATCAATACCATTTTCAAATATTTACTATGCTTTCCAACCTAAGAAAGCGAGATATTACTTTCTTTACTATAAAATATTTACTTCCAAGATAGTTTGATTCTTATAATTCCAATCCGTTCACTTTATTAACGATTACAAAAATTGGAATAGTTTCCACGTACTATGTTATTTGTTTTCAGGCGTGTATGAATACATCGCGTTCTCGGAATTATTGATGTATAAGCTTTTGTTCAGCTTTATTTTTGTCCAATCAAAACAGTTATAACAAATAACATTTGGATTATATTGTTATAAAAATGCCAACATACATGGATGACATGTCTTCAGAACTTTATGAAGCTGTTAAAAAAACGACTAAAAAATCAGAAATGATGCGAGATGATGGTACCGTTCCAGCCTATGCACTTGATCGCTCGTACACTGTACGACTTTTAACTCTAAGACAATTCCAAGAAAGTAAAAGTGTATTGTGTGTGTTATTTCATTTCCTCGTATATAGGGGATATAGTAATGACACAATTTGTATGTGGGTTAGTGCGTAGGGGTATAGTTGTGTGTGTTTTAATATTGAGCTTATAGACAGTCTATCCTCCACAAGATTTTTCGCTCGAGTTATTTGATACTTCACATTTAGCTTTGTTATCATGAGATGAAGAATCATATTGATTCCGGGGTTAAAAGGTCGAAGGTTAAGGTATGAAAAGCTTGTAGACACTCATTGTGAGAGAATGCCCCACCTTGCAGATCTCTTGTCTAAATCACTTACGTACTTAGTAATATCTCCCGGCTGTATATCCTTTGGTATTTGCTGTTGATCGAATGTTTACTATTGTTTGGTCGGATCAACCCGGTAATTTAACTCAAAATTCATTCAGATGCGATAAAGTCCCAACATCGATATTTGTTCGTAAGTAGGACACATTTAATATTGCATCGGTCATTTATATTCATTATGAATTATCCAGACAGGTAACTTATTTCAGGTATTCTACTCACCATTTAAGCATTTTATGATTTACTTTTTTCTGAACATATATGGATTTCCATTAAAGGCATAATTAACATTGGAAGGTAATTGACATACAAGCGGTATTAAATCAGGTGTAATAAATCGGGTTGTTCCAAGCAGACACGTGGAACCAGGGAGGAAACGTTTTTGACACTGTTCATTTCCCGTTATTTCTACATGTAAAGTTAGTTTACATTATCACATTCAATGTAAGGTGTACTGTGTGACTACTCCCTTCCACTGTTTTTAATAGTATAATCTAATGATAAGATTTCAAGATTGAAATGGGTTTTTTTTAACCTACATGTATGTAGTGAAGTAGGACGCCCTCCCTACAATCTAGGATTCTGAAGTTTGGGCAAAATAAACATCTTTATTAGATGTGGGTTTTTTGTGCTTGCCAAGAATTTTAGATAGTTGAAGTCAGCTGCAACCCCCCTCTCCCACCTATTTGCCACACATGCACTTTGAAAAACAATTCTACGTACCTACAAATATTGATATATCAAATCGAGGGTTTCAAGTTTTGACAGAGAAATCTAACAACCTTCAGAGAATTTTTGAATTCATATATCCAAATCCTAAATCCCCAGAGGTCGATCCAGTTGAAGACCAGACTAAGTTTTTCCTGTCTTATAGACAAAGGGGGAGAATTCCTATTCTTTTAATTTTACATGCAAAACAAAAAATGCTGTATGCATAAATTCCAATTTAAGTATCAGAATATTGAATTTCATATAAACTTGAAAATGAAAAAAATGTAATTTCATGAATAACATTGATATAGATAATGCACTGCAGGTTATTGAGAATATATTTAAGTCGTGAAATGTCTCTGTTCTCAAATAATACATACATTTCACATACCTGACACATACATTACAAATCAGACCCGCGTTCTAACCACATACTATACATATTGTGAAACCAACTATGACACATGTACGCATGAGCACTTGCGTTACATCTTCGAGTATGTATGCCATACATTATTTTATGAATATATTTACCGTGTGTTTTTGTTTGTTTGCTAAATCTGTTTTCAAACATACATTATATGAATGTTTACAAAACATGAATAACATACTTACGTCATATGATTAAAGGTCCTTGAAATCATCATACAGATAAGAATAAAAGCAACAATGTGGAGTTTCTTGAGGAACAGGGATTGTCAGTACATATGTCAATGTGTTTGAAGAAGGGTACCAAACAACATTCTACGGAAGATGCAAATGCTAGTCACCTTGTTCTAAAAATCAGATGGATTTGTCGAGAGTGTGAATGGAAGGCTGAGGCAGTGGCAGGTTTTCGACAAAGTTGTTTCTATCATTACATACCATATATCGGTGAATTAATTAGATTGGTTTCAGCAATATGAAAAAAAAATATCGACCGCCGCTTGCAAGACAAAATCCAGACGATATCAAATTGGCAGAGGAAATGCTTGAAAAGAGTAAACAGGGAAACCATATCCAGAATCTGTTAGAACAAGAAGGCTTGCTGAAGAAGAGATCAGTGTATACAGTTGTAGACGGATCGTCTGACCAGCTGAAATACTTCACTGTACTTACTGAGGAAAAACTGCGTCAAATCACATTAGACATTTATCAATTAGAGCAAGCGCCATTATACGGAAAATAGCACATGAAGAACAACTCATACGAACTGAATGCTTGTAAAATAAAAGAAAACCTTCTAAAGATCAAAATACAGTCTCGTCACACCGATAGTATCACACACACTTTGTCTGTACAGTACAACTTGGAAGGGGAAATAACTGGTTGTTAATGCACGTGTAAAGTTAGAGTCAGAGTGGTAAGATGCGTCTATGTTTCCAGTGTACTTTGGTACCTAGGGTATCAAATGTTACAAGGACAACACTATGATTCAAGGTTAATTTTTTTTCTAAATCTTTATTATATGCTGGTGATATTCCACAAAGTGATTCTGACTGTAGTTCTGTTATTGAGGAGTAAAACACAGTTTTCTGATTGTAACACTCCCTTAATTATTGATAACAAAATGTTAGTTAATTGTTAACGTGATACTGACGTTTGGTTGCTTAGAAACTAATGATACATATAATTAAATGTTGCTGAGCTATTTGTAAATGTACGATGTTTTGTAGTTGGCTATTGAATTTATTTCACTCGTAAGACAGTTTCTTTTATACCCTTACGAATGCAAAGCACAAGTGAATATATAAAAAAGAATATTGTTTTACTTGTGAATACAAAGCATTAGATTTTTTGTTTACTACATTTTCTTTTACTTCAAATCTTATTGGATGGTATAGTAAAACAAACATAACGTCACTATCAGTTAACATGTCGTCACAATCAGTTGTTATTTTCACTATTGAAAATATAAAGTATGATTTTATTTTTATTGAATGGATAAATCTTAGCAGTTCACTGTTGAAAGTGTAATGAATCAGTTTTAATTAATTTCAAAGTTATTTAATGCCATGTGTTAGATGTATATATTTACAATATGAACTGTTGCTAAGGTATACTTGTACAGTAACTAAGGAAATATGAGCATTGAACACTTAAAAAAGTGCAATCGTAAATTTGTGCTCAAATACAAGGTGATGGAATTGGAAATTGATAAAATGTCATCATTCCAGTTTAAAAATTTGAACTTTGAGTCTTGCGTTTGAAATATTTATGGAAATGAACAATTTCATTATTGATATCTTCAATGCGTTGTTAAGCAATCAATATTAAAGATATCAAAGTAAATCATGTATTTTTTTATCCATACACATGTGAACTACTACTGTGATATAAATGAGTAAATTTGAAAAGGGGGCCATAAATGCCTCTTGTCCTATCTAGTCCTTTATTACCGCACAAACTGATTTAATACACACCAGCATATTGTTTGCACAACATGTGGCTTTAAACATGACATTTAGATACATTAACGATGATTCATCTATTACAATGATCATTTTCACTGATATGTCGACAAGACATACTCCTGTAAACTTCAAATAAAACATCACATACTGTATTCACGTGAGTAAGTATCCCCTATAAACCTTTCACACCCGCCGTTAGCAATATATCTTGATCAGGTGAACGGAGTTATCCGTAGTCAAAATCAATGTGCCAAGAACGGTTTAAAAATTAGTATGATACACGTCAGATAGCATTTGACCCAATGATAGGTTGTATTGGGAACTAGTTCTTTATAACGACCATATAATTTGCGAAATGCTGAATTTAAACGAGACTGTTGAAACCCCTGTACCTTCAACTTGTTTGTCATAGATTTAGAAACTGAACATACACAGAACATGCTCTTGTGTATCGAATCAGTTGAGAGATATAAACATTATATGCAGGCGATGATAGAATATTGCGACATAAATATGGCAAGTTGACAATGAGAAAGCTGAAATCATCCCGTTTGTCAATAGGTTGCATTGTTTGTTTGCCGTTAATATCTACTTTCAAAGCATAAAGCAAGAGTGGACGACTCCGTGGTGTCTTTTATTTAGAGTTCGCAGGGATCTATGGAATCGACACATGAATGAAAGTTTTTGTTGTTAATACATGAAACGTCGATGTATCTAAATGTCGAATTACACTGCATGACACAGCAAGAGATTGTTTCTTCTCATGTAGAGGATTTGAATAGATTTTGTTCCATAGGATAAAAACAGGTCAGCTGATAAAGGAGCAAAATTGTTGCCCATGTACTGTATTGTAGGACGAACTGCTCACCAAAGACCACGAATATATTGTCAATGAGACACTTACTGGATACAACAATGTATCTTTGTTTGGTAGGGTTTTTATATAGTTTAGGAATCTTCATATTCATTTAACCCATTGACTGGGATATTAAATGTGTCAAAATTGAAGCATGTTTTTGAAGAATTTCATCTTTTGAAAGGGGAGTTGGAGTATAAGTACGATTACCAAAAGTTGAATTACTGACAAGTTCGTATATAATGCAGTTGTAATAATGAGCCTTACAAAGAAATAGTGTTACAAGCGTTGTCAGCTGCAACCAAAACATATTCCTCATATAACCCATCTAATTCTTTTATCACCTCTGGTTTACTAAACACAAGGGATACATGGTAGGTACTTTTGTTTTTATATGTCTAATGCGGGATTTTAATATTCGTCTTATACTTTTAATCGATTCTGAAAATGTAGCAAGCCCTATTTCTATTTACTCCATTGTCTGACATATTCTTCGACATAATTCATAATAGGTATGAAATTCTCTCACCAATTGAAAAACCGATATTATCTGTATTTATGAGTTTTAGAATAAGTGATTTGAAGTCCTCATATTCAACTATATTAACATCACTAGTAATGACATGCCCAGCTGAACTATAGTTGAAAAAGGATGAAGGATATGTTGGTGCATTACGTAGAAAATGGTCTATATCTAAGCACTACAAAGTTTGTTTACAATTAGAAAGTTTGAATGCAATAGTAGTAGTGTAGTTTTAGGAAATACTATTTGTATCTCTATCAAATGTAAATTGATATTTCTAAGTATTTCAATATACATGTATCAGACTATCCTGATAAAGGACTTTTCACACGCTTTTTACATACTTTGATATGTGTACTGCAAATGTCTGCGTCCATGTGCAAACATATAAAAACAAATAAAAATTATCCACATTTTCGGCTAAAGTGTCCACGCTTTTTCTAATATACTACTCTGTTTCGATATCTTTATTCTTTTTTATCAGGATATATAAGACATTTTGTTACAACCAGTCAAATGTGGCACCCGTGTCTCTGGTTTATATAGGAAGTGTATGACAAAAGATCGGAAAAAAATTGACGAAATTTTTCTATTGTTTTTTACAGCTATGTCTAATTAAAATGTCACTAGAATTTTAATTTAGGAAATGCAAACTTTGATTATACATACCTGTTATTGAAATCATCACATCGCTATTAACTTACCAATGCCTCAAAAACGACAAACTTTTATATCAAGCATTGTGTTTCACGTTCTTAGATGTATAATGTACAAATTAGAACACATAATGTTTATACAAGAATATTGATATTACAAATCGCATTTTCCTCTATGAATCAACAAATTTCAGCGCGGCACACAATCCATTCATATTGAATATGAACGGATCATGAATTTGTTTAAAGCACGCAACTTATTTTCAATTTTGAAGCAATGAAACATTCTATAAATCACAGAATTAAAATGGAATCTTAAATGAAAAGGCCGTTATAGTATGTGGTACATGGGGGAGATTCTGAATTGTATTGCATTTTTTTCAAACATATCACATTTCTATTTTTTTTAAAAAATAATCTGACCATAAACTAAACTATAAATGAGGTGATCTAATTTGTGGACCTGAGTGATGAATGGACATGTCATGTTAATTCATTGATCAACAAATGATAGAGGATACTAGAACAGTATCCTGCCGACTGCAGCTTAAGGAACATTTCTCCCGCAAGGACTTTAAATATAACAGAGCCTCCCAACCCCAAGATGCAGCTGAAATTTTAATATAGCAACCTCTCTATAGACCCAGAAACACTTGGGAACCACCTTTAGGCAAATGTGAAAAAAACTTCTATGTGAGAAGAAAATATATCTTAGTGTTGCCTTCATCATTAGAGTTATATGTAGTCAAAATCAATGTACCAGGAACGGCCTAACAATCGGTATGATAGAAGTCGGACAACAATTCACCCAGTAATATGTTTGTAGCAACCACTAATGATGTTAAATCCAGTAATGATAAATTTTGCATTAACGGATGCATTTATGTTTGCTAATGCAAAAACTTTAATGATGGTCCATCATAACCATAAATCATTCACCAATGAAAAAAACCTTCTTCTTTTTTCATTGAAGGACAAGCGAATAATCCACCACTTTGTATCAAATAGCGATTGTCAGATTCAAGATCAAATTGATTCATTACGTTTGAACATAAGCAGAATAAAATGTTTTCAAACGAAACATATATTCTGCATTTTCAATGTTAAATTTAGTACATATTTGTAATTAACACATTCAAATTAATTTCCTTTTCGCATTTGTTTAAGTTTCACAAGTTTAAACGATCGGAATATTTGAAATTCGATTTTCCCAGTTTTCAGTACATCTGATGGTCAAGCGTAAAATAAATGTGACACCGTAACCGAAAACAGGAATACAACTCTTAAAGTTAAGCCATTGCTTTATTAAATCAATAACAGGGAAAATGAATTTATTGCATGAATGTGGTTAAAATCAACATTAAAGTCGCCCGACTCACGATCATATTACCAGAGATAGATCGAGATTTTGTGTTGCTTATAGCTATTATGAGATCGATCATTGTTCGTTATCTTCAACTTTCATGTTTTTATTCATATAGAAAACATGTGTATACCTGGTTACTTTCATTCTTATCTGTATGCTGATTTCAAGGAGCTTTAACCATATAAGGTAAGTATGCTATTAATTTGTTGTAAACATTCATATAAGGTATGTTTGATTTGTCAAGCAAACAAACACATACGTTAAACATATTCATAAAACAAAGTATAACATACACACTCGAATATTGAACGCATGTGTCATATTTGTTTTTACAATATGTATAGTATATGGTTAAAATGCAGGTGTGATTTGCAATGTATGTGTCAGGTATGTGAAATGATTTAGATAATTATATTCTTAATAGCCTGCAGTGCATTATCTATATCAATGTTATTCATGAGATGATATATAACCACTCATTTCATAAGTTTTAAAGGGAATCGTGAATAAGTGTATAAAGAAATAGTTAATATTCAATGTTATTCACATTATGTTATGAAACAGGAAATACTATTTTAAAGTTTTTATAATCTCCATTATTCTCTGTTGAATAATATAGTATTTTGGTATCTATATCAAAATACTTACAGTGTTTGTAGATTTGCCAACTGATCAAAGCTTCTATTCTGTAACGTTGTTATCTTATTGTAACTCAGGTCTCTCAATCAGAAAAAAAATTCCTGATTAACTTTAATTGATGAACACAACAATATTAAAATATATTACTGTGCAAATCGATTCAATACACCTACGCTGATGACACTCAAGTTTATCTAGTGATCAAGGCGATCGATAATTGGAACATTATATCTAGAAGCCTTGAGGCTTCCTTGTCAGATATAAGTGTGTGGATGAGCTCAAATATGCTGAAATTAAACCAGGACAAAACCGAACTTATCGTGTTTGCGCCTCGACATCAAGTGAACGAAATAAAAGATTGTCATCTTTCGTTTGATGGATCCGTTGTGCATGATGTTTCGTTTGTTAAAAATCTGGGTGTATTTTTTGACAGAACACTAAGCATGCGAATACAGTTAACTACTATATCAAAGGCATGTTTTTTTTCAGATCCGAAACATTGGAGGCATAAGACGATTCTTTACCATTCATTTCTGAAGACGGCTACAAGATTTTGGTCAGTTCGCTAGTGACTTTGCGTTTAGACTATGGACACACCCTTTTCTATGGTGTTAATTCTGACATAGTGTCAAAGTTACAGCGTGCGCAGAATTCAGCCGCACGGCTGATTACAAGAACTAAGAGAAATGAGCACATAACACCAGTTTTAGTGAAACTCCATTGGCTTCCAGTACATTTCAGGGTTGAGTACAAACTGTTAATGTACACATTTAAAGCTCTCCACGGTCTTGCACCTGTCTACCTAGAAGAACTGGTCAGTCCATACAATCCATCAAGACCAAAACGTATGGCGACAGGTTAGACAAAGCAACCGCTACACTCTGGAATAACCTTCTAAGTTACATCCGCAACGAACATTCTTTCGAACTTTTCAAGAAAAATTAAAAAACTTACTTCTTCAGACTTGCTTATCACGATTTTATGTAAGCCATTTCCAATGACAGTATTGATATTCTTTTTTATGAAACCTTTTTGTATGTGTTTTCTGTAGTTTAATCATGATTTTGTGTAAGCAAGTGATAACATTCATATTCTTTTAATGAAACGAATATTTTTTTTACACTGTTTTAGATATGTTCAATTTTTAATTGTAGTTTATTGCTGTTTTAATGTAAAGCGCTTAGAGTAATTTTCTTTTTTATTATATAATGCGCTATATAAATGTTGTAAATGAAAATAAATAAATAATTAATTAATGAAAATACGCGAAAGCATAGCGTTTGCACAAAATATGGCTTTAGACTTGATCTTTAAGTACATTAACGATGATTTATCTATTACGTGCATCCAACAAATAATCATTTTCACCGATATGTCGATAAGACATACTCCTGTAAACTTCAATTAAAGCACCATATATTCTTCCAAATGAAAAGTTAAGATAACGAACAGTGATCCATTGTTTCATATGTTGATTTACTTTCCTCCACTGTATATAATACATTAATTGAAAAAAATACAGATGAAATTCATAGCAAAGGATTATTTCAGTTTCTCCCCTTACCCTTTACATATCTATGTAGTAATATTCCATTATCACCTGGGCATGGTATTCAACTAATTCGATACACAGGTACATTTTTTGCGTTTGATGAATATGATTTGTAATTTTGCACTGAGTTAAAGGAAGTTTCCAAACTACAATTTATATGAAAATGATGTATTGGTGCCAACACTTTATTTCGAATGTTGAAAAGAAACTAGCAGCTTTATATCAAATTATCATGGGATTTTATGCACTCAGTATTATACTATATTGCTAACATTTTCACCAATGCATGTTGTGGTTTTAGGAAAGGTGGTATATCACCTAGGTTCGGAATAACTCGTCATTGTTATAGAATACTTATCTCTTGATACCTTGTCAGGATTAATTAAAAGTATAAGAGGAATATTATATTTCTGTATTCGATACATCCAAACAAACACATGTATCCTCTATTATTCTGTGTTTAATAAACTAGAAGTGATAAAAGAATTACATAGGTCACAAAAGGAATACGTTTTGGTTGCTGCTGCTGACAAAGCTTGTAACAACATTGTCTTTGTTTGCAAGGTTCATTATTACAATGGCATTTTAAACGAATTTGGAATTAATTGCACCTTTGGTAATCGTACTTATATTCCAAATGTCCTTTCCACAAATGAAATTCTTCAAAATCATACTTCGGTTTTATACATATTAAATAATAGTTATCGTACCTTTGCTGGATTCTTGATATAAACTACATCAATCGAATACCGATTTATTAATGTTAAAAGAGTTTGAAAAAGCACCAATATCCCGGGATTTATATATGAAACACTTGACTTCTTCAATTTTGGTACATCAATAAAGAACTACATAAAAACCTTCTCTAGTAACATAACATATTGTGTCATACAAAATGGAATAACCTCAAGAGTATTTTCACACAAAAAGAGGCTGTAGGCAAGGCGACCCCATATCACCTGATCTTTTGTTTTTGCTCTGTGTCCTTGGAATAATGATAAATATATTAAAGGAATTCCAATTGAGAGGGAAAAATACAAATTTTTACAGTATGCCGATGATACCTCATTGTTCTCAGATGGATCACCTGAATCCATGGATGGTATCCGTAGAGAGCTAGATACTTCACCAAAGTCCCTGGTCTTAAAAAACTAAAATGGTATGTATCGGCAGTAAAGACATTGCAGATGAAGTTTTCCATCGGTTCAGATGGAAATTTGACTAGCAAAATACAACATTTGATCTTGTAGGGATTAAATTTTTTGTATACCTTAATGAAGTAGTTGAAATGAACTATAAAACAAAAATATCCTTACAATATGTTAAACAATAAATTATAAATTCTGGAAACAAGGGTTTTCCAGTTGGATGAAAATCATAAGCAATGAATCCAGCAATGTATTTTTGTTTGTTAGGGTTTTTATATAGTTTAGGACTCCTCATATTCATTCAAAGAAAGAGATAGATGTCTTTGAACATATATGGTATAACTCAAATATCAAAATAAATAATAGTCCTATATTCTGGAAGAGATATTGTAAAGCTGGTATGCTTTATGTAATTGGTCTCTTTGATTCTAATGACTACTTCAATAGCTTCAAGGCACTCAGTGATTCAGGTATCAAAACAAATATTGTAAATCTGAGACAAGTAGTCATAGAAAAAAAACTAGACATGTAAATATAAAAGAAATTAGAGAAACAAATTAAACTGTTTATCCCTAAAACAATTTCTATATTTTTTTTTAAAAAAAATGAAAAGAGCTGCAAAGACATGTACAATGCTTTAATAGATAAAAAGGGGTACCAATTATATCAGTATCAAAATGGGTAGATAATGCTGACCTGTATGGAATAAAAAAAAATTGAACTCCCCTTTAAGGTAAAAAAGAGTCAAAGTTTCAATAGTTACAATTTCAAATACTTCATTGAATAATTGCTACCAATAATTATCTCTTTAAACTTAAATCAATCAACTCCCTCATGTGTAGGTTTTGCAAAAGTAACATAGAAACAATTGATCACTTTTTTGTAGATTGTTTGGAAGTAAAGAAAATCTGGTAGAAGTTTTTAAATCAACTGGAATTTTTCATTTGGTACATAAAGTGTTTGTCGGAGATCATTATGCTCTTGATGGGTAACTTTCAAAGATGATGTATCAGTGAATTTACGCTGCGATCATGATTACAACAGGGATAGCTTATATGCAAACGCTTCTGAAAAGATGAGCCGAAAAATAAAATCACAGGTGGCATTAAATGTGTCCAATGCCGTTGTCATAACAATTCAGAAGTACTTTATTATAATGGATTTTGCCTCAGTTTGCGAAATAACTAGACCGTAAACAAATATATCGTCGACTGCCCTTATTACAGTGATTGACCAGAATCAATAACCTTTTCTTTATGTGTGCGTGTTGTCGTTTCCGTGTTTTGATTATGTCATCAAATTCATTGTATTGTTTTGAAACATACACATGTAGAACAAGTCTTAATTTTTGTCCGATAATGAACTACTAGAAAGAGAGTATGAAAAAAAATATCAACATGGGCACCCCAAAAATAAGCCTATTTACGTATTACTTTTTCAAGCAAACCATCAAATCAATATAGAGTATACTAAAAGTTTAAAATTTTACACTATGTTACTTTATCAATTGACGTTTAGTTGCACATTCCTCCTGTATATACATTTTTATAGTTACAAAATTTTCGCAAGCCTACAGTACACGACACGAGTTTTATGCGTGTTCCACGCAACGCGGTGGAACAGATTTGCCCCAAACACGGTGGACCTTTAAAATTGTCGGCACCTTTGAAGTCCTATTTTTCCGCGCGAGCTAGACATTGAAGTCCACGGAGGATCTCCGTGGATGCCACCGCGGATCTCCGTGGATGTCACCTGTACCTCCGTCGATGCCACCGTGTACCTCCGTGTGATAAAACAAAGAAATAATTTCCGAAATGATTCACCCAAAAAACCTTTTCGCTTGGCCAACATACATACCCTCACCCCATTACTTATTTAGAAATTAGCTATAAATCATTCAATTCTTGTAATTGTTGTTTAATGATACATTGGTGTTTTCGGTTCATATCCGTATGTAGACTTCCCTGCAGACGTTCACACCTTTTTATGAAACGCCCAAATTCTCGACATCCTGTATATAAACACCTGTGTTATTCCTACCACTCGTCGGTACATTGTTTCACGGCACGTGCAGCACAATTTCACCAAATAAAAGAAGGGTCATGAACAGCGACAATCACATGCCAGTAATTTCAATTTGATAAACAGCAGTTCAAAGAAATGTGTACCATAAGCAATAGTTTATTTTTACGTAAGGTTTTCATTGTAATTAGGAATATGTGATTAAGGTCAGCTATATACATGTACATGTTTACATTGGATATGAATTTCATTATGTACTCAACTGTGAAGCAATGTGAGAAAAGAATCAAATTTTTATCACTTAAACAAATAAATATTAAAAATATCTTTACTTTTAAACAAACCTTTAGAAAAACTCCGTACTTTCATTAGGAAAATTTCATTAGAATGCCCATACTTCATATTAATAATAACACGTTTTTTAAAGTTTTTCTTTTCTAACTTGATAAATACTTTATTACACGCATGTATTATTTACTAAATGTATATATAACAGCTTTTTGTCTTTATATTTTTATATACCATTGCATAATGGTGATGAGATCCAATAAATTGTATTGAGTACATGTAGTCTTGAAATATCACAAAGTAAAGAGTTGACAACGATTGAAATAAAAATGCAGACGTTTTCTCGTTTATTCAGTAACTCAATAACTTGCGCGTCTTCTGAATGAAAGTTGTAAAACAAACGTACTAGGTTTTGGTCAGTTATAACATAATACGGGGGTAACATTCATCTAATCTCCGTTAGCAATGGGTTTTGAGTCAACTATGCCTTCGTGCACGAATAATCTCGGCTAACGAAGATGAAAAAAAAAACCCTATTTTTTATGATTACCAATGCTCTCTCTCTCTCTCTCTCTCTCTCTCTTGCTTTCATTATCTAATGCATCTAAAGATTAAATTAAAGATTTTAATAATCGATAGCGTATATGAATAAAAGCAAATAATTGTTAAGTCATTTCTGTTTATATTTATATTAGTTTTTTTTCATGAACTAGTTGCATTTGACACCGAGGATTTACATCCTTAAATATCGATTACAAGCACGTAGAATCGGAGAGGGTGTACTATGAAAACTTGAAAGGTTTTCGTAATCGGACAATTTAAGCACCATTTTTGTTGTTATTTCATTGCTTCTCAAGAAATTTACACAACTTAACCGGCAACATACCCCTTCTGATACATTGAAAAATATAAGTAATGTTAGCACGGGGCTCTATAAAGTTCAATCTGCAGTTTGGTCATACTTCGTCATTCAATAACTTATTCAAAATAAAAAAAAAATGTTTGTCGGGTTAGCGGTACTATGATGTATGACTATAACAATGACCTGTGTATAACTTGTACATTCAACGCAAATTCGAAGGGGTTTTCGCCTCAGTAGAACAATGGGAGTCAGCTAATCCGTGTATTTGAAATCAACAGAAGTGCTTAGCTTCTTGCGGAAAGTGTGAAATATATTGGGTCGGCGTAAGATACTCGTGATCTTAGACTAGATCTGATATCGCGCCGACCCAATATATTTCACACTTTTCATGAGAAGTCAAAACCCAAACTAGCTAACCGTAATTTAGTTATACTGTGAGAAAGACCCTAGGAATTTGCATGGTATATACTTATTATACAAAAATCATTGCATTATCCAGACACTCCCGATGAACATTTTTTTTATGAAAACCTCTATCAAAGTACATCGAACATAAGTCTCGGTCAAATGTAATTAACTCGGGATTTTAAAAATAAATCATTCGATGGTTTGTATTTTTGCTTCTATTAATTACGTAATAAATTAATTCCAATTTGTTAATCATCGACAATGCTCTAATTTCTATATTGGATAAAGTTATATTTGTCAAGATGCATATCAACACAATATGATGGAGGTAATTATGTTAAACAGCGCATTTGTCACAGAGAGAGAGAGAGAGAGAGAGAGAGAGAGAGAGAGAGAGAGAGAGAGAGCACATCGGTAATTATTAAATATCCCTATCACATATTGTACATGTATGTTTTTCATTTACTGAATATACTAATTTGCATTCAAAACAGGAATTGCCTGCAAGTACGCATTATTTAAACATAGAATATTTTAATGAAGAGAGAAGACTAAAAGAAAAAAAGTCAAAACCAGGTTTTCTTAAAAACATAATATATAGTGTTTGGTATCGTTGGAATCGGCTCAATATGCCGAAAAACAATATAAGTATCAGGAGGGGGGGGGGGAAATATTGACATTTTTTCTTTTCTTAAAATTCCACCCTTATCTTGATTATTTGGCCTGCGGCACATTTTCATATCTCCCGCAAGGCGCCCGTGGGCAGAACAAAGCTCTTAGCAGCTGTGTGTATTCGCAAATAACACACACCGTGGAACACGGAGGACACGGTGTATCTCCGTGGATTTTCCTCCGTGGTCTTTCCACGGTGGGGTGTATAAAACTCGTGTCGTGTACTGTATATGTCACCGGAATAGGTGACGTCAACGTTTTAGGAGTACAAAGTGACATGTTTTTGTTACAAATATATATTCAATTGACATTCCCATGGGATTGGATTTTTTCGATGAAAGTAAAGAAATATAATTAATTTAAAGATAGTGTATTGTTTATTTATTTAATTCCAGTGATTAATAAGGAAATCGCGGTTTATCACTAAGGTAACTGACACTTGTCAGTCGACGATATACCCATATGCAATTCACTGCAAAATATTGTACATGAGAAATGCCTGTGCCAATAGAGGTTTGTGAATAAGATTGATCACATTAACTTTAATGTTTGTAAATATTCATAATTCTGTCAATGCAATTTCATTTTTGAAATTTGAAATTGCCCATTCTGAAGTTATAAATTTGTTGATCAACAAGAACTATTTATTAGTATACATTTTTAACGCTGACTCTCAGGGGTGCGGATTCAAGATTGGATGTTCTAATTCAAACAAAGACATAATTTTTTTCTGTTAGGAATGTATCAGACTTGACATCATCATATGACAACACAACTGTCGGTCATTAAAAATTAAGTGGGTCCAACATAGTTGTAAGTTATTTAAAGATTGTTAAGCTGTAATATGTTCACTGATAAATTACAGAGGCTGAGAATATTGGGGAATAATTGATGATGGGTTTTTTTCTCGTCCCCTTTCATGGAAGAAACTGTACTCAACTAAACAATGCAACTGTACATGACCATAGTTTCTTTATATATATTAAGAATCCATGTTCTGTTAGGTAAAGTATATGAATGGAACTAATGAATACATGACGTTTGAATTGGTTTTAAGGTCTTTACTGCCTGAATAATATATTAAGAAATTGAAATCGCCATATAGGGGTATCAATATTGACAGTACATTCAATGACACAAGAAAGGTAAAATCGTGAAGAGGTTTTTCTTTAAACACTCCGGCCGCCAAAATATGTAGTGTTTTGATTCGAAATGAATTATTTAGTTGGTTAGTTGTAAGAAATCAGTGCATGGTATTCATCATCAAGGGAATATAGATAAATTTATTGATTGATGATTTTCGCCACAATCAACAATTTTTCAGTTATCTGGTGACGCCTAGTTTTTATCGGTGAACGAGAGAACCGAGATACAATGTACCTGGGAAGAGACCTTCGACCTTCCGGAAGTAAACTGGGGAAATTTCTCCCTTACTGGCGCGAGCGAGATTCGAACCCGCGCCTGTAGAGGTGATATACCGTATGGTGTTGAGACCGATGCTCTAACCACTCGGCTACGGAGCCCAGAATATATATGGAATAAGTACCCAGAAAATTATGGCGCCCCGTGTAGTTGCGCAAATACAGCTGCGTCAAACTGCCTTCCTTAACGAAGAAGAAAAATGATCCAAAAATACATTATTGTGTGTATATGCATGTCAATGACATACATAATGCTTTTATTTCGTATTGTATTCATAATCAATTTTCATACCATTGTTATGTCATCAATAAAAATGAAGAAAATCATGAAAGTTTCGACAGTGATTTCTGTCCTTATTCATTGTTTCAGTCATTCCATCGACAGAAAAACGAAATGAGTGAAACACCATTGGCGGTTGCTTAATGGCTAGATATTTCGCTTTCGAGAAGTCATCCTGTCAGCACTGCAACAATCGATTATAAATTTTCACATAAATTATCATTGACACTTTCAGACATAATAGTGTTAACCGAACCCGTTTAATGTTTAATTTTTGAAACCATCAAAGGACATAAATCTTTTTATCCCGATAATGGCTATGGAGGAGATTATGCCGGCTTTTGAGAAAAATGTTAAGATAACGAACAGTGACGAATCTCATAACTCCTATACAAATACAAAATTAACAGTAGGGCACATCAGGACATCTGCACATACCAGTGATGGGACCCGGTGTCTATATGGGGAATAAGCATCTCCCGTCGACCGACACACACACCGTAAAGCCTATATATCGATCATGTAAAGTTAGTAATCTAAAATGCTGATTTTAAACAAGGCCATAGAAATCCCTGTCACATCAACCTACACGCATTTCTCAATACCCTGCCTCGATTTAACAAGAGTACCGTAACCGGTACAATATACGCCCGTCGGACAGAGAAATTAAACCTGGAAGTCTACTATGCACTCTGAATTGATACAACACATATTATGAATGAAAGGTGAAGAAGAGTTAATATAAAAGCCCAAAAGTGGGTCATGATGCACCAGTCCATCTGACATGTGAACAGATTATGTATTTCTCTGAGAGGGAGGTAGTAGCAAAATTTCAGAGCAATACCTGTGACCATACTGAAAAAAAAAAATGGAAAAATGTTTGATTTGAGCTTACCCTGAAGTAGATCATAATGTAACAACCCAGCTGAAATGCTAACTGCACTTGTATTTCTCCGAGAGGAAACATTTGACTAAATAAAGGACAATATCTGTATCCATAATGAAAAGAAAAAAACAACGAAAAACTGTTTGAACTATTTTTTAGCCTAAAAGTAGGTCAAAGATGGGTCAATCCAGCTGGAATACAAAATGACCTTGTATTCCTCCAAGGAGAAGCCTGTGGCTAAAATTCAAGGCACTATCTGTACCATGATGAAAAAAGCCCAGAAAACGTTTGACCTACTTTAAATCCCACGGACGGGTAATCCAGCTGAAATGCAAACTGAACTTGTATCCCCCTGAAAGGAAGCTTATGTGTAAATCTGTATTCTGTAACAAAAAATGAGGAAGTCTGTTTGACCTACTTTTAGCCCTAAAGTAGGTCTATGATGAACCAATCCATCTGAAATGCAAACTTACATGTAGTCTTACACTTCTTGAGGGATATATTTTGAGCAAATTTCAAAGTCTTACATGTAGATGTTACGTAAAAAGGTCAAGTCAACCAGACAGAAAGACGCCATAACATAATGCGTCACGTCTAATGACGGGCACATAAAACTGACCATATGCAGAACAAACACATCCGTATCGAATCAATTGAAAGACATAAACATCAGATGCATATAATAATAGAACATTGTTACATTGATATAGAAAGTTGTTGAAGGGAAAACTGAAGTGATCCTATTTCTCACAAAGTTGGGTTGCTGGTTTGACGTTAACATCTATATCCAATAAGATATCTA
The DNA here is from genome assembly GCF_947568905.1 of Ostrea edulis. NCBI lineage: Eukaryota > Metazoa > Mollusca > Bivalvia > Ostreida > Ostreidae > Ostrea > Ostrea edulis. The sequence goes on from NC_079173.1 coordinate 27,254,010, forward strand.
AGTATGAAGCAGATGTGGAGAACTTTATGGTGTCTTTTATATTGAGTTCACTAGGATATATCAAATCAACATCTCAATGAAGATGAATAGGTAGTCGATATGGAGTAGTGTATCGGAATTTGATATATTTCAAAATAGTGAAAATGTTGGGAAATTAAAATGAATTCAATTGGTGTGGAGATGTCTTCAAAAGAAGTTAGGAAGTGATTGCTAAAAATTGGTGTACATGTACCAGTCCACGGATTAGTGTTCATGGTGTATACACTATAGGTCCCCGTCCCAGATGAAATTGGCTTTCTTGATATACCTCTTTAAATTTGGCAGGTTTCTTCAAAGCCTTTTAATGTAGGTGTATGGAATTGGTACATTTACAGATACCATCAAACAACATCAAAAGTCACCATGATACTGAAACAATGAGGATATTCCCCAATCTGACTTAAACACAAAATGAATTATTTCTATTGAAGATAATTAATTACACTGGTTTTGAAATTAGAATCCTTTATTATCATTCATCATTAAATTCGATACGCAAGAGTTTGTTCTGCTTATGGTCATTTTTTTTTTAAATCGAAGCAACCTACTGGCAAACAAACTGATGATGTAGAGGTTTTAACAGTCTTGTTTAAAGTCAGCATTTTGCAAATTCTATGGTCGTTATACAGATCTAGTTTGCCAGTACAACCTATCATTGGGTTAAATGCTATCCGGGGTGTTTCATACCAATTGTTAGACTGTTCTTGGTACTCTGATTTTGCCAACGAATAACTCAGTTTACCTGATCAAGGACTCAAGGTGAGTGTTACCGGTCGACTGGGGATGCGTACTCCTCTTAGGCACCTGATCGCAACTCTGTTATGTTCAGAGGTCCTTATTTGTCCATCTATCTATTTTGTATTGCTTATAGGAGTTATGGGATTGATCATTGTTCGTTATCTTACCCTTTTATGTGCATCTATTGATCTCTTTTTGGATACATTTATTCTGAATATGCATATGATGAAAATTGTAAGTGGTTTGACATGCTATATAAACTGTAATGTACATTTGTATAGTATATGAGCATTGATTAAATGTGACAAAAATCCATGTAATGCAATCATGTACAAACTAAATTCCTCTTTAAAATCACATGTGTAAATACCTTTCTGTGTTTCAAATAATAGAAAAAAATATAACATTTCATCAGTAAAGAGTGACAATATTTTATGATAGGGAAATTGAACAAAGCCTGAAATGACGCAATTCGATTTGTATTTTGTTGTTGTTGAAAGTGTGAAGTTGTTTTCTATTGATTATATTACATAAATATAACTATATAAATATCCCAATGTGAAATTTAAGGCACGTACACTTGTAGTATTAATTTACTTCAATTACCATTCCTTCAATTCGAAAATATTAAAACTATTATTATTATCTTTCATCGTGGCAAGTAATATAATTTTTCTTACAATACCTATGTATGAATAAAGAGTTCCAAACGTGTCCAAAATGTATAATTTGAAATCGAGGCCAAAACGTTTACTCCTATATATGAACAAAGCGTTCCCTCCGTGATGAGAACCGTTCATTCCCAATCGCAAAGCGTTCCGTTTCCGTTAGAAACCGTCCGTTTTCGCTGAAAACCGTTCCGTTTAAACCCATTAATTTTTTTCTAAACAAAACCGTTCAACGTTCGTTCACATTTTCACTGGTGTAATAGTACGCCTCAGGGTCTGTCAATAGAGACAGTAGTAGTGTGAGAATGAACATCATAAATCCCATTCTTTAACGTTGTTACACGATCGTAGCTCAGTTCTCAAAATGATAAAGATATATTAATTCACCTTTATTGATCAACGCTACAATTATGCTATACATGTATTATAATATATGAAAATGAAAACCGTTATTTGGATTTAATTACATCTGCTGGAGCAAAATCATATGATCTGCTTTTGTATTATTATGAGGCTTCCGCGTTTAAAATACACTAGGAAAATATATACAATATCAGTATGAGAATAGACAAATATATCTACAATATATCGTTTTATCGCATAAATAATCATTCTGATTGACATTTCAAGTGCAACAATCGACTATCGACAAAATGCGCGATCTGATATACTTTTGAAATGTAATTGAAAGTTCATTGCATTACACATTACATAGCATACTGATACTAAACAAATGGTTGAAAAAAATATTTATTTATATTGGATTTATGAATTCAAAAATACAGTAGTATAAGCACACAACATATCAATCAATTTTAGAAAACGTATCTAAGTTATGTATTGCATTTTGTCATCAATATTTCAGAAAACATTGATCTGGTCTGTATATCTTTCATGCAATACTGAACGGAAGTGGCAGGAATAGCTAGGTATCTCATTGTTGTATTAGATATCTACAATTATTGTCTTTCCAGAATTTTACAACACTATCATGCATATCAATACATGGCTCAGACAGATATGTATCAATTCCTGACACTCCAGACTTATCTCGAATTATCTCACTGGTTGACTGAGACATAAATCTAAAGAAATCTTTCTAAGCTCTCTTTGGCGGAAGTAATTGTTCTTCATCGGCTTCTTCATTATTATAATTTTTCCTGAGATAGAACTGCATATTTCAATGTTTCGTTTTTACTAGCTATTGATTTAATGAGGCTAACACCGCCTTATCTAGAATTTTGGATTTAATACTGCAGCTAAAATGAAATACCGATCTTCAAACACAGAAAGTAGCAATGAAAAAGATTATTTCAATGCGCTCATCATTTTGTTATTGTACAATAAAGATAAAATATTTGCATGTACTTGGTGTTTAAGTTCAAGAATGAACGGAATAGTAATGCTAACACTTTCATTTCCTTGTATCAGAAGTGTTTCGTATTCAAATGGGTCGAGGATGGATGTTAATTAAGTCATTAAATATATTACGCTCATATGATGCAAGGAACTACTTATATTGTTGAGTTTCTCTTCAAGACGGACCTGGTCATTTTCAGCTGAGAGTTCCACTTGATTGCATTTGAGCCCTGTTATCTTCATTCATATTATAAATACTCTGATGCATGAATTGATCTCCTGACAAAGTCAACAATTTGAGATGCTTTGGCAATTATATTGTTTAAATGAAAAGAACAATTCTTCAAACCATTCTTAAGCACTAATTACAGGGAGTGCACATTTAGAATGTTTGGCAAGTGTTCAATATTATCTTCCTTGTCCTCATTTTCTGTGTCATCTATTAAAGGTGAAGATAACGACCGGTGATCAATCTCATATAAACAATACAAAATAGATAGTTAGACAAACACCAGATATGGGATCAGGTGCCTAGGAGGAGGAGGCATCCCCTTATTGTTGCCCCATACATTAGCATTATCTTCAGACTCATCTTCATTGTCAAAATGAAAACCAGGCCAGATAATATATATATATATATATATATATATATATATATATATATATACCATATTTGAGTGATTTTCACTAACTATGGTGCACATTTTGTTTGCAATATGAAACTCCAAGTGTTTGTTTATAATCTCCTCGGGTCTTTTCTGCAGAATGTTTCTCTTTAAACAGTTTGCAGCACAGTGTTACAGAATAAAGTTTCCAATATATAATGAAATAGCAAGTAATTCCTATGAAAGCTTCCATCTGTCTATATGGCGGCAAATCCATAGTTAAACATATGCTTTTGGTTTGAGAAAGTGGAATTTTAAGATTCCTTTTCACCTCCATATATTTCTCACGAATGATTTGTTTGAAAGACATTTATGACTGGGCATCTGGTATCAGGGGTCGGTACAACTTTCCAACAATTCTTCTAAAATTTGAACTTTCAACAATTGGAAAAAGTAAAATATCTCCAGCTTTAAAATATAGCAGTGCTGATGTTGTCAGCTTTGTTTTCCATCACTAGTACTATAGTTGGTATCATTAACTGGCTAAAAAAAAGGCGAATATAACGAACAGTGATCAATCTCATAACTCCTATAAGCAATACAAAATAGATAGTTGGGCAAACACGGACCCCTGGACACACCAGGGGTAGAATCAGGTGCCTAGGAGGAGTAAGCATACCCTGTCAACCGGTTACACATGTCGTGAGCCCTATATCCTGACCAGGTAAACGGAGTTATCCATAGTCAAAATCAGTGTGGCAAGAACGGCCTAACAATCGGTATGAAACACGTCAGAAAACATTTGACCCAATGATAGGTTGTATTAACGAACTAGATTGCTATAATGACCATACAATTTGCAAAATGTTATCTTCAATCGAGACTGTTGAAATCATTGTACCATTAACTTGTTTGTCAGTAGCTTGCCTCGATTTAACAACTGAATATACGCAGAGTGAATTATGTTTTATATGAATATAGAAACATATTAGTTAACAAAGTACCACGATTCATACTAATAGGAATTCCACCAGACTATTGGAAAACTTCATCACCGAAGACCACGGAGATATTGTCAAAGAGAAACTAGCATATGTTTTATTTCAACTTCAGAGTACTTGTGCGTGGAATCAGAGATTTTTTGGATGAATGATCACTAGATAAGAATATTTCCCTTTTCCATTTTTGTTGAACGTATTTGTTCATTGGCTCTGACAAATATGCCCATGGGTCTGTGTTTGCCCAACTCTTTATTTTGTATTGCTTATAGGAGTTATGGGATTGATAATGTTCATTATCTTCAACTTTCACTCAGATAGAAAGAACAATTTCTGAAAACAGTTCACAATAGTCTGCGTTGAAACCTTACAAATAACCCTAGGGAAACATTCAATAAATATCTGTGTTGGTTTACCATATTATTTATATTAGAACTAAAATGTTGTTCATTAAATGCGTTTAACTGTTAAAGACAATATCCATGAATTTAATCATTTTGTTCATAAGGTATAAAAGTCAATGACTAATATAATGAATTGATCTAAACCTCCAAAATATCATCAACTATTTGACGTAATGTAAATGTGATGGCATATACTGGAATGAGCAAAAGTATTTATTTACAAGTAATTTATTATATTAACATTTCTTGCAATGAAAATATACCCATTACACCCCATTACAGTTAAATTGGATGTCCTTACATTGCCATTACATATTATCATTACCCAATGTCTGGCTACACTAATGAAATATATCAAAATGTATAAAACTGAAAACTACTAACGAATCTCTTGGTCTTAATTCCATCTCCTGGAACAATGGAAAAGCATCTTGCTGTGACCTTTTATTCCTCATTTATATATGTCGACGACATTTCATTGATCAATTCTCAATATAGTCTTTTTTTAAAACCAACATTTTGCTAATTTTATTATTGTCATAATGATAAAATTCGCAAATACGACCTACTACTTTGTCGAATTCTGTCTGACGTATTTCATAGCTATATATACCGGTCTTTACATTCTGCTTTTGACTACAGTTACATGTAACTCCGTTTACCTGATAAAGATATAGGTCTCATGGTGGTTGTGATCAGTAAACACGGGGTTCTAATTCTTCCTCAGCACCTGATCATATCTTTGGTATGTCTAGTTGTCCGTGTTTGTCATTTGTTTTACTATGGAATTTATGAAATTGTTCGCTATGCATTATCATCACTTGTTCATAGACCATATGCAATAAATAATTGTCAATAAGTCAAACGTCAGTTGGGATATACATTCACAATTTATCTAAAAAAAAATAAAATTATGTTGAAAAATTCGAATTTACTTGCATTTACCAGATAAATATGCAATAATGCCAAATTTATAGTTACCTTCTTGGAGGTGTTTCAATATATATTAAACTACATATGAATTAAATTGAAGAATTATGTAGGTCATTCACCTTGCACCATACAAACAGAATCAAATTACAGATTTGACTATGCACAACAAATTCACTATCCTCATTATGTTTACTCGTTTTTAAACCTCATGGAAGTGTCCGTATTTTGACATTCATAGAGAAGCGTTTTTGAAGCCATCGATATAGATTCGTATTGTCTCTTACCTAAGTTTTCGACCTCGCAACCCCAAAAGTAGTGGATAATTGATGAGCATGTGTAGCATTACAACGAATCTACATTCCATACTAATCACTTTGGGATCATTAGATTTCCGACGTTTTTGCATTTGGTATATTTACAAAATGTAATGATAAACAAATATTCACAAACGCAATTTAATTCGTAGTAATGTAAGTATGAACGCATATCTACTTGGTAGATATACAGTGTATAAGAATGTTGACAGAGGTGAGAGGAAAACGTAAATGTAAGAAAGAAGTTTCATTTTAGGAATGAACTGTGAAAGGTGGAAATAACGAACAGTGATTAATCTCATAAATCAAGAATAGAGAGTTGGGCAAACACGGGCCCCTAAGTGTGATGCTGAACACCGGAATGTGTTATCCTTATTTCTTAAATGAACCTAGAAATCACTTTTAACGACAACATCAATACGCTGGTAGAAACCATTGAACGCAGTGTATAGATCCCAATATATTTTTTAAAGGCGTGTCTTCAAACACTGACTATTTATATCCTTTGTTAAAATTAAAAATACGTGTCTTATAACGCTGATGTTTTTATATCACATGTATTTGTTAAGTGCGGAATTTCACTTTAGAAAAAAAATATTTCCATAATGCAATAACGCAATTAATATAGCTCTATAACAACTATTTAACGTTGTTAACATGTGTTATACTTTCTAAGATGCTTCGAATAACTTACAGATCACAAGTGTCCGTGGGGATGTTAGTCGGTACTCTGCTCAGCCCTCTATAACCACAATATACATAAGTCCCATTACAGTAAGATGTCTGTTCACAGTAACACTCGTCAGGACAGGCGTCCGTCCCCTGGCTGTAAAGCACATGGAACACGACAGACATCCAAACCACCAGCCGCATAGTTATTACATATGTATGTAATGGACAGTTCTATCTATCTATTCTCATTAAAGTATAACTATTCAACTTCCGTGTTAATACAAGAGCTGAATCATTATGGACCCTGTCTCTAACGCAAGGCCATACGTCATTTGATCTCGTGTCAGCATGTGCATATTCGTATCCATTAAAACAAATATCGGGAATATCCAAGAAAATACTTGGAATTTTTGTCTTATAATAATTTGTGCAGTGGTAGATAGTAGATATTCAGCACTGGATAGGAATGATATAAAGGAATCAACCCATTCTCCTTCTCTATTCAGAATGTATGTTTGTAAATCTTTAGTGTTAAAACAGAGAGTAAAACTTGCACAATGAACATAAAATATTAAGGATTTACTGTATAGCAGGTTAAAAAAATCGCAATTTTTTCATTTCGCAACAAATCGCGGTCGGTTTAATTCACGGAAAAACAAATCTTAATACCCTGAACCCAATTTCGTATCAATATGAAATATTAATTCACTGAATATTGAATTTGTGGAAATTTTGTTTCAGCGAATATAGCGTAAATTACCTCCACGAGTTAATTTCGCGCTATTCAGTAATTATGTGCATTGAAATTGAACCGTCTTCAAGAAGTAACCAGACACGCACATAAAGAAAGCGACACAGATAGTCCGGAGTTAACGCTCACATCAATATAATTACTTAGTCTCTAAACATACAATGTGCTTTTGCGCTCTAAACATACAATGTGCTTTTGCGCTCTAAACATACAATGTGCTTTTGCGCTCTAAACATACAATGTGCTTTTGCGCTCTAAACATGCAATGTGCTTTAATTCATTTGAAGAAAAATGACTTTGTATTCGTCCAGGTTTTACAACAGTAACAAAGCAAATTGGGTGTTTCATTTGTTAAACACGAAATGTTAAAGATATCACCTCAAATTATGACAGTATCCAGGTGTTTTAATATTTAGAATGAAGTAGCATGTATAAATATACATACAGATCGATAGATAGATGTACATTCATTGCTATACACACAGACTCAGACATTTAATGCAACAATTCTCTCTCTCTCTCTCTCTCTCTCTCTCTCTCTCTCTCTCTCTCTCTCTTATATAATTGTTTATCACAGTATTATTTCTTTTTCAGGAATGAAGGTAATTTTTGCTTATGTTATATGCTATGAAGTAACTTAGGACACTCTGTCTATCATAAACTGCATCGTAACCCTATTCGAGAATCTCAGAAAGTATGATATTAAACGTTAAATTGACTGTTATTCTACATTGTAACGGACGGAAGTGCAATATCAAAAATTAAATATATCACAATATGTCAACAAAGCGCAATTAGCTAAATTGTCGAAAATGATTGTTATGGAAACCACGGATATATGTACTTTTATTGTAGTGTCTGAAAGTACTCGGAACTTATTAATCTCTTCACTATGGACGTTGTACATGTAATCCGAATGTGTTATACCAATCAAAGCTTCATTAAAATTGTTTCAATGAAGTTAATAAGAAGCAAATGCAATAGACTTGAAATTCATGTCTGATATCCAATATTCTAATTTATTTTCAATTCTACGTCATTCTTAAAACGGGCAAACGGATATATTTGTTTATAACATTTAACACTGCAGTTGAAATTCAGCATTTTGCAAAATGTCTGACCTTTAAGCATTCTGATTTACCAATACACCATACTATTGGGTAAAACACTGTCACATATTTCATACCCATTGAGGCAATTCTTTGCACACTGATGTTGATTACGGATAACTCCGTATACCTGATTAAAATATAGGGATTACGGTGGGTGTGAACAGTCGACAGGAGCTCTAAGATTGATAAATCTTGGTTATTTTCACCTTTCATTGAAACATCATCTGTTTGAACATGTAAACTTGTGGTATATCCTCCAGGTTTGTGTTAGTTATTTCATTATAAATGTTTACCATACAATATGCGGGGTTGAGTTGGATCCGTGTTATTTTCGCCTTTCTGTATTTGTTGAAGGTTTTACCCCTTTTAAATTTTTATCACAAACGATAAGAGGAAAAGCAGATTTGCCCAGTTTTAAATTTGCCCATTGACAACGAAGGCAAAAGAGGCCAAATTTAAAAGAGGCAAAAATGCGTTTCTTAAAACTTCAAAAACAATATCATATGGTAAATATATCTTATGTATGCTAGGTTATTCCATCGAATTCCGTTTGATAATATTTGAAATAACAAGGGTTGTTTATAAGTTAAAATGGGATACGATGGGAAATGTCGTTATGTGGCGTAATTACTTATGACTGTCGACTTACTTATTTTCTCCAGCTCTGTTGTTTTGATGCATGTATAAGATATGTTTAGTGTTTTCTTATAGTATATAGCATTCGTGAAAAGAAATGCACACAGTCAAATGATCATGAGATTTTTTTCTTAGATAAGAATTCACAATTCATATTATTTTCATCCAATCTGAAATGACAGTTAGCACTTATTTGATGATTTAAACATGCTAGGATCAAACTATTGAGTATTGTTGATAAGAGTAAAAGTGTTGCAGGCAACAGAATTAATACCACTACACATCAAGATAAATGGTTAAATGTAGCGTCCCAGGTCTTTGTACATATCCTATCCATGCAATTTTATGAAATACCAATATTTTATTGCACCTCGGATTCGCACAATTCAATGTCATTTTTTTCACCGTCGAGGATACCATCGTTTTTCCTCAAATACAGAGTCACTATTGATTGTTTCATTGGATGCAAAGTTCTCCAGACGTTACACTATCTGAAAAGATTATGTTCTGGGGTGAAAAATATATTCCTGATTTGAATGCCAGGGTTTGAGCTCCAAGTGATAACTCCGTTTACCTGATCAGGACATAGGGCTCACTGCGGGTGTGACCGGTCAACAAGGGATGCTTACCCCCCCCCCCGGCACCTGATCCCACCTCTCGTGTGTCCAGGGGTTCGTATATATAAAGCACAAACAAACACTTATAACACCCAACCTTACGTTTACCTCTAGGATCTAAACGATACATGTGATAATCGTTTATTATGCGCATTCAAATTGAAAGAAAAAGTAACCAGACACCTACATAAAGATGTCTTTAGACTTAAAGCGAAATGGATATAGTCCGTAGTTAATGCTCACATAAATATCATTACTTAGTCTCTAAACACACACTGTGCTTTCAGGAGTTCATTTTCAGGGGAAAAAATATTATATATAAAGCACTAAATAATCACAACTAGGTACTGGAAATGTTCAGGCTGGGGTGAATATTTTCAGTACCTAGTTGTGATTATTTAGTGCTTTATATATATATATATATATATATATATATATATATATATATATATCAGTATTATTTCTTGTTCAGGAATAAAGGTAATTTTTCCTTATTTTATATGCTATGAAGTAACGTAAGACACTCTGTCTAATATAAACTTCATTTCAACTTTTTTCGAGATTCTCAGAAAGTATAATATTGAATATCAAATTGACTGCTATTCTAAATTGTAACGGACGGAAATGCAGTTTCGAATATTAAACTTATGATATGTCAATAAAGCGCAATTAGCTAAATTGGTCGATAGGATTAACATGGAAACCCAGGATATATATATACTTATACTGTAGTGTATCAAGGTACACGAACTTTATTCATCTATTCACGACGGACGTTGTATTCCGAATGTTTTAATACCAATTGAAGCTTCATTAAAATTATGTTGACAGGAATTTGATAAAGGCAACTATAATAGAATTAAAATCGATGGCTGATATTCAGAGATATATCGCGTGCACACAAATTTACGGTTACCTCATTTCTATAAAGATCAGTTTCTTCAATCAAAGCGTAGAAACACGCTCATTTAGATTGATCGAATCGTCCTATTCAATTTGAATCGTACCTTAGAACAGTCAGCACTCTCATTTAAAGTCAGCATTTTGCAAAATTGATGGTCTTAAAACGTTCTGATTTATCGATATAATCTGCTATTAGCAAAAGTACTTTTTCCCATGTGTCATACCAATTGCGTCCGTTCTTTACAAACTGATGTTGAATACAAAATACTCCGTTTACCTGATCAAGACATAGGGATTGCGGGGGATGTGAACAACCGATAGGAGTTATGAAATTGATCTATGTTTATTATTTTCACTTTTTCATTGAAATATCATCTGTTTTTTATTGAAAATCTAAAATTGTGGTATATCCCCGAGGCTTTTCTCAATTTTTATTTCATTATATATATTTACTGTACAGTATGCAGGCTGTTTTCGAGCAGTGTTATTTTTGCCTTTCTGCATTTGCTGACTGGGTCACCCCTTTCAAATTCGTTTAGACACAGTTGCCAGAGTTGTGTCAAAAGGGAAAATTGTCCACTGACAACAAGGGCAAACGGGGCAAAAATAAAACGAGAGTAGAACATTCTCTGTGCGCAGTTCTTAAGCATCGTTTTGCTAAACATAATCATGTGGTAAATACATGCTATGTGTCCTTTAAGTTTCCGTGTTATGGTGTTTGCTTCATCGATCTTTTTTCATTTTGTTTTCATTTTCCAGGTTGTTTATCTGATATTGTCGTGTTGACATGGTGTGTGATAAACTGTCAGTAAACTTCATTGTGATGGAGTGATTTTTCACCTTTATTGATAATGCTTGTCATGATGATCACCACGAATTTCCGCTAACATACGAAAATTTGTGAAGGCGTTTATCGACTTCCCTCTTCCTGAAACACACAGCATCATCCAAATATCCGTCAACATAAATACATATTGGATATAACATTAAAACATTAAGTCATTTGACATAGAAATATACGGCTTCCTTTTTTCGTAACATAAATAATACACTTTCGTAAAATAAAAGTATATCTTTTCCTAGTTTTTTTTAAATGTTTAGAATAGATATTATATCCTCCCCTAGTGTTTGTTAAGGGTGTATACGATAGAAAGTGGATAAACCTAATCACATGGGTGTATACAGTGTGCAATTTTTACAATCATCTTAAACTGACATTGAATATCTCACAAAACTCTTTAAAACTTCAGATCTAGATTGATTTACATATAACAGCGTCGTACTCAGAGCTGACCATACTGGGTGGTTGTATTGGATACCCCAATCGACCACTCACTGTGGGACTGCAGAGTTCACACACTTCAGGACTCTATGATTGTAGAATTTATAACGTTTACCTAATCAGGATATAGGGCTCACGACGGGTGTGACCGGTCAACAGGGGATGATTACCCCTCCTAGGCACCTGATCCCATCTCTGGTGTGTCCAGGGGTTCGTGTTTGCTCAACTATCTATTTTGTATTGCTTGTAGGAGTTATGAGATTGATCACTGTTCGTTATCTTCGCCTTGCATCCAGGGGTCTGTGTTTGCCAAACTATCTATTTGATATTGCTTATGGGAGTTATGAGATTGATAACTGTTCGTTATCTTCACCTTGCATAATTCTAGTTCATGTACCTTCTATTTTTTCATTCCTAAGAGAATGGTTTGTTCACACCGGATGTTAACAACTGTAACACAGGCTCTGTAATTTTAATTCTTTTTTTTTTCGAGAGATCCACGATCCCCATTATTGAATGCTGAAAAGGTGGCGAAGGTATAGTCTTTACCCGCTGTTTTACTTTGTCCAGTATTCAATGCGGATACATCAGAGGTGGGATTAGGTGCCTAGCATGAATAAGCATCACCTTTTGACCGGTCACACCCGCCGTGAGCCCTATATCCTGATCAGTTAAACAGAGTTATCCACAGTCAAAAGTAGTGTGCCAAGAACGGCTTAACAAGCGGTTAAATAAAAAAAATGTTACTTTCTGCAACAAAATTCCAACGCAACAGTGTCCTAGGAAATTAACAAAATTTAAAATACATATATTGTTAGGTTTGTTTTCAAGAAGAAACCAATGGATTAAATGGAAAAAGGAACATTTTGTCCTGTTTTTGAAGTTATCGCACAGTCCCTAATTTAATATTTGTTTAATTGTCTCCGGTTACCAAAATATCATTACCAAAGCTTAGAAACATCATGTAATATAAGCAGGTGGATTGTAATATCACTATGCTGACATTTTCAATTTCTAAATTACTTATTCTCTGTCCCATAGTTGTCATTCTACACTTACACACATATATACATATCAAAAGCATTTGACTCAAATAGTGAAATGAACATTACATCCCTTCAAAGTATTCTCCGCAATTTGAAATACATAACTTCAATCTCGGAATCCATTTCTGAAATGTGTCAAGGTACGCTGATTTAGGTAGAACTCTGAGTCACTGACTGATGGCTGAGTCCAGAGATTTTCGAGACTTGTTACGACGACCAAATAAGAAATTTTGTTAAGTTTTGGAAAAAGGGAAAAGTCGCATGGAGCCAGATCTGGGGAATATGGTGGGTTTGGCAAGACGGTAACTTTATCCGACTTCTAATGGACAGTTCTGTTTCTCTACTCTCATTAGAATATAGCTATTTAACATTTCTTCCTTGTTAGTACAAGAGCTAAACCATTACGGACCCTGTCTCTAACGCAAGGACCTTGTAAACGCACCTCGTTTCATATCGTGTCAGCATGCGCGTTTTCGTGTACATTAAAACAAATATCTGGAATATCCCAGAAAATACTTGAAATTGCGGAATCATTTGTGTAGTGATAAATATTCAGCATTGGAAAGTATAGGATATAAAGGAATCAGCCCAGTCTCCTCCTCAGATTAGTTACAATGTGTGTTTGTTAATCCTAAAAGTTACAACATAGAGTAAAAATTGCGAAATCAACAGAAAAAAAGACTAAAGATAAATTATGCGCATTCAAATTGAATGAAGAAGTAATCAGACGCCTACATAAAGATATCTCTAGACTTAAAGCGACACTGATATAGTCCGTAGTTAACGTTCACAGAGATCTCTAAACACACACTGTGCTTTCAGGAGTTCATTTTCAGAAGAAAAAATATTCGTCCAGGTTTTACAACAGTAACAAAGTAAATTCGATCTTTCATTTGAATTTAGGTAACACTACACCATACACGGAGGTTTGAAAATATCAGCTCATATCATGACAGCATCCGGGTGTTTTAGTTGACATTTAGAATAAAGTAGCATGTATGAATAGACATATAGATCGATAAATGTATTTATAGTAATTGCTATACCTAAGAACACTGACACTTAATGCGATATATATATATATATATATATATATATATATATATATATATATATATATAAAGCACAAACAAACAATTATAACACCCAACCGTACGTTTACCCCTAGTATCTATATAAGCACTAAATTATCACAACTAGGTACTGGAAATTTTCAGGCTGGAGTGAAAATTTTCAGTATCTAGGTGTGATTATTTAGTGCTTTATATATATATATATATATATATATATATATATATATATATATATATCAGTATTATTTCTTGTTCAGGAACAAAGGTAATTTTTCCTTATTTTATATGCTTTGAAGTAACGTAAGACACTCTGTCTAATATAAACTTCATTTCAACTTTTTTCGAGAATGTCAGAAAGTGTAATATTGAATATCAAATTGACTGTTATTCTAAATTGCAACGGACATAAATGCAGTTTCTAATATTAAACGTATGATATGTCAACAAAGCGCAATTAGCTAAATTGGTCGATAGGATAAACATGGAAACCCAGGATATATATACTTATACTGTAGTGTCTCAAAGTACATGGATTTTATTCATTTATTCACGACGGACGTTGTATTCCGAATGTTTTAATACCAATTGAAGCTTCATTAAAATTCTGTTGACAGGAATTTGATAAAAGCAACTATAATAGAAATAAAGTCGATGGCTGATATTCAGAGATATATCGCGTGCACACAAATTTACGGTTACCTCATTTCTATAAAGGTCAGTTTCTTCAATCAAAGCGTAGAAACACGCTCATTTAGATTGATCAAATCGTCCAATTCAATTTGAATCGTACCTTAGAACAGTCAGCACTCTCATTTAAAGTCAGCATTTTGCAAATTTGATGGTCTTAAAACGTTCTGATTTATCGATATAATCTGCTATTAGGAAAAGTACTTTTTCCCATGTGTCATACCAATTGCGGCCGTTCTTTACACACTGAAGTTGACCACAAAATACTCCGTTTACCTGATCAAGACATAGGGATTGCGGGGGATGTGAACAGCCGATAGGAGTTATGAAATTGATCTCTGTTTATTATTTTCACTTTTTCATTGAAATATCATCTGTTTTTTATTGAAAATCTAAAATTGTGGTATATCCCCGAGGCTTTTCTCAGTTTTTATTTCGTTATATATATTTACTGTACAGTATGCAGACTGTTTTCGATCAGTGTTATTTTTGCCTTTCTGCATTTGCTGACCGGGTCGCCCCTTTCAAATTCGCTTAGACACAGTTGCCAGAGTTGTGTCAAAAGAGAAATTTGTCCACTGACAATAAGGGCAAAACGGGCAAAAATAAAACGAGAGCAAAACATTCTCTGTGTGCAGTTCTTAAGCATCGTTTTGCCAAACATAATCATGTGGTAAATACATGCTACGTGTATATGTACTTTAAGTTTCCGTGTTATGGTGTTTGCTTCATCAATCTTTTTCCATTTTGTTTTCATTTTCCAGGTTGTTTATCTGATGTTTTCGTGTTGACATGGTGTGTGATAAACTGTCAGTAAACTTCATTGTGATGGAGTGATCTTTCACCTTTATTGATAATGCTTGTCATGATGATAACCACGAATTTCCGCTAACATACGAAAAATTGTAAAGGCGTTTATCGACTTCCCTCTTCCTGAAACACACAGCATCATCCAAATATCCGTCAACATAAATACATATTAGATATAATATTAAAACATTAAGTCATTTGACATAGAAATATACGACTTCATTTTTTCGTAACATATATAATACACTTTCGTAAAATATATCTTTTCCTAGTTTTTGTTTGATATGTTTAGAATATATATTATATCCTCCCCTAGTGTTTGTTAAGGGTGTTTACGATAGAAAGATGATACATGTAGTCACATGGGTGTATACGGTGTGCAATTTTTACAAACATCTTAAACTGACATTGACTATCTCACAAAACTCTTTAAAACCTCATCATGGTCATGACGTCGTTCTATCAAAACTAACACCATCGTTAAAAATGTGTAATCATTGAAGAGCTTAACATACACGGTTTTGAATATTTTATAGCAAGCAGGACTTCGAAAAAGATCAGTCATGGTTATGGAATATGCCTTTTCCACGTATGTGTTTTGGGGTACTGTAGACATGAACAAAAAAGGTAATATCACTCAAAATATGTCACATTCTAGAGTCGGCTAACATTAAGTTCAAAATGACAAAAGAAATTTTCAACAGAAGACTCTGGGGAAAATCAGCTAATCCAATTGTACACCAAAGTCTGATTTCCCCCAAAGAAGACAAAATAACGAAAATAATACTACGTTTTAGGATGACAAATAAAAATGTAAAACAAAACCAGAGCAGAACGACGGCGAACAAATCAGGCCAAAATAACGTTATAAGATCACAAATAAACACAAATTATTGGCAATCATCTCTTTATCATGACACAGTATTACAAACGTGTAAAATAAACATCTAAACACATTACATAGCACCATTAACCCACATTGAGGACAGAAAGTTGGGGTGGTGGGTGTTTTAACATATTGATTTTTTTTATCCACTCTACAAATTGTGTTACATTGTAATTAAATTTCATGTATATGGAAAGGCTAACGCATGCAAAACACAAGCTATCGCAAGTCTTGCCAAGCCAGTGATTGGCTACAAAAACGTGAGGCCCCTAACGGGATACAGTTTTGCGTGATCCCAAATAGGATAATTGACACATATATACTCTATAAGCATACATGTTATTATGTTCCATAATATTGATTCTTTGTTACATCACTACCGTGCACTTAGTCAGAGAAAGCAGAAAAAACCTGTAATTTCAACAGATAGTGAGTTTACAGTTTTCACATTACATCATTCAGCGACAGAATCAGAGAATGGAGAGCTGCAACATACTGTGATATTACAAATCTCGAATTGAGTTTTCACATTATATGTAGGTAATAAAGTTGCGCACAATGGCTGCCGTGAATAAAACCGTCAATCTGTGATGTGATGAATCCTAAATGACTTGTTGTTTAAATAACCGGTGTGTGACACATGGTATGTTTGATGATTTCATTTTATCTATTAATTCCATAAAAACCATACTGCATTAACTAAACAGGTATTCATCGTCTGCAGTAGTATTTTGTGGGGACCTGCATACATGTTCACGAAAAACTCCTAAAATTTGTCGCAATATAGAACTTAGGAAAAAGTTAGGAACATCCCAAGGTCAACTTAGGACACGTCTTAGGATTTTTCTCGGCGATATCTTGGGAACATTTTAAGTTAGGACGTCTTCACTATTCATGGCCATTGCTATTCATTTATATTTTTTTATATATGCATATATTTGTGACATATTTCCGAATAGACAATTAAAATCTATACACATACAGGTAAAAAAAAAAGACAAATAATATTCATTTATATAAATTTAGAGATATCGTATATGCAATATAATTATGTTATAAACTAGAACATTGTAAGACCATTAACATATTTCAATAAAGTAAGAAAATATATGAGAAAGACACGGATATTATATGCGTTTGGCATGTACTAGTATGTTTTTTACAACTTTGATTATTAAAATAAAAAAGATAAACGGATATCGTGATACTCGAACCAATACAAGTGCGTTTCATATACTAGTATATTTATTTCCTTACTTTGAATAAGCATTCTAAAAATATACAGAGATCGTGATACTAGAACACACATATATGTTTCATATACTATTGTGTTTTCTTTTTAATGAATTCAATTCGAAACCACTGAGCCACGCATTACCTTTATAGAAATATTTAAAAATGGAACTAATATACCTTGACAAGCTGAAAGAATTATTTTAGCACACTAAAACTGATGTCTCCCTTTCCATTTTCCGAAGAAAAAAAATGTTCCAATTGTTTTTATTATTTGACCTTGACATAAAAAATCAAGGTAAAAAATCATCAAGAATGTCCAAAAACATTGTATAATCTTACCTTTACATAAAAGGTCAAAGTGAAAGGTCGTCAAAAATAGAACGTGACACACTGTCATATCATGGTATACCAACATATTAAACATCAAAGGCCTATGTCAAAAGGCAAAAATGTTATGGCCCGGACAAACTTTTACTGAGAAGCAGAAGACTAATACACACTAAACAATGTGTTCCCCTTCTGGGAAGAGGAGATATACTTACATGTACTCTCGTCAATGTCATAGATAGAAATGATTGGACAATCGTTATTCAAACAAAGGTTATACCAGTTTGTATTTGATTAGTGAGTTGTGTGGATTAGTATGTTATGAAAGGTGAAGATAACGAACAGTGAACGGCAAGAAGAAGAACCCAAATTTCTCAACTGAATACATTTAAGCAATCTAATGGGTTGTCGTATCTCTAAATATACTTTCAAGATTTCTATGAGTTCTTCATATCAATATCAAGATTGTCGCCATATTTATACAAACAGATTATGATGCCCTAAAGTTAGGATGAACGTATATCGAGGCCCAGATTTAGGAGAACTCAGAGAAACTGATTTAAGACCAGGACGTCTCCCACTACAGCTTCATCAGCACCACTTCAGATCTATATTGATTTACATATAAGAGCGTCGTACTCAGAGCTGACCATACTGGGTGGTTGTATTGGATACCCCAATCGACCATTCACTGTGGGACTGCAGAGTTCACACACTTCGGGACTCTATCATTTTAGAATTTTTAACGTTTACCTAATCAGGATATAGGGCTCACGACGGGCGTGACCGGTCGACAGGGGGTGCTTACTCCTCCTATGCACCTGATCCCACCTCTAGTGTGTTCAGGGGCCTGTGTTTGCCCAACTATATATTTTGTATTGCTTATAGAAGTTATGAAATTGATCACTGTTCGTTATCTTCACCTTCCATCAATCACCGCGGGAATTTGCGTAATTGAATATGATACTGAAGATTTACCGCGGAACAATGCAGGGTTCATACCATTAAATACTAAATGTGGAATTCAGCAGGGTTTTCAGTGTAACCATTGGTATTTTGTCAACTTAGCTTTAAACGAACTTTAAACATAAATTATCATGATTTGTTATGTCGAAATACAAGAGGAGTCTGGAAGGGTTAATATTTTTTCCGGTTTCCTTTAATACGGTATGACTTTAAGATACAAACGTCTCCAGATATAGATTGATCACTGTTTGTTATCTTCACCTTTCATAATCATTGCAGTATAATGTTGTGATGACCATATAAAGCACTAGAAACTGCACTACAACACTGTACATGCACTACATTTAACAAAGTACCATATATCTTACATTGGTTCTACAACCAGCAATCCTGTGGGATTCCGGGGTAAAATATGTCCTTAGCACCCCTTGCGTGTCGTAAGAGGTGACTAAATGGGACAGACCTTCGGATAAGACTGCAAAAGCCGAGGCTGCGTGTCACAGCAGGTGTTTTACGATAAAGATTCATCCCTGCTGAAAGGCCGTAAGCATCGTAATAGGCCTAAATTTTCAGGCCTTCAACAGAAACAGTAACCTCTGCATCTGAGTGAAAGATTCGCAAGCAGAGCGTAAAACAATATACAACAAACAACAAGCCATTATGATTAATCAAATCACAAACTTCTATCATTTATCAGATTTTAAGTTTGATATTTCATGCTAACGTTTATGGCCACAGAAAATATCGTATATGTTTCAAAAAGTGTTTATTTCTAATAAGATTAACTTATAAAATCTTAAAAGATGTCATTTTTATTCCTTTGATAAATAAATGAAATATAGAAGGGGAATATTTCATTCATTTGCTATTGTCAAACTGATAGGAAATGATCTTTGAAAGATGAAATTATCTTTAACCTTTCAAAGTGGTTCAAAGTGGTTTTCACCATACACGTAAACAAATACGACAATAATTCATTGTAAGAATAATGTACTAGTTTTATGCATACGAAAGATACCCCTAACCGCCAGAACTCCAAAAAAAAGACCATTGTTGCGAAATAGCATTGTTCCATTTATCTGATCAAGATATAGGAATCATGGCAGATGTCACCGGTCAACAGGGAATGCTTACGCCTTCTACACACCTTATTCCCATTTGGTATGTCCAGGGTTTGTGCTGTCCCTTATTTAGTGTTCTTTCTATGATCACTGTCAGTTATCCTCACTTGATCACAATCATGTGCGATGAATCAGTATGATTTCAATATATTTTCGTCACTGTATCCTATACAATGTTAGAAAGCCTCAGAAACATTGCCCTATTTAGAACATACCTGCTTCCACCTCTGGTTCGTGTTTCCCTTCTCATAATTTCGCATTCTTTGTGGGATATCAGCTATTGGTCATTTGTCGTTATATTTTTTTAGATTACGGCATATATTTCAACTGTGGTGATCAGACAATGAACGCCTTCAATGTTTCACGTCGTTACGTACCCAGATAGGTTTTGAACTTGGGCTCACTGGTCAGCAGTCAGCTTATACGCCGATTCAGGCGTGGTACAAAGGCAGATCACAGTGTTAAACGGAAAATCAAGATAGTCACTGGATTTTCCAACACCTTTTATCACTGTCCACAAAATGGAGTGCATACTCGTAATTTAGTTTCACTACAAATCGATGATCAAACTCAAAGCAGTGCAATACCAGTGAGAATAACGCAATGTCCTGCTATACATCGTTACCGTTTCTTGACATCTGAACATTTAACACATTCAAAAGTTGTGCCCATTATACGAGAGACTCGGATAATCCATAATTTAAAGCTATATACTTTGAATTGTAGATCAGTCAAGAACAAGGCTCTTTCAGTTTCTGATCTTATAATTTCGAACAATATAGATCTTACTGCATAAACTGAAACATGGTTGGGAACCGACATAGCTAGCATTGTGCTAGGTGATCTGGTACCAGAGGGTTATGACATATTTAACATTCCTAGGAAGATACGAGGTGGAGGTATCGCTCTGATATACAATAAGACTATTAGTGTGAGATTATTAACATCTGACTTGACTTTTACACAATTCGAACACCTAGAATGTGTTATAATGTCTCAAAACACGAAACTGCACCTCTGTATCATCTATCGTCCACCCCCGTCGAAATCCAACAAGTTGTGTGTGTCCACTTTCTTTGAGGAATGGTCGCAGTACTTGTCTCTTCATGCTTTGTCATCTGAAGAGATTATCATCACAGGTGATCTCAACTTTCATCTGGATGTACAACAAGATACAAACTCACAGAGGTTTATACAGTCATTACATGAACATGGCTTGAAACAACTAGTTGATTAACCAACCCATGTCCGAGGGCATATTCTCGATGTAGTTGTCACTCGCGAAAACAGTCGTCTTCTACAGGCAAACCCAATCGTTGATGATAAGTATATCTGGGATTCTAAAGGTATTGCGTCCTGTGATCATAGAGGTATAACATCGCTGATTAACTCAACTAAACCACTGAAACAACAGAAAACCGTATCGATCAGAAATCACCGGAATATTGATGTTGGTGATTTTGAGAAAGACATAGCGTCCGCACTAAAGGTGACAAACGAACTTTGTTTAGATGGTATTGTTGACTTATATTACGAGGGTGTAAAAGCGATCATCGAAAAACATGCAAAAAATATGTTCGGCGCTTCAGGTCAGTGAGCAATGAGGGTTCTTTTGTGTACCGTACCTACTGTGACATGGGACATCAGATTTTAATGTGGGTCTTTGTCCTGGATTTTTCGGGTTTAGGTAGCTTTTTTTCTGGAATTGATAAATTAATGAATGTTAATTTGCCCTACTGAATAAAAGCAACTTAATTCAGGATATCCATATAAATTTTCATTACAGACACTACTGAAGTCATATACCCCTATGTAGATCTTTATGAAATTTATTGGAAACAGTTATCTGTCGTTATTATAAAAGAAAAAGAAGAATTTGTTTTAATTACATTTATTTATCAGCAAACATGTCAATAACTAACACATATGTCATTTTCAATATGTTCATCAAGTTTTAGAATAATAAGTACAAAGTTATTGAATTAGCGTTATTCTCCAAAATGTTTAAAAAAAACGAACAAATATGGACATAATTTCCTTATACAAGGTTTACATATCATGTATTCTGTTTATAGTAATAGATGTACATCTGTTATAGTTATTCATGAGAAAATCCATACCTCTCCATAATAATTTCAAAGTTATAGCTTCTAGAGTATGTATACCCCCATAAAAAAACTGAAGTCTGGAACCATACAGCTGAGCTATTCAAAATCACTCATGGATTAAAATTTGAAGTAATTCCACAAAAAGACGCAGATAATGATTCCTTATCACCTTGGTAAAGTGTTTGTGAAAAATAAAGGAAATCTATCGCATAAGAGACTTGATAAATAATTTAATGAAAACAGTTGTTGTCCTTGAATTCAATATTTTGAAACATATCATTGACTTTTCAAATATAGCTAAGACTTTTGAAATATTTATGGCTAACAATGAAGCAATCAACAAGGATAATTTGATTTGAATTTGCACGTTTCTTGCATAAATGAGGATATTTGAAATGTCCCGAGGATAATCGTGTGTTTATGATATCTTTCTCGGTAGTTCTCACCTGCATGTATATAAACTGTGACATTCTTAAGTCTTATGATATATGTTCTCGATATGTACATATGTTAAAGAGAGCACCATAGTGTAAACTAGTTTGTATAACTAATTGTACAATGCTGTATAAATAAAGAATGTTATTATTATAGGGGTAATTCGGGGTAACAAAAGAAAATATATTATATGCAACATTTTTCGTGAGTACTCAGAAGTTGAAATTGAAAAGATATACATGCGTTCTCCATTGACAATATATCCGTGATGTTTGGTGATCAAGTATTTCGACAGTTTTTTTTTTTAGTTTACCATAGTTTATCAGTTTTAAAGACAAGGGAATATATATATATATATATATATATATATATATATATATATATGGATTATGTTTCAAATTTAAGACATACTTTACAAGGAATTACAGATATGTACATTTTTTGTTTGTTCTATTTAACGCAAATCCTTTAGTATGTAAAGTGTGACGTTAAAATGACGTTAACAGAAATACAAGAAGTGACAAACTCACATATCTGTGTAGCAAAATCGTATATATATTATATGCATACAAAACAACACATTTCAATGCTTCAAATCAATATGAAAAACGCCATATCATTAAATCAATCTAAAGACATCATCTAGATAAAATCATCTGTAGATGAAATCATGGTACAGTACCCGCAACGTTATCCTTGACATTCCTATCGTGTTCTATCGTGCGTGTATCCTATCGTATTGTGCGTGTATCCTATCGTATCGTGTTTTGCGTTTATCAGGTTTTCCGTTTTCTATCGTGTTTTGTTTTTATCAGGTATATCGTGTTTTGCGTGTATCAGGTTTTCCGTTTATTGATAAAATCGATTATCGGAAACTATCGGGATTGTATATCAAATCTAATGAAAAAGTACGATACTTTTCGAAAGCTTTGTTGGTTTTGTTAAAGAAGCTATTTTTAGGAATCGAGAGAAGACAATATATTTGAAGGATAACTTAAATCTGTCGATTTTAAGGCAGAAGAAGAACTATTTATCTGTCCCGAGAGGGTGAAAATTGATCACAATTTAATTCCAAGTAATATGAAAAGTAGGCAGTGGTTTGCCGAGCAAAGCGAGGACAGTAAATCTGAAAGCTCCTTCATGTACAGATCATAAACACTTGCTTGTCTAGAAACAATCATTTGTAATTAACACTAACAGAGACGTAGGAAATCCGATTTGAAAGGAAAAATCAGTAAAGTACGTTGTTTATTACATATATTTTAATAAAGGCTCGTTTTCTTCCGATTTTTTCCCACCTGTGTTGTATTTATATACCCACCATTGAAGTGCGTGTCTGTGTATCACCCGTGTTATGACTGCAAACATTCTCAGGTACATTGTATTTGACACATTTAGAAGATTAAGTTTTAAAAGGGTGCAAGGGTTGATACTGGAAATTAATACAGGGTTTGATGATTATTTGTATTTTTTTTTTACATACTAAATATAATTTTTTAAGCGTTTCAAAATTGTGAATTTAAAAAAAGCCGTGTTTTATTCATTTTTATCCCATAGATTATTTATTTTTGTTATTAAGATATCAATTCAAATACATATGTTCCAATTACTTATGGATATCAATTATCACTCCGTGTAGAAATATCTAACGTAAGAAGATTTGGTGTAATGCAGTGGATCTTTTTTTAAGCGGTCATGATGAAAATAATTGTAATTGTTGAATGACCAGTGAACTTAGAGCTTGATGCAAAATAACTCCCTCCTCGTTACACAAAAAATTTCCTTGGTTTATTTCACATTCAAGATAATAGACATTATAATTAGAGAGCTAATGAAGCATGATATCACTACATTATATTACATTTAATTAATCCCCAGAATGATTTATATATTAAACATTATACAATTTTAGAATCATTGGCTGGGGAAATTCATATAGATATCAAATAATGAATTAAATACCGTATACAGTTTAGTTTTCTGATTTTAGCTGTGATGGCGTAAAAAATTGAAATATTCTTTTTAATACGACCGTGTATTAAGAAATTATACGTTTTAGGTGTATAATGAATATTGAAATCCTTCAGTATTATTACCAAAATAATGTAATTATGTTATCGGTATCAAAATTTCGTTCTGTCTAAATTGATTCTGAATTTACAACATTTCTATCAGGTTTTCCGTTTATAGTGAAGATCGTTTATCGTGTTTTGTGTCCTATCGTATCAGGCGTGTATCCTATCCTATCGTACATGTATCGTGTTCTATCGTTTATCATGTCAAGAATAATGTTGCGGGAACTGTACTACAATTCAATAAGTGGAACTCGCAATGAATTGAAATTCCCACACCTAGAGATGAAATAATGGTACTATAAATCAATAAACAAAAGTCACCGCATCGTGTTTGCCCAACTATCTGTTTTGTATTGCTTATAGGAGTTATGAGATTGGTCACTGTTTGTTATATTCACCTTTCATGTGTACAGTGTGTGTTATACTATTATAACAGCTGTTTATGAGATTTATTATGATGGTTTGAATGCCCTCTGTTCATTCTAGATGAATCGATTTATTACAAATATCGGGAGAAATATCATGACGTAAAATGTGCATAGGGTTTATGATGTAATCACAACGTTAATATGCGTAGGTCTTATTTTGCTAACAAAACACCACTTGCCGGTACATCGAATTCTTTTTTCATGAATACATTATATTCATCATTTTCGGAGAAACAATGTTTCATTTCTTGTGAGCCGATTGTACAAGTTGTCCATTGAAAGAGTAATGCGGTGCTGTTGTTATAGATATGCCTTCAAGTACTTCTTAAATGGTATTTTTTTTCGATATCTGGAATAGTGATGTCCTTTTGTGTGGTGTTTCATGTCCTGGTACGTCTCTCTACGATGGTACCTGTCATATGTTGTGTTCATGGGACGAAGTTCGTGACTATATGTGACTCTGTGATGTGATTTTCCTGTTCGTGGATTTTCTGTGATGCACTGTTTGACCGTGACATTTTGTGTTATGAATAATTTTAGACTGCTTGAGTGTTAATGGTTTCATAGAATAAAGTTTTATTATACAGTAAATCATAGGTGTAAATCATGCATTGATTTGCAAAATACATACGATTTTAATGTATAGTGCTGCGGTTAAACTTGTCAGAATTTGAATATTCTACCAAAACATGGGGGGAGGGTGGAGTGGGGGTGGGGGCTTGATGTGATTTGGGAGTAAATTTTAGAAATTGCGGTCTGACTCGGGCTCCTGTGGTGTTGTACATGTACGTGTAATTTATCTGTTCCTTTTACCTGCCAAGGGGAACGTACGTGTTTCTTGGAGCGCAGCACTGTAGTTATAGCATTCGTCTAGTTTGTGTAAATTGTTTGTTATTCATCAGTTAATATCCTGTGTTTATAAGTTTTGTGTGGTGTTCAGTTTTTAAAACAATCTTTATTATTAAACACATGTATGTGTGTTCTTATGACATTTATTCTACAGCAAACCCCCGTTAATCAAAAACGTTAATTAGAAAAGTTTTTATGCTTAATAATATTTTTCAAATGACGAATCCCAACTATTATTTCCATCTGCCTTTTTTTTTTTTTTTTTTTTGGTCAGCATCGGTAATGAGAGTGCGGTAGGGGCGCTTGAGTCGAATCTGGAAAGTGAATTTGAAACTAGGAAAATGGAGGGGATGTTGTAGATGTTCTCTCCCTGTTTTACCTTCAACATTTTCTGAATTTCCGTTCTAATATATATATTAAAAAGCATGAAAATTTGGTTTGAACAACAACAAAAAATATTCTGTTTTCCTACCGTGTAGACCAATCGTAACCGAGGCAGATTTCTTCATAATCAGATGGTGCTTCCTCGAGTGGTCCAATAGTCGAAAGCCTAGTATTAATCTGGCAACAAAAACTTTAATCCAATGACTGGCAGATCTGTAGGGGTTAAAGGGATCGCAACCCCCTTTTTATTTGAATGAAAAAGGTCATTATTTCCCATTATTTTGGGGCTGTCGATCTCTGTTCCCTTCCTTTGGCATGAAAGGTACAAACTTTGGGAGTAATTCCCCCTCTCTCCCCCCCCCCCTTTCAAATTGTTATGGATCCACCGCTGAATGATATAAATATAGCAACAAAATATTGATGCTTACTAGCTTGATCAGGTACACGGAATTATCCGTAATCAAAATCAGTTTACCACGAACGACCTAACAATCGGTATGAAACACATCAGACAGCATTGACGAACTAGATAGTTTTAACGACCATATAATTTGCAAAATGCTGACTTCAATCGAGACGGTTGAAACCCCTGCACCATCAACCTGTTGTCTTTAGCCTGCCTCATGTTATAAAATTTAGAAATTCATTTCAAAATTAAGGATTATCTCCCTCATGAATAGTTCTTATCCTTAGACGAATTTGGCTCCCCCTTTTATTTTGGCACGCTGTTTTCGTATATAATACCTCTAAAACGTCATTGTTATTTCGGATCTCAAACATTTCGGTTGAGCATCACTGAAGAGACGTTATTTGTCGAAATGTACATCTGGTGCATCAAAATTAGTACCGTATAAGTTTTACATTATGACCCCTGGGTCGAGGCCTCTGCTGATGGACTGTTAGTCCCCAAGGGTCTATACAGCCCAGTAGCTAAGTACTTCGTTACTAGCTTGAAAATACTGATGTATATTTAATTGCTGCTATAAAATTTAGAAATTCATTTCAAAATTAAGGATTATCTCCCTAATGCATAGCTCTTATTCTTAGACGAATTTGACTCCACTTTTTTTGGGAACGCTTTTTGTTATTTCGGATTTTTATAATTATTTGTCGAAATGCGCATCTGGTGCATCAAAATAGGTACCGTATAAGTTTTACAGAATTACATACAGATTGTCTTCCTTATGCTGATAATAATAAATTATAATAGTTCGTTCGACGAGATATTGCGAAAATTAATCACAATACAAACTTAAATTAAAAAAAAGTCTAATTAATTAGTTAGGTAGTCGCGTGGTACGTTGACGTCACATACGCCCTTCTTCGATCAACTGATTGTGAAAGTAGTGTGAAATATTAAAAACTCGGCTTTTAAGGGCCTAATTTATTCACCCTGGGCAACATTTAAATTGATGTTGACACAAAGTCCGCGTTTTATATTTTTTTTGCCACTAGTGTATACAAATAGCGATGGTTATAACCAAATATAGCGAGGAAAGCGAGAATGAAATATCGGCAATATTGCGAGTAAAGCATTTTTATATAGGTCGCTGTCTGCACACCATTTGGTAAAGTTATTGCTTTATACATCTGTAATTAATTGGCACTATAATCAGTGCAATTATTATTTATTTTTGGATTAGACAAATTATGACACGTTACATTGTTGACAACTATAAATAGTACTAGCTACTGCCATGAATGAATTTCGGAAAGAAGAAAAGAAAAGAAAAAAAAACCCACACACAATTCCATAAAAAAAAATCAAATTTAAAGTGGAAATCACAATATTTTATATTAATAAAGCAATCTTGAAAAAATGCGAAAATTGCGATAGTAAATATGCATATCGCAAGATTTAAGTTTCATCACTTTCAAACTCGAAAACTATTTAATATCTTTCATTAAAAACACATTTAAAGTAGTTTTAGACAAGAAAAGAATTAATTTTGCTGACAACATGAAAAAGTTTAGAAACATACTTTGTGTTCTTTCACCCAGGTACTGGAGGTGGGTTAAAGTTAATACAGAATTAACACAGTGTTAACGCAAACTCGCTTTTGAATAACACTTAATCATATTGTTAAACTTAACACAGAAGTTAACACTGAGTTCACACCGTGTTAAAGTCCACTATCTTTCGAAAACCAGGCCCAGATCACGATATCGGTTCACAGTGGATATGACCGGCCAATATGTTTTCTTACTCCTCCTAAGTATCTGATCCCAACTTTGGTGTGTTTAAAGGCCCGCCTTCGCTCTTCTCTTAATTTTGTATCCCTTATGGGATTCATGAGATTGGTCACTGTCCGTTATCTTCTACTGTTTGTGTTTTATGTTTAGGTGAGTGAGAGATTTTGTTCCTGATATAAGGTATTTATTTTTTGGCATAGATGTTTTTATGACGAGAGGACCACCATTATTGTGAGGAACGCATGTAAATGAGTGTGGCCGGTCGACAGGGGATGCTTACCTGTCCAAGGCACCTGGACCTACCTATGGTATATTCAGAGGTCCGTATTTTCCAAACTTCTTATTTTGTATTCCTTGTAAGTGTTCTGTTTGACTCAATAGTTTTCGATCATCTAAATTCTAAACCATTATTGTATCAGTAAAGGTGATTGTGAGGAAATTTCATCGCTGCTACATATGTAATAACAAACGAATGAGCCAATGTATCTAAAATTTTATTACAGTTTGGATTATATTTTTAAAAGACTCATGTTTAATCCTGCAAAACGTGTAAACATTGTTCTGTGATATTCCAACAATGTAACAATATGATATATATAACCAGGGCTATATATATAATGCTCATATAAAGACATGGTAGAAAATTAGATATACCCATCAGGTCAAATGCGCTATTTAGCAATGTAACCAAAAATTTAAAAAATATGAATATTATATTTTTTCTAAGCAATGAATGTTTATCATGACGAATATTTAGACGGTTCATCCATGATCCACACTCTGATGTGTCCAGGGTTCCATGTTTGCCCAACTATCTAATTTGTATTGCTTGTGGGATTTATGAGATTGGTCACTGTTCGTTATTTTCAGCTTTCAAAGCTTCAAATTTGAGAAATGTAAATCTGCATAATGCTCCCCGTATGTAAAACAGTCATATACCTAGGTTTGATAATATGTGATTTCAAGAATGTACGGATCTAGATTTAAATACAGTTTTAATTGTGTATATTGTTTATGCAGTACATTAGATCGTCTCTTGTAGTTAGTTAACTGAAGCTTTGGTGTTTTCCGTCGCGTTGCATATAATTCAGTCATATCTCAGTGGTGATTAAAAATCCAAACTCTAAACAGGCGTTGAAAATTTCTATTAGCCGTGGCTTACTACTTCGAGTTTCATCTTTTCAAAACATTGGATAAATGAAAAAATCACAAATAAAACATGCATGATGGTTAAGTCCATGAGGAAACAAAGATTCAACCAATAATTTCGACTCCGCCATGCCTAAATAAAATATTTTATTCAAACAAAACGTAATTTTCTCGCAAGTTGACCACATATTATTACAACACGCATTTTATCTTTTATTTACGATGACAGCCAGTATATCGTGTATCGTCATATAGTTATCACATGTATACACTCCTCAACATATTGATAGCAATTAAGTTTAATATCTACATCTTAAATCGAGTGCACACAATTTTGTGTCCGTCCTGTTGGTTGGTTTCCTGTGGAATTAAATTTTTGTGGAGCAGATTATGGACGATACACCTCCTGTAATGTATTGCATTCAAAACTATTCATTGATGTATTCAATAAAATGAAACGATGTATGGTTCTATGATATCTTCAATCATAAATTGTACCGTGATCCGGGTTAGAATAGGTCCTCAGTATCCCTGCTTGTCGTAAGAGGCGACTAAACGGGGCGGTTCTTCGGATAAGACAACATAACCCGAGGCCCTGTGTCACAGCAGGTGTGACAGAATAAAGACCCCCTGCTCAAAGGTTGTAAGCTCCAACCATAGGCCTAAATTTTGAAGTCCTTCACCGGCATTGGTGACGTCTCCATCTGAGTAAGAAATTCTCAAGATGGACATAAAACAATTTACAATCAATCAATTGCCATGCAGATATTTAGTAAATGAGTTTACTGTGTTTGAACTGATCAGGTGTTTCCTCCGTATATTCTTGATTAGCATTGCTAATGGTTTACAATGATATGGTGATTGTTATTTTTCTGGTCATTTAGAACGAACGAGTTCTGAACGAAAATCAATGATCAATTGAAAGAGACGAACTGAGAATAAATACCATGAGAAAGTTTTGTCATCCTGTGGCACTTTTCAGTTTCAGTTCACCATAGGGAATGCGGGTTCTGCATCAACTACATCATTTGAGCTTGGGGTGAAAAACTCTACTATGAATACTTCTGAATCCTACTAGTTGCGGAGGTACTGATGAATTCTGATCATCCTTTGAAAGATCAGTGTTAGAATGTGCTTATAAAAAGGAAAATGATAAAAATCACATCAAATACGGACAAAATATACAAGTGTGGCTAGAATCTAAGTTCCGTGCAATAAGTGACACCTGCACAATCATCAACACCGTTGTTTAAATGTTTTAAACATGCATAATCAGGGGAAAAAAAACTCAAATGCATTTTTTTAAAATTCCAGTAGGGTTTCTTACATGGATTCTACGAAAATGAAAATGGGTGATGCCAAAACTCAGACCGGATAATGGACGGCTTGTGATGGTAGGTTGTCATAAAAAAACTTAAATCCACAAAAAGAACAAAAGAAAAAATAGATAGATTAAGAGAAAAGAATAAACCTACAAAAACCTAAGTCCAAAAAAAGACTAGAATTAGAAGTCAATTTTTCAAAGTTTAGTACATTTTTTCTGGCCACCAACTCGACAAAAGATTTAAAATGCCCATCCAATTAAAACAAAACCCCCCTTTGCTTAACTAGATCTATAAAGATAAATCATGTCCTCAACAATTTTTCTCCAAGCACAGGTTTTTTAAAACGAAAATGTGTTTGATTAAGCTAGATATTCTGAAGATAATTGAAATTGAAATCTGATTATACTTCAAATACTTGATATACATAATCATATATCATATCAAATTTAAAACAAACGGAAGTGATGTTTGAAAATGGTTTGCCTCTGTGATCGAATTATGCAAAGTGAAAGTTCATGCATGTACCGATATCCTGCGAATGTGTTAAACCCAAAAGAAGTACCGCGTTTTAGCAAACCCAACTAAAATAAGCCAACTTTCAAAATTTAAATTACATGATGGATTCATTGAACACTTTCCAACAAACCAAGCCATTGATGTATTGCAGACTGATAACAAATGCATGTGGTTCTCTGACATTCAGAAGTTTTTCTGTCACATTTGGGATTGGGCTGTAATGAGCTGGTTTCGAAAAACTGATGTGCTCATAATGGACCTACACTTTTCTGATCTGAATTGATATTAATTCAGATGATGTTGTCTTGCATCCATTATATCAGTTAAAACAATTGAATTAGATTTGATATTTCAAACGTAAAGATCTAACATCAACTACAAATTGGATTCGATTAAGATATTTTAAAAATATTTTTCATATCTAAAGCCGTTCTGATCTTCTTAATAAGTTACCCTATTCATGTTTGTCACATTTAGTATTAAATAACAACAAGCAATATGTAACGGAAAAACGCAAGTATCATAAAGATAGTTGGTGCTCGATTTACCTCGTGCTATCCAGTATTCATCATTTATACACCCTTCTCAACATATTGTCCTTGAAATATATTTGGGGATGGTGTAACCAGCAGAATTTGAAGTGATTCCATATCTTCCAAACAGGTTATGCTATAAGTAAATCAGTATAGAATTATGTCTGACAACACATCGATTGATTTTGATAACCAGTAGATTGATATCTTAGAACCATAAACAGGGTGGTATATTATTTTAAAAATGTTAATACTATACTTTTCATTATTTTTGAATGGTATTACATACTCGTATTTTTGGTTTAAATAAAAATTGAAACTTTGTAACAACACAATTTCTTAAATCCTGAAAAGTGGAATGTATTTTAACAGGAAAAAAAAACATACGACGGTATTTTTACGTATAGGTTAATGCCCGAGTACCTATCCATTCCATAAAAATAATGAAGTAATGGGACCGAGGCCTCGAAGGGTACATTGCTTGTAAGGATTGAACAGTACGATACTCGTACCCACTTAAATTGACCCACTTAAATTTCAGTATCTTATAGAAGACATATAATTTCTTTTATGCATTATGAATATACATCTTAATATTATATAAGCAAGGACGCTGTATATTTTTTTCATATAGAACATCTGTTTAATTACTTCAACAGATGTCATCAACGCCAGCGGCGTAGTGGATAGAGCTTCTGAATTATGTGCGGAATGTAGAATGCTCGAATCCCATCTGTGTGTCTGGATTTTAATCTGAAATGAAAATGTTCACGATATTTTGGTAAACTGTAAAAGCTCCATAGTGATAAAGAGGTATTGAAATTTGTACATACAGAAAATGATAAAAATCAACTCAACAGAACAATGTTATGTAGTTGTCTGAAAATCTGTATAATATGATGACACTACAGGTGGATTTTAAACTAAAATACTTGTACTTTTTTGTGATATCAAGTCACCATGAACTTAAAGGCATGAATTAGTATTATGCTTTATCAAAATGTTTAGCCACACTATAAATGACTAGAAATAGCTTATACATTCACTTTCATACAGTTGTATTATTTCTGAATTGATTGGCTTCCCAGATGAATATAAAATTGAGAATAAGACAAACGCGGACTACTGGAAACATCAGAAGTAGGATCAGATGCGTATGAGGATACCTGCCGTGTGTCTTATATCTTGACCATGTAAGCAAAGCAATCCATAGGCAAAATCAGTATATCAAGAACGGTGTAACAAACGGTATGAAAAACCGGCAACCCTAACCCGCCCGTCAGTATCTGGCACCGATCCAAAGAAAAAACCCACAGCAGACCACGCCATTGTTTACCCAACAGTCACATCTTCTTCTTTTCTGATGTCCTGAAATGTTCAAATACGATAATAGAAATAAATAATAAAATAATATTTAAAACTTACCGTATTACATGTTTGTGATTATTGTCGTCATTGTAATAAGTGTAATAAACATGAAAATAATGTGATTTTTTATTCGATCCCTCATCTCTCCAGACGTACAAAATACACCATCATAAACACATACCTTATAGACACCAAACAAAAGGTGAACTTGTACATAACAAGTAAACGTGTAACTTTTTACATAGTTACGTAAAGGATGTTTTGCTTTATAGCAGCCTATTCCATAGAGAGAGAAAATAGTTTTACTCACCAGAATTGACAAATGGAATATAAATACACACCAGAGTTGAATATATGGATATAAAGGCCCATCAGCGCTGAAGACAGGGATGCATGTCTACTACGGTCTCTAGGTAGCAGTGCATTGGTGAATCTTCCATGGTTTTATTGATTTGTGAGCTGTTCTAATTGATCACTTTTCATTTTATACAGTGTGTCCGTTTGATGGATTTCAATACATGAATGAAAAAAGTTCTTGCTGTTTTATAATATATATTACATTGCGGAAATTTATTTGAAATGTATAAAGGTATCATCATTTTTCCTAATCACATGACTATGCTACTTTTGAGACAATAACTAACAGTAAATTGTTGTACAAGTTGACCCCAGGTAAAAATCACAACTTTACAATTAATCAGGATCACGCAAAGATTCAGTTGACTCGTATTGTCAGCTGTATGAGAATGATGACTGTTTCCACGTTCTAATGACAACACCTTAATCAGCGGCATATCAAACAAGACAGATCTGAGTATGTAGACAGATGTCAGATGTCTGTAATGTTTAAAAGTCATTCGAAATCGCATCAAATTAGATCCTACTCACGGTACACACTGGTAAGTGGGACAAATTGTTAACATTAGAGATGTATCTGCACACACACACACACACACACACACACACACACACACACACACACATATATATATATATATATATATATATATATATATGCGCATGAATATGCATTTATAGGATATGTCATACTATTTGTAAATAACTACATAAAATAACAAACTTACTTCCGATGCCGAGGGCAATTTAGATATTGGACAATAATCCAATTTCTACACAAAGAGTTTACCTCGTGGATTGGAATTCTTCAAGCTTTAAAGCCATTTCAAATCGATGTTTTCAATGATGTTAGCGGCAAGAGATACAATGACATTCATTGCTGATAATTTCATGCATCAAGTGTCATTGACGTATACTGTAAATTGCTACTTTACAAATCAGTGTTCTATACAATGTTCAACATGTTTGGTACATGTTGAATACTTTCCAAATCCGGTTATTGTCGAAAAGACAGTTTCTGCATCAGTGGAAAAAAAAATTCTCTTTTAATATAGAAAACTTGACGAAGGAACAATTAGAACAAAGGCTAACTGTCCTAGGTTTTAAGCTACATGTACCACCAGTAATCACACAACCTTTGATTAAATTGATCCAAAATACGTACCAGGAACTCTTGTTTCCACGCGGATAGAACCGGTGGTGGAATCTGAAATGATACAGCTTTCATTAATCTGTGGAATATACATGTACAAATACTGTTAGGTGTATATTCATTTCGTTTTCGAATCAAAGACAAATAAACGTTACAATCATAGCTTCATTGTGCAGTCGTTTCTACATTGACATTGTAAATTAGTGCATTGGACTAGTAGGGCGTGTCCTATTTCGCTCCCTATAAAACATCCATTCGCATACCAAATCCAATAAAAACGTAATTTGTAAATACGTTTGTATATTTAGTGTAATTTTAGTGCTAGTGTTTTAGTAAAGCTTTAGCCATCTGATGTAAACCTTTTTGTTTGCCATGAGGTTGGGACATATCCTACCAAAAAAGGATGATCTAATTCTTCGCGTCGTTGGTAATTGCAACGATTAATTGATTAATCGTATCATGCTTAACGTCTCGCTCGATAATTTTTTCACTCATATGGGGACTTCACCTAGACCGGTCAAGGACTTCAAGTTTAGGCCTATACTCGGCGCTTATGGCCATTGAACAGTTAGGGTTCTTTAGCGTGCAACACCTACTGTGACACGGGGCATCCGTTTCTAAGGTCATGTCTGAGGACCCGTGACGTCATATTCATACCTGGTGCCGATCGTTTGGCGATGGAACTGTCACTACCGGTTTTAACGAATTAGGTTTGTCGCCACCGGAATTTGAACATTGGCCTTCAGCATGCTGGGGGAAAGCTAGAACCTTTTGGCAACCACGGCGGTTGTCATTGTAAGGAAGTAGAGTACTTCAAGCATATCCAATATTCGCGGGAAGGAGCCGAAATCATGTATCGGGGTAAGTTTTTGAAAAGTATTATATCGTTTGCATAGAAACAATTCAACTTACACACAATAACAAACATGGTCTGTCGCTTAAAGGGAGGTATGTCCGAGTATTATACAACTCTTTTTTTCTCACTCGAAAACCCCACCTGGAAATCTGACCGATGTATCTTGACAATGTATATACTACTCTGTGAAAATTGTTTTTATTCAACAGCACAATTACTTTGAATAATTACGTCTTCAATATACCATTGTTTTTACGGTAGCGACACTGTTTTCCATTGAATTATATAGATAATAATAGTGATTGACTTTACTCAGTGCAGAATTCAACTTAAAATAGACAGAATTTGTTGTTGTTCATTTGGATGATATAAATAATAAAGCGAAACAAAAACAAATGGAAAAAATTCTTTGAAAAAATATATGGGGTAATCGAGTTTGTTTTTTAAACAAAAAAGATGTCAAAGTTTGATAAAAACTATCAAATCAGCAGTTTTTAACAAATAACGTTACACATATTCGCGAAGTCATTTAACGATATTTACTTTTCATGCATCCCTTCAAAAAGAACTCAGATAACGTTATTGACTCCTAGTTTTGAAGGGGAAATCAAATATTTATGGACAAAATAATCAATTATTTTCAAAATAAATATCACAAAATGTCTTGATATATATAAATGTGTACATGTTTTGCGTTATATATCTTAACTGTGTTGCACGGCTAATAATTGAAATACTTTTAGTCTTTTATGATCACAGTAACAATGAATAAACTAATATAATAGTATAATGTTATTTTTGAATCTCATTATGATTAATTTTTGCAATTTCATATAGTTTAATCATGTCTCAATATGCTATTCTAACCAGAAATACTACTAAAGTTGTTTCTATTTTACAATATATTTATGTTTATTTAACACACACACCCTCCCCCGTCACGTACTCACTTTCCCAAGTCAAACAACTCCTCCAAAACATGAACGCGGTTTAAAAATATTATTATGTTTAGCTTGTATTGCACATTCACTTGAATCTTTTTCTAATTTTCACCCAACTTCATTCTCTTGTTCTTTTTACACTTAAAGTCTTGAGTCCGTTGCAGTGTTTGAAATAACCGTGAGCCCGACCGCACGAAACGCATACATTTTACAACGGGCGAAGACATTTCTTTATATAGACGTCCGATCGGAGATGATAAAATTCCCGCTAAATGAAATTTAGATGAATCAACTTCATTATTGTACCTGTAACAAAATGGACAAACCTCATCAATTTAGTACATTTTACTTCATTTTCTACCCTATATCAAATTTCAATAAAATATAATGTACTAGAAACGAATTAGGTAGTTCGTATTTCATTAGACGATATATACATGTAGTAATACATGTAAAAGTAATTTTTAAGAATGCAGTTATTTTCGCAGGGCTAGTTGGTCTTTGACAGGGCTAATAACTTTTACAAGCAGTCAGTCCTGCATGTTTAGCTAATTTTACAGCGAATTTCAAACACACCTTAAGTATGGCAGTTGTAAGTTTCAATTTTGCTAGAATACATACATTGTTTACTTGCTGTTCCCCTATACCGGTGTTAGAGAGCCAGACTCCCACAATAATGAGATTTCTCCCGAAAGTAAGGATTTAGAGTGAGCCTTTCCCCTGCGAAAGTCTGGCTCTAGAGTGAGCCTTCCCCCCGGAAGTTTAACTCTAGAGTGAACCTTCCCCCAGAAGATTTGCTCTAGAATAAACTGTACCTCTAGGGG
This sequence comes from Ostrea edulis, assembly GCF_947568905.1. NCBI lineage: Eukaryota > Metazoa > Mollusca > Bivalvia > Ostreida > Ostreidae > Ostrea > Ostrea edulis. Next base: position 27,291,687 of record NC_079173.1, read on the forward strand.
GGAAACTCACTCTAGAGCCGAAACATTCTCTTGAAGTCTCGCTCTAGAGGGACACTCCACTTTCATCCCCTTCTGCGCAAACTATGAATCTCTCTCTCTCTCTCTCTCTCTCTCTCTCTCTCTCTCTCTCTCTCTCTCTCTCTCATTCGCTCCTTATAAAACATTCATTCACAAGTCAAAACCAATAAACACTTTTTCCGTGGAGTAAATACGTTTGTATATTTAGTGTAGTGTTAGTGCTAGTGTTTTAGATTAACTTTTAGCCATGGCACGAGTAGGACCCGACCTGACGACGCCCTGCTTATGAAGCAAATTATCTACCACTGGGCTACCGCGACTGATCACTGAACCTAGGATTTGTATTGATTAAGTATATGTAATATAATTTTTGGTAAAGTCTATCCTTTTTTAGATATAGATTTGTTTTATTGCTCTAACAAATACACATCACTTTTCATATAGGCGCACCCATACATACCGTACCCTCCCCTCAAGATTAAGTTGTTTACCTTTCATGTTTCTAACAATGAAAAGACGTCATAAAATCCATCAACATTATACAATTCATTGCATTGTAGCGAGGGAGATATAAAGATTTATTTACCCAATTTTTCTTGGGTGAATAATTCTTCACATCTCCCGAACATTCATTAAATAAATTGTTTATCATACCGAAACAAAGTAAGACTACAAAATGCATTCAAAATTGGAGCCCGGTCACCTATACATTGTATGTAGGTGTGGTCGTCCTAACGGTAACACCGCGCCGTCAACGTATTAGTAGGTAAAGACAACGAAATATAGTGATGTATTTCTATTCTCCATGAATGCTGATTTACTTGCTTGCTTTTGTATAAGCCAAAATCAGACGATTTAACTGTGTATCAGAGACCCGCACATTATGTAGCTTACGGACTATGAAAATAGAATGACTCGGCCTTATTGTGACATCACAATATAATATGTCTACCTTGACGTAAAATGTATGGAAAATGCACGAGGCTACCGAGGGGGTGAAATATGATGGGGATATATAATGTTTGGGAGACAAGTGATTGTCTTAACCAGTCAGATTAGGCGTGGCATAGAATTCTCATACTGCGCTATAAAAATCACTTTAGCAGGTCAAGAGCTGATAAATCCTGCAATATACGCCACTTGAGATGAATGATGTATATTGAGTTTCTTATGGTCTCTATAACGCATATAGTTGGATTAGACTCTAGAATATATGGTTTATGATATATGAATTCAACGATTACATATATTCAGATTAGTACATGTACATGAAAGGTGAAGATAACGAATAGTGGAACTGATATACATTGATGAAATATATCAGGGAACAAATTTGTTGTGGAGACCAGACCGGTGTCTGTTATCCCGAGGGTAAATGCTATACCTGAATCACAAATTACTTCTTGAAGTTTCAGGTCCTTCAGCAATGTTTTTCTTAGAGTCACAGGGCTGTGACAGGAAGGACGGGAAATCCACTGTAATCGTCTTCTTTTCACCAAGAGAACAATGTCGACTAATGGACAATTGCAAATTAGAGGGTTTCCATATAATCCACTGAAAAAGACAAATATCATGTATTGATTAAAGAGACAAGATTGTATTATAACCATGTGATAGAAAATTGAAACACTGCTATACTTTGTTGCATTTGCCGGGGGAGGTGCAGTGATAACATTATCATGATATGTGTCCTTTCATTGAGTAATCTATTCCACATTCGTTTGAAAGTGTGTATACTATATACCAATTCAAGATCCAATGTATGTGCGTGTGGTTACGATATAACACAATGGTGAAGTAAAGCTACCTCCACATGGCCAGGAGTCCCTGCTTACGTTTTTTATTTTGTATTAATTACAGGAACATTGAGATTGATCACTGTTCGTTATGTTCACCTTTCCATTCATTGTGAATATTCTCGGAAAATATCGCTTACTGTGTCATTTAAAAAATGTTGTTAAACTTTGATATTTCGTTATATTTTACTAACAACAGAATCACAATTTTGAACCTAAGGGAAGTTCACAATGTCTATTAAGTATGATGTCGGAGTAGATCTGCAGGCTATGTTGTTTGCTTGTTTTTTGGGCCAGGAACATCTCCAGATCAATATCATTAGAATTACAATTTGGAGGAAGGTAATCACTAAATCAAAATATTTTTAAAGATGCCATTATATAATCAATTTTATGAGATATAAGATAGAATCATTTCTTCAGACGAATTATTTCATATGAGCAGCTTAAATAATTTTGCACCATTCATTATAAGATATATCACTGTTCGTTATTTTCACCTTTCATTGGGTAAAGTAACAAACATCAACACCATTTTCAAATTTACACTTTTCGTACAATTACTCTCATCGACAATATTGAATTGTCATACAAATTATCGGTATATATATAGATATCCTTACAGTATCCATAGTTTCATCAGTGTATCGATCATTCTATTCTTTAACGTTTTATGTACTAATTAAGTTTAATTGATCAACACTACAATGATGAAATATATTATTCTGTAAACTACACGAGCGCATAAGTATGGCTTTAAACATGGGAATTTTCTCATGAAAAAAAAATGATGGGAATTAGATCCATCGGCCACCATTTATTTATTTTCTAACAAATGTAATTTTCATACATATATTGAATAGAAATAACCCAGTGAATTCCAAAATAAAACACCACAGAGATGTTATTCTATATTTAGATATTTCTTCTTTACAGAACGGAGACGATGATGGTAATTGAACTCATACCCTTTATGGCAAATGGGATATTTTCACGTTCTCCATCATCAGTTCCTATATCTATGTAGCGATATTCAATTATCACCTATTTACCGTACCTGTGTCTCTCAGCTGATTCATTTCATTAGCGAAATTTTTGCTTATGATCTATTTGGATTGCAATTGAGCACCGCCTCAAAATAACAAACAATGAAAGGCAAAGACAACGAACAGTGATCAATCTCATAACTCCTATTAGCAATACAAAGCAGAGAGTTGGGCAAACACGGATCCCTGGATATACCAGAGGTGGGATCAGGTGCATAGGAAGAGTAACCACCCCCTGTCGACCGGTCACACCCACCGTGAGCCCTATATCTTGATCAGGTAAACGGAACTATCCGTAGTCAAAAACAGTGTGCCAAGAACGGCCTAACAGTCGGCATGAAACACGTCAGACAGCATTGGACCCAATCTTTTATTACTCCAATATATAGATACACATATTATCTACCTAAGCTGTGAATACAAAATAATTCGCGTCATTCATAGGGGAGTTACAGACATTTTAGTATTATCCAATCAAAATGAAGCGCACATGCAAGTGCATGCATATTGGTAATTGTGACCATTTAGATCAGTTAAGGATATCAATACCTACCTAAGACATGGATTTCAAACCATTTCCTCGAACAACAAAAAGTGAGACTGATTACAAAGTTAGCGTACAAAAATCATTTTTCACATCTACAAATGATATACCATCATCCTATTAAGGTTTCATATCGATCCCTTGCATATTCTGATTTTCCAATTTCTATACCCAAATTGTAATGCACGTGCATGTGCATGCATGCATGTGCGAACAAAATGACTATCGTTCTGCACATTTACAAACGCCATACTACCATCCTTGAAAGTTTCATATCAATACCTTTTATAGTTTCTGGGAACACTCCCAGACACAAAAGTACCGGAGAAAAATAATAATAATAACTACACTCGATCTCGTTGCGAGCAACGAGTAGGTCTTCCATCCAATTTCTGACGAGACAGAATATTAACTGGAATAATTCAATTAGTGAAGAATTACTTGATGTGAAAGGAATAAACATCTACATTATTAAAAATAGAGCGATAAACAAATTAAAGATATTATTTGTCAATGATAAACAACACCCGCTTTATTTTATTCACTTCCGGTATCTCCGAAGTCCATAAAACGACTAAAAAGTCCACATTGAGCGTGCAGAAATCCCCACTAAAAGTTTCAATGAAAAATACAGATTTTTCGGACAAATTCCGGTTTCTAATAATCAACTTCCGGTTGAAATAATATGACTTGTTATACTCTACTAGACGATATTATGAGCATTGGAAATGAAAAAATGAAAAATTACATATTTAAGCTACTTCCGGTGGACGACCGAATTGACGGCGTGGGAAGTGAAACTCGTATGTTACGTATACAAGTCACTATTTAACAACCCTGAAATTTTCAAGACTCAATATTAGACCGTTTACGAGAAAACAGCCGCAGAAAATATTAACAAATATTAGACATATCTCACAAATGACAGTGAATTTTGAAAAAAAAAATTGACGGTGGTCTTAAGATGGATAATGTTAATAATATATGTGAAAATCATATTAATCACATGATTTACAAGCGTGATTTATGGGGACAAAGAAATAGCCATTTTTTTTAAGTTTTCCTCAATAAACCGGAAGTTGCTGTTTTAACTTCCGGTAAGTATTGCACTTTTGAAACTATAAAAGAAACCTTATTTCATCATGCCAATTTCGTCTCAAGCACAGAGTTTTGAAATTTGACGTTTTCTTTGTTCACTTCCGATGACGATCGGAAGTGACGGCCAAAATAATTATATGTGTATGTCACATCTGTCAAGATCTATTATCTCTAAAAGTGTCAAAATCAAATATTTGAACGTTTATGACAAAACGCATTGACAAAATCTCTTTTTAAAATCGAAAATCGGACATATCTCACGTATTGAAGAAACATTTTGGAAAAAAATGGACGTTACTCTAGAAATAGATAATGTCAATAATATATGTGAAAATCAAATCAAAGACTTGATTTATTAGCGAGATATATAGTGACAAAGAAAGACCAATTTTTCAACATTTCTCTCCTTAACACGGAAGTTACCTTTTTTGACAGTAAGGGTTTTTCCGGCAAGTATCACATTTTCTGAAACTATTAAAGAGACCTAATCATACCATGAAAGTTTCGTTTTAGACGCATAATTTTGAATCTGACATTTTCTTTGTTCACTTCCGGTGACGAGCGAAATTGACGGCCGAATAAATGATATACGTATGTCACATCTAGAAGTCGAGATATATCGTCACTGATATATCGGACGTAATTAACGACCGGGAGTAAATATCGAAAAAAGAAAAGGAATTTAGTTCATTTTATGGTGCATCTTTCCTGAAAGTTTGATAAAAATCTGTCAGGTCATTTCCGAGAAATCGCGTGCTCAAAAACGCGGGAAAAAACAACATTAATAATAATAATAACAAAAAAGAGGACAAGAAACAAAGGAATAAGAAAAAAGGTCTTCATTTGGAAACGGAAGACCTTAATAAGAAAGAGAGTAAAAACAATATGTTCCCAAACTTTGTGTGATAATAATAAGAAACTGAGTAAAACAATGTTCCCAAACTTTGTTGGGGAACATAATAATAATGATAATAATAATGATAATGATAAGAAAAAGAGTAAAACAGTGTGTTCCCAAACTTTGTTGGGGGAATATAATGGGGGAAAAAGATGCACAGTCTGGAATACATTGTATAGAAAGTTGTTTTAAAATTTGACCCACCAAAGCAATACAAAATAGACAGTTGGGCAAACACAGACCCTGGACACACCAAAGGTGGGATCAGGTGCCTAGGAATAGTAAGCATCCCCTGTGTGATGTAAAACATCGATATTGCTTTTATTTTGTTACACTTTTCGTATGGAAAAGAGAAATATTAATCTCTATTGATCAGTCAATCAAGAAATCATTTTATTCAACAGCACCCTGACTCGGCAAACACGTATTCTGAAGTTGATTTTAAAAAGATGTTGGATTTTCTCACTAATAATATATCTCCGTAGTCTTTCGTGACCAGGTCTTCTAACGGTCTGCTAGAATTCAAATGGACACGAATTATGCTCCTTTGTTAGCTGACCTGTTTTATATTCTCATGAAGTAGAATTTATTCAAAGGATTCTACATGACAAATAACATCTTTCCTGACCTTCCAATAGTCATTTCGATATATTGTGAAGTCGAAATAAAAGAAACCATATAGCCTTCTATTTCTGCATCGTACTTAGAAATGTTATTGAACATACATTTTAAAAGGAAACTAAGCACTCGACCTGATGACAAACACGATGACTTCAGCTTCTCCATCGTTGACCTTGATTTATATCTATTTAGCAGTATTCAATTATCACTTTTATTAGGTATTTATGTGCCTGCATTGCTATGCTTATGAAAATTTTTTTAATCGAGGCAAGATACTGAAAAAAAGTTTATATTACAGGAGTCTCAACAGTCTCGATTAAAGTCAACATTTCGCAAATTATATGCTCGTTACAACGATCTAATTTACCAGTACAACCTGTCGGTGAGTCAAATTATGTCTAATATGTTTCATACTAATTGTTAGGCCATTCTTTACACATTGACGTTGACTACGGATCACTCTGATTATAGGGCTCATGGTGGATGTGACCGGTCGACAGGGGATACTTAGTCGGTCAATAAGGAATGCTTACTCTTCTTAAACACCTGTTCCCATGTCTGGTTTACCCAGGGGTCCATGTTTCTCCAATTCTTAATTTTACATTGCTTATAATACATGCAGATATAAGATTCAACACTGTTCAACATTGTTTATTATCTTCACCTCCTCTGCATACAAATAATTGTTATGTATATATATATACACTTACAGTTTCTGTAGCTTCGTCAATGCATCAAAGATTCCATTTGGTAACGTTGTTATGTTATTGTTACCCAAGTTTCTGAATCAAAAAGATCTCCTGATTAATCTTAATTGATCAACGCTCCAATGATGAAATAGATAATTTTCTAAAATGATTCAATACGCAAATGCATGCTATTTGCAGTAAACAAGTAGTTTAAATCTATCATAAATGGCTTGTCTATTTTCTAAAATTTATATTTTCCATTTGGTCGAGGCCTCTGCTGGTGGAGTGTTAGTCCCCGAGGGTCTCTACAGCCCAGTAGCTAAGTACTTCGTTACTAGCTTGAAAATACGGATGGATATTTAATTGCTGTTATAAAATTTAGAAATTCATTTCAAAATTAAGGATTATCTCCCTCATGCATAGCTCTTATCCTTAGACGAATTTGACTCCACTTTTTTTTGGCACGCTGTTTTTGGCTATAATAGCTCTAAAACTTCATTGCTATTTCGGATTTCAAACATTTCGGTTGATTATCACAGGAGATATATTATTTGTCGAAATGCGCATCTGGTGCATAAAAATTGGTACTGTATCAGTTTTACATTATGACCCCTGGGTCGAGGCCTCTGCTGGTGGACTGTTAGTCCCCGAGGGTCTCTACAGCCCAGTAGCTAACTACTTCGTTATTAGCTTAAAAATACGGATGTATATTTAATTGATACCGTAGAAGTTTTACATTGATCAGAAATTATCCAGTCAACTCGATCTAAAAGCATCACATAATGTTTTAACACACTCCTGTATCTGTGTTTTATATCTGAATCTCTCTTTTTATTGATTTGGGATGTTAATGGTAAACGAACACATAAGGTTTACGGCAGCTAAGAAAAATTAAGGCCCGTCACCATCAACTTCCTATATGTATATAGACATATCCCACTATCACTTGGGTATGGTATCTACGTTCCTCAAATGTTTCGAACAACAAGCGCATTATTGTTTGGCTAATTTTGGTTTGTAATTCCGCATTGACTCAAAACAATTTACCAACTTAAAGTTTAAATATATGCATGGGTGGCAACACGTTATAAGCAAATTTGCCCTATAACGTGAACCAATGTTGAAAAGTGACTGTCGCATTAAATTATCGTTATTCTTATTTGTATGTAATGTAAATACATATACTCTTATTTTGTGTATATATCGAACACACCCCAAATCCTGTTTGGTGCCTCTTTTTACGCTGCTCTAATAGGAACCTAACTTCACGGGATTTTAAACCACTATCCCATGCGGAATTCAGTTTGGACACGGCAGTGTAGCAGGATTGACGTTTTCATACTTCTCTGCATATCAGTTCATATTGATCAACAAACTTTTTCCGATTCTATGCATGGCGTATACATGATACAGCATATGATCCAGCTTTTCTGAGGTAAGGTGTTTTATTTACTACTTAGCATCTTGTCTATTGTTTTATGTTATTTTAACTGTCCTAAAACATCCAGTTACGGAGTTCCTTAGTGTTAACCTAATTTCATGCATGTGATTTTCATATGTTTCAAAATGGTACTAATTGAAACAAGTGTTCAGTGTATGGTGCAGTATTATAGTCATAAAGTAGACTTTATCTAATATCTGTAAATGCATATAAATGCAATGTAAAACTTCAATGTATTTTTGGAGTCTTTCCAATAGACAAAAGTATCAATGTATTGTCTTAAACAGAAGATATGTCCAGAATGTGTTATCTGCAAATAAGATAATGTTGTGTGTGTATTTATGTGTAATGTAACTCCACTCAGTGCGTATAAGTAATTCATTACAGTTTATGGATGTGTATCAAAACAGGTCCTCTCCCTGTAGTCTACTACATATATCCTGTTGTAACCAGTGTATGCAGGATGTGGAGAGTAATCGTATAGTACAAGAACAACCAAGCTACAGGAGTGTGTACACCGGTCAAACCCCACAGAGGTCTAAGCTAATGAGCCAAGATCATGGACATTTCTGGAATTATGACCATGTTGATTAGGATAGATCATACATAATGACATTTTTATATCTACATTGTGACTTTGTAATATGTTAGCTTGATATGGTTACAGCCATCTCGTCCAATTATAATAGTGACTAGTAAATTATTAGAACTATAGTTCTTAAGCCTTCAACTCTACATTTAGATATATCGACGACGTTTTACCTATTAACAACATCATTTTCATTCAGATATGGATTCGAAATATCCAAACAAATTTGAAATAAAAGACACTACATATTCCTCTACACCTGCTTCGTACTAAAATATTTTATTGAAAATAGATCTTAGCGACAAACTAATGACACACGAAATGTGTTCAGCTTCTTCTTCAACTTCCCATATCTACATGACATGTAGGAACTAGTCCATTATCACTTGTATATGATTTTTATATATCTTAACTAATTCGATACCAAAAACCTTGCTCTCCGTATGTTCCTTTTTAATCAAGGCAGGCTTCTTACAAACAAGTTGATATTAAAGGAGTTTCAACAGTCTTGTTTAAAGTTAATATTTCGCAAATTACATGCTCGTTATAACGATCTAATTTGCTAATACAACCTGCTGTTTAATCAAATTATATCTAATGCGTTTCGTACTAATTGTTAGGCCATTTTTTACACACTGGTGTTGAATGCGGATCACTCCGTTTATTGGGCCTATGGTATATGTGACCGGTAAACCCGGGATGCTTAGTCGGTCAATAGGGAATGCTTACTCTTCTTTAACACCTGTTCCCATAGTTGGTTTACCCAGGATCCGTGTTTGACCCATCTCTTAATTTTGCATTGCTTATAATAGATATAAGATTCATCACTGTTTGACATTGTTCATTATCTTCACCTCTTCTGAATACAAATAATTGTTATGTATATAGATATACTTACAGTGTCTCTAGCTTCGTCAATGGATCAAAGATTGCATTTGGTAACGTTGCTATTTTGTTGCTTCTCAAGTCTCTGAATAAAAAAGATTTCCTGATTAACCTTAATTGATCAACGCTCCAATGATGAAATATATAATATTCTAAAATGATTAAATAGGCAAAAGCATGATATTTGCCTTAAATTTGGTTTTAAAGAAGTGATACAATTCCACCGTGAACGATTTGTCTATTTTTTTAATAATAGATATATCCATTAAAACTTGTAGATCAAAAATTATTCAGTCATCTTGAAATAAAAACATCACATTATTCTCTATCTCTGTATTATATTTAAATATATTTCTTTATTGATTTGGGACGTTAATGGTAAACAAACACATAAGGTTTATGGCAGCTAGGAGAAATTATGGTCCTCCACCATCAACTTCCTATAACCATCTATTTTGTATTGCTTGTAGGAGTTATGAGATTGATCACTGTTCGTTATTTCACCTTGCATGTATGTAGAAATATTCCACTATCACCTGGAATGATATCTACGTCGTCCAACTGATTCAATAAACAAGCGCATGTTCTGCGTATGATCGATTTGGTTTGTAATTTCCCATTAGCCCAAATCAAATTCCCAACTTATAGTTTATATAGGTGTACAGATGGCAACACCTTAGATACAAATTTGCATTATAATGAGAACCAATGTTGAAGAGTAACTAGTAATAAGTCAGAAGTACAGTTGCTAGTCCTTCAACTCTATCTATCGAGATACCAACACCCTTTTACCTATTAACAAAATCATATTCAATCTTCTGTTGATTGGATATTTCCACATGGACTTGAAATAAAAAAAAACAACAACATATACCTCTACATCTGCTTGGTACTTAGATATTTTATCGAAAATAAATCTTTACGACAAACTAACGACACCTGGAATTATTTTAGCTTCTTCATCAACTTCCCATATCTACATTACACGTAACAGTATTCCATAATCACCTGTATGTGGTGTATATATATCTCAACTGATTCGATACCCAAAACCTTGTTCTCCGTATGATCTTTTTTATTAAGGCAGACTTCTTACAAACAGTTGCAATCTGATATTACAGGAGTTTCAACGGTCTTCTTTAAGGTCAACATTTGGCAAATTCTATGCTCGTTTTAACGATCTAATTTACCAATACAATCTGCCGTTGAGTGAAATTATGTGTGATATGTTTCATACTAATTGATAGGTCATTCTTTACACACTGATTTTGACTGCGGAACACTCTGCTTATAAGGCTCATGGTAGATGTGACCGGTCGACAGGGGATGCTTAGTCGGTCGATAGGGAATGCTTACTCTTCTTAAATACCTGTTCCCATGTCTGGTTTACCCAGGGGTCCATGTTTGTCCAACTTTTAATTTTGCATTGCTTATAATAGATATAAGATTCATCACTGTTTAACATTGTTCATTATCTTCACCCCCTCTGCATACAAATAATTGTTATGTATATACATATACTTACAGTGTCTGTAGCTTCGTCAATGCATCAAAAATTCCATTTGGTAACGTTCCTAATTGATTCCCCTCAAAGTCTCTGAATCAAAAAGATTTCCTGATAAACGTAACCGATCAACGCTCCAATGATGAAATATATACTATTCTAAAATGATTAAATACGGAAAAGCATGATATCTGAACTACATTTGGTTAAAACAAGTGATAAAATTTCACCGTGAACGATTTGTCTATTTTCTAATAATAATAATAATTTCCATTGAAACCTGTACATCAAAAATTATCCAGTCATCTTGAAATGAAAACATCACATCATTCTCTATCTGTGTATTATATTTAAATATCTTTCTTTATTGATTTGGGATGTTAATGGTAAACAAACACATAAGGTTTATGACAGCTAGGAGAAATTATGGTCCGCCACCATCAACTTCCTATAACTATCTATTTTGTATTGCTTGTAGGAGTTATGAGATTGATCACTGTTCATTATCTTCACCTTGCATGTATGTAGAAATATTCCACTATTACCTGGAATGATATCTACGTCGTCCAACTGATTCAATAAACAAGCACATGTTCTGCGCATGATCGATTTGGTTTGTAATTTCCCATTAGCCCAAATCAAATTCCCAACTTATAGTTTATATAGGTTTACGGGTGGCAACACATTAGAGGCAAATTTACATTATAATGAGAACTAATGTTGAAAAGTAACTAGGAATAAGTCAGAAGTACAGTTGCTAGGACTTCAGCTCTACCTATAGAGATATCAACACCCTTTTACCTATTAACAAAATCATTTTCAATCTTATATGGATTGGATATTTCCACAAGAACTTCAAATAAAAAACCCACCACATATACATCTACATCTGCTTTGTACTTAGTTATTTTATTGAAAATAAATCTTTACGACAAACTAACGACACACAGAATTATTTCAGCTTCTCCATCAGCTTCCAATATCTACATAACATGTAACAGTATCCCATTGTAACCTGTATATGATGTTTAATATTTCAACTGATTCGATACCCAAAACCTTGTTCTCCTTATGATATGTTTTATTGTCGCAGGTTTCTGACAAATAATTGGAAGTTGAAATTACAGAAGTTTCAACAGTTTCGTTTATGGTCACCATTTCGGAAATTCTATGCTCGTTATAACGATCTAATTTACCAATGTAATCTACAGTTGAATCAAATTATATATAATGTGTTTCATACTATATGTTAGGCCATTCTTTACACACTGATTTTGACTGCGGATCACTCCGCTTATAGAGCTCATGGTAGATTTTGCATTGCGTATACTAGATATAAGATTTATCACTGCTCAACACTGTTCATTATCTTAATCTCCTCTGCATACAAATAATTGTTTTGTATATACATATACTTACAGTATCACTAACTTCGTCAATGCATCAAAGATTCCATTTGGTAACGTTGCTATTTTATTTGCCCACAAGTATTTAAATCAAAAAGATTTTCTGATTAACCTTAATTGATCAACACTCAAATGATGAAATAAATCATTTTCTAAACTGATGCAATCTGTGACAGCATATTTTGCACTAAATTTGGTTTTAAACAAGTAATTTGAATCCATCACGAACGGTTAGTCAATTATCTAATAATTATATTAAACGTGTTGATCAGAAATTATCCAGTCAACTCGAAATAAAAACATTATATAATTCTCTATCTGTGTTTTCTATTTGAATCTCTTTTTTTTTTCATTTATTTGGGACGTTAATAGTAAACGAACAAATAAGTTTTATGGCAGCTAAGAAAAATTAAGGCCCGTCACCATCAACTTCCTATATGTATGTTACAGTATTTTACTATCACATGTCTGCGTCGCCCAACTGATTCGATAAACAAGCGCATCTGTGTATAATTGATTTTTGTTTGTAATTTCTCATTGACCCAAAAGAAAGTTGAAAAGTGACTGTCGCATTAAATTCTCCTTATTCTCATGTTGCATGTAATGTAAATAAATATACTCTTATTTTGCGTATATATTGAACACACCCCAAATCCTGTTTGGAACCCCTTTTTACTGTGGCCTAATTGGAACCTAACTTGATTGGACTTTAAACCACCAGCCCATGCGGAATTCAGTTTGGACACGACAGTCTAGCAGGATTGACGTTTTCATACTTCTCTGCATGTATGTAATGTAAAACTTATACGGTACCAATTTTGATGCACCAGATGCGCATTTCGAAAAATAATGTCTCTTCAGTGATGCTCAACCGAAATGTTTGTAATCCGATATTGATCAACAAACTTTTCTGATGCTATACAAGGCGTCTACATGATGCAGCATATGATCCAGCTTTTCTGAGGTAAGGTGTTTTATTTACTACTCAGCAGTTTGTCTATTGTTTTATGTTATTTTAACTGTCCTAAAACATCCAGTTACCGAGTTCCTTAGTGTTAACTTAATTCCATGCATGTGATTTTCATTTGTTTCAAAATGGTACTAATTGAAACAAGTGTTCAGTGTATGGTGCAGTATTATAGTCATAAAGTAGATTTTGTCCAATATCTGTAAATGTAAAACTTATACGGTACCAATTTTGATGCTCCAGATGCGCATTCGACAAATAATGTCTCTTCAGTGATGCTCAACCGAAATGTTTGAAATCCGAAATAACTATGAAGTTTTAGATCTAAATATAGCCCAAAACAGCGTTCCAAACAAGTGGAGCCAAATTCGTCCAAGGATAAGAGCTATGCATGAGGGAGATAATCCTTAATTTTGAAATGAATTTCTAAATTTTATAACAACAATTAAATATACATCCGTATTTTCAAGCTAGTAACGAAGTACTTAGCTACTGGGCTGTAGAGACCCCCGGTGACTAACATTCCACCAGCAGAGGTCTCAACCCACGGGTCATAATGCAATGTAAAACTTCAATGTCTTTGTGGAGTCTTTCCAATAGACAAAAGTATAAATGTATTGTCTTAAACAGAAGACATGTCCAGGATGTTATCTCCAAATAAGATAATTTTGTGTGTGTATTTGTCTAATCTAACGCCACTCAGTGCGTATAAGTAATATATTACATTCTATGGATGTGTATCAAAATAGGTCTTCTCCCTGTGGTCTACTACAGTTATCCTCATATAACCAGTGTATGCAGGATGTGGAGAATAATCGTATAGTACAAGGACAACCCAGCTCCAGGAGTGGGTACATCCGTCAAACCCACAGAGGTCTACGCTAATGAGCCAAGATCATAGACACTTGTGGAATTAGGATCATGTTCTTTATGAGATATTGTACATAATAAACTCTTTATATCTACATTGTGACTTTTTAATGTGTTAGCTTGATATGGTTACAGTCAGTTCGTCCATCTGTGACAGTGACCAGTAAATTCTTAGCACTATAGTTTTTAGATTGTCAACTTTAAATTTAGATATATCAACCACGTTTTACCTAGTAGCAAAATCATTTTCATTCATATATCGATTCGATATATCCAAAAAAAAAAAAAAAAAAAAAAAAAAAAAACACCACATATACATCTACACCTGCTTCGTACTTAAATATTTTATTTAAAATAGATCTTATCGGCAAACTAATGACATAAGGAATGATTTGAACTTCTCCATTAACTTCCCATATTTACTTAACAGGTAGTAACTAGTCCATCATCAACAGTAAATAGTGTATACATCTACTCAACTGATTCGGAACGCAAAACCCTGTTCTCTTTATGATTCTTTTTTAAAGCAAGACGGGTTCCTTACAAAATTTCAACAATCTTGTTTAATGTTAGCATTTTGCAAATTATATGGTCGTTATAATGCTCTAGTTTGCAAATACAACCTGCCATTGCCTCAAACAATGTTTGACGTGTTTTGTATCAATTGTTTTTTGTACACACTGATCTAACTACCCATTATTCTGTTTTCCTTATCAAGATATAGGACACAGGATGGGTGTGACCGGTCACAGGTATGATTACTCTTTCTAACCATCTTATCCCAACTCTGGTATATCCAGAGGTCCGTATTTGTCGAAATCCTTTTTTTGTATTCCTTATTGGAAAGGTGAAGATAACGAACATATTCCTTATTGGAAAGGTGAAGATAACGAACAATGATCGATCTCATAACTCATATAAGCGGGTCACACTCGCTGTGAACCCTATATCATAATCAGGTAAACAAAGTTATCCGTAGTCAAAAATAAGTGTGCCAAGAACGGCCTAACAATCGGCATGAAACACGTCCGACAGCATATGACACAATGATAGGTTGTATTGACGAACTAGATCGTTATAATGACCATAGAAATTGGGAAATGCTCACTTCAATCGAGACTGTTGAAACCCCTGTACCATCACCTTGTTTGCCAATACCCTGTCTTGCTTTAATAACTGACCACACGCAAAACAAGCTTTTGCTTCAGTTGAGATATATGAACATCATATGTAGGTGATACTGGAATATTGTTACATAAATATGGGAAGTTGACGATGGAGAAGATGAACTCATCCTGTTTGTCATACAATTGAATTGTCAGTTTGCCGTTAAAGCTGACATGAATTAATAAATCTTGTGTAATTTTATAGATCCACCATATTGCTCTGATAATCCGCCATATTAGTTTGATATTCTGTCGTTATATGTATCAGTTTCGCATGGTATACAATGTATAAGGGGACGGGTTTCATTACGCTTCACTTGACATCAGTGTCTTCGATTTACCTGTGCGAGTAGCTTCGACAGGTAACAAGTACATATCCGATAATAAATTAAAGGACATTAAGAAGAAATGAAATCACGTTTTGGAACACCACACAGTGCTCAAAATTATAGTAAACATATCGTACAGTAGTAAATCATTCTAACAGCTTTGAATAAATATGCATGTGTATATAGAATGCCTTTTCTTTACGTGAATGTGCGTACATTTGCAGTCAATATGTCAAAACTATACAAAAAACGCAGAGGAATATTTCATCTATTATCTATTGATAGAATAGAATAAGCAAACTGTATATATCTATACAATTCACAATTACTTTAAGGAAAAGGCAAATACATAAATACTACTGTACTTATAAACATGACATGTGTGCTTGCCAAGCAAACGCATAGGATGCGGAAGACTGTTTTTTTGGGTCTACTCGTAATATCTGTAAAGGACAGCAGATGTACGTGTACACCTGTCGAAATACTCTAAGTAGTAGTAAAACTCCCTTTATTTGCATAATCCATGAAACAAAACGATAAACTCCATTTGCATTCCAACAGTAAATACCATTCTCTATTGTACAGAATGCGATACACTTAGCCCGTGTCGATCAGTTATCTTCAATCAGGGGAAGTATCAGAGTATTATATTTACCCTGTATTTTGTACGAATCCTTATATTATATGATTTACTGGTCAGAATATTGTAGATTTTTAAAAATTAGGAAATCATTTAGGTACATCAATTATTTATGCATATAAGAGAGAGAGAGAGAGAGAGAGAGAGAGAGAGAGAGAGAGAGAGAGAGAGAGTATAAAGATAATCTAATATTTTCGGTAGGTGCACATCTCCGATACCTGTTGAATAGACGCCCGTGTTTGACCGGGTTTTTTTTTTGGAGAATATACCTTGTGAATTATATATTATGCATATGGCCTGCACCTTTATTTTGCAAGAAATGATATAAATAATATATGTTATGCTCTTTGCTTATTCCATTCTATCAGTGTGTTATTGGCAAATGATTTATCCGCATTTATTTTATAAAAAAAACTGCAAATACTTCTATGCACTGGCAAGTATACACGAACAGCGCTTTTTTTTCTTCCTTTTTTGTCTAACTTATCTAAACTTCCAGAATGTTGCATTGGTATACAATAAATATTTTGTAATTTTGAGAAAAGTATAATGTTTTCAAATGTGATTTTATGTGTCTCTCATTCCCTATATATTACTATCGGAGATGCGCACTGGTCAAATCCACCTAGAAAAACCACTCAGGTGTGACAATCACATGTGACCGGTCAAAAGGGATGTTTACTCCTCCTAGGCACCTGATCCCACCTCTGGTGTGTCCAGGGGTCCGTTTTTGCCCAACTATCTAATTTGTATTGCTTGTAGGAGTTATGAGATTGATCACTGTTCGTTATCTTCACCTTGCATTTGGGGTATACAGTACCCGTAACGTTATTCTTGACATTCCTATCGTGTTCTATCGTGCGTGTATCCTGTGGTATCGTGCGTGTATCCTGTCGTATCGTGCGTGTATCCTATCGTATCGTGCGTGTATTCTATCCTATCGTGTATCAGGTTTTCCGTTTTCTAACGTGTTTTGCGTTTTTCAGGTCTATCGTGTATCGTATTTTGCGTGTATCAGGTTTTCCGTTTATCGTGAAAATCGTTTATCGTGTAGCTTCGGAAACTATCGGGATCGTATATTAAATCTAATGAAAAAGTAAGATACTTTCCGAAAACTGTATTCGTTTTGTTAAAGAAGCTATTTTTAGGAATCGAGGAAAAACAACTTATATTTGAAGGAGAACATAAAGCTGTCGATCTTAAGGCAGAAAAAGAGCTATATGTCTGTCCAGAGAGGGCGAAAATTTATCGCAATTTCATTCTAAGTAGTCTGAAAAGTAGCAGTGGTTTGTCGAGCAAACGGGGACAGGAAAACTGAAAGCTCCTTCATCTGGAGTTCATAAACATTTCCTTGTCTAGAAACAATTATTTGTAATTAACACTAACAGAGAAATAGGAAGTTCCGATCTGAAAGGAAAAATCAGTAAATTACATTGTTTATTACATATAGTTTAATAATGGTTCTTTTTCTTCCGATTTTGTTCACCTGTATTCAACTTATATATCAACTACTGAACTTGTGCGCGTTCTTATCTATCTGATTTTGTGTATCACCCGTGTTTTGACAGTAAGCATTCTCAGGGATATTGTATTTCACACATTTAGAAGATTAGGTTTTAAAAGAGTGCAAGCGTATATTACATCTCACAAAATTCTGCTCAATTGGGCACGATTCAGCTCTCATCGTTGTTTTTTTTTTTATTTGTACATGTACACATATACCAAAAGTCGTACGTGTATATACTGAAAATTTATGCTGGTTTTGATGGTTATTTGAATTTTTTACATGCTAAACACAAACATTTTAAAGCGTCTCTAAATTGCGACTTGAAATCAAGTCGGGTTTCGTATATGTTTTTAATAGTTTATTTATTTTTTGTTAACAAAATACCAATTCATATAAATATTGTTCCAATTAATTATGACTATCAATTATCACTCATAATGTAGAAATATCTAACATATGAGCATATGGTGTAGTGCAGTGGATTGTATTTAAAGCGGTCATTATGAAAATAATTGTCGTTGTTGAATGAGCGGTGAACTCAGAGCTTGATGCAAAATAACCCCCCTCCTCGCTACACGCAAAATATTAGTTTTATTTGATATCCAAGATAATAGACATTAGAATAAGAGAGCTATTGAAGCATGATATCACTACATTATATTACATGTTAATTCCCTGTTTAATTGCTAAGCGCTCGGCATCAAGTTTCAATGCCACGGGTCCTCGGATATGACCTTAAAAACAGATTGTCACGGTAAGTGTGGCACCCTAAAAAACCCTCACTGCTCAATGGCCGTAAAATTTTGCCGAGCATAAGCCTAAATTTAAAGGTTCTTCACTGGTCATGGTGACGTCTCCATATGAGTGAAATATTCTCGAACAAGACATTAAGCAAGATAAAAATCAATCACTCCCTATATGATTCATATATTAAACATTCAAGGTGACAATATACGTTTTAAATTCATTGGCTGAGAAAATGCATATAGATATCAAATAATGAATTCAATACCGTATGTAGTTTAGCTTCCGGATTTTAGTTGTAATGACGTTAAAAAAACAATAAATAGAATTTTAAGAAAATAAGAAATAAACGTACAACCGTGGATAAATAAATTATATGCTTTAGATATATATTGAGTATTGAAATCCTTCAATATTATCATGAACAAAATGTTATTATTTTGTACGTATCAAACTTTCGTTCTGTCTAAATTGTTTCTCAATTTACAACATTTCTATCAGGTTTTCCATTTATCGTGAAGATTGTTTATCGTGTTTTGCGTTTATCAGGTGCAAGGTGAAGATAACGAACAGCAATCAATCTCATAACTCCTACAAGCAATACAAAATAGATAGTTGGGCAAACACGGACCCCTGGACACACCAGAGGTGGAATCAGGTGCCTAGGAGGAGTAAGCATCCCCTGTTGACCGGTCACACCCGCTGTGAGCCCATATCCTGATCAGGTAAACGGAGTTATCCGCAGTCAAATCAGTGTGCCAAGAACGGCTTAACAATCGGTATGAAACACGTCAGACAGCATTTGACCAAATACGAGGTTGTATTGACGAACTAGATCGTAATAACGACCATAGAATTTGCGAAATGCTGACTTCAATCGAGACTGTTGAAATCCCTGTACCATCAACTTGTTTGTCAGTAGCTTACCTCGATTTAAAAACTGACTATACCCATAACAAGCTCTTGCATATCGAATCAGTTGAGATATATAAACACCATATGCAGGTGATAATGGAATATTGCTACATAAATGTGGGAAGTTGACGATGGAGAAGCTGAATCATCTTCAGGTCTGTCGTGAAGATCGTTTATCAGGTTTTGCATTTATCAGGTTTGCCGTGTATCCTATAGTATCGTGCGTGCATCCTATCATATCGTGCGTGTATCCTATCCTATCGTGTGTGTATCGTGTTCTATCGTTTATCATGTCAAGAATAACGTTGCGGGTACTGCATACGGGTAGAGTAAATTATGCTACCTCAGAGAAATATGGCGGATAAGATGAGAAAGGTGTACGTATTTATTAATTCATATCTGCTTTAATATCTACTTTCAATAAGATATCTAAGAATGAAGCAGACGTGGACGACTCTATGGCGCCTTTTATTTCTAGCTCACATGGATATATCGAATCGCTCTATGGCTGAAAGTTATTATTGTTAATAGAAAAAACGTTGTCGATATACAGTGTATCTAAAGGTCCAAGCGCATTTAAAACAACTCAAGAGGATCTGAGAATATTAACACATTTTTTTAGAATGGATAACATTATGTTTTTTCTTTTGTTTAGCTTATCGAATCATTGGAAAACTTTAAAACCTTATATTAAAAACGATAATTTAATCAAAAATTGATAAAAAAAAACCAACTTATTCTAAGGACTACAGAAACCCGGAGTCAACACAAAACATCCAACAATATAAGTAACGTAGATTACAGGAAACGCAACATAGATTAC